>NC_065592.1:25307500-25667500 GCF_024542745.1 Macaca thibetana thibetana | reverse complement strand
CACACACAGTTAGCCCTATGAATCAAGAGGGGCAGGGACGAGGGCAGTGTGCCTAGAGGCTGACTGGGCGGGGAGGACCACTGGACCCTTTGGGGTGCTTCTCCTCACCTCCTATGCCCCAGATTATTCCTGCTAGACAAAAACCCTCAAGTATTACCCGACTCTTCGGGCTCTATTTATATTACTGGGCTGGAAGACTCTAGGCCAGGGCTCTTGCTGGAGAAAGTGGACGTAACAGGACCCAGCTGTTATAGGGGAACTTGGATATGGACTGCGAAAATCCAGCACCATGAATAAACTCTGGACTTGAAACCACCAGGCCCTGGACCCTGATCTCACTTGGCCACAACTCTGCTGTATGACCTTGACCAAGCCTCCTGGACTCTCTGGGTCCAGTGTTCCCAGGTGCTCTGTGGTCTCTGGAAGACCTTGAAAGCTTGGAGCTTGCAGGGGTTTAAGGGTCTGATCACATGTTGTAGCCATGGGAGAGGTGCACCTTTGTTCACAAGAGGTCAAATGCATCCTTCTTGAGCTCTCAACTCCAAAGACTCATACAAAAGTCCAGTTGGGGCCAGCTGCCATGTAATCCCAGCACTTCAAGAGGCCAAGGCAGGAGGATTGCTTCAGGCCAGGAGTTCGAGACCAGCCTGGGCAATGTTGCAAGACTCCATCTCTACAAAAAAAAAATTAAAAATTAACCAAGTATGGTGGCCCATGCTGGGAGTCCCAACTACTCAGGAGGCTAAGGCGGGAGGATCTCTTGAGCCCAGGAGTTTGAGCCTGCAGTTAGCTATGATCATACCACTACACTCTAGCCTAAGCCACAAAGCAAGACCCTGCCTCTAAAAAATAAAAGTCCACTTGAAGCTGGAGGAGCCCCAGAGGGTTCCCTGGAGGAGATGGCACTTTGAGCCAGGCATGAAGGATGGATCAGGTTTTAAGCAGAGGAGATGGATGAGAAAAGATGCTGCCAGATGAGAGAACATCATGGGCAAAGGCAATGAGGAGAGAAAGTACCAGATACATGGGAGGGAAGTGCATAGTTAAGAGTGGTTTGAGCCTGAAGAAGCTGGGAAGGGCTGACGGGGCCAGGCTAAGAGAGTGTGGAGAGGAGGTAAAATTTAGGGGTGAAGGACTTGTGCTCTGATATCCAGGTCCAGCTCTGCCTCTTAGCAGCTGGGTGATCTGAGACAGTTACAAACCTCTGTGAACATCAGCATCCTTGTCTTCAAAATAGTAATAACAATATGACCTACCTTCCCGGTTAATAGGATCAAATGAGATGGCACATGGGATGTGCTTCCCACGGGGCCAGGCACGGAGGGGGTGCTCCCAAAAGTAGGCTGAGTGGCCACGACAGTGTTGCTAGGGCTTGGTTTGGGGAGAAGATAATAAACCAGTGGGTGTAGGGAAGGTGCCAGGCATTGCAGTCAGAGGTGAGATGGCCCCTGTTTTTTGTCACCTTATTTGTTTTTGTTTCTTTTCTCTTTCAGGGTCCTCCTGGGCCTTATGGAAATCCAGGTCTCCCCGGCCCTCCTGGAGCCAAAGTGAGTATTTGCTGGAGATGTGGCCACGGAGTGGGTGCTGGGGTTGGAGCCATATTTGCAGTGCTTCCCAGGGGCGCCTGGTGGGTGCTGGGGTTGGAGCCATGTTTGAAGTGCTTCCCAGGGGCGCCTGGTGGGAGGGCTTCAGGGGCACTGAGGGGGATTCCCACCCAAGCCAGGATCACCCTCTGGACCCCTTTCCAGGGCTGGGCCCTGTGCCTGATCTGGAGACACAGTGCTTCCGGCTGGGAGAGACTTGGGGGAGTCGCGCAGTTGGAACCCAGAGCCTTCAGGGCAGTGGGCAGAGAGGTGATTTCTTGCTAAATAGGGAAGGCTGGCCTTGAATGTCAGACTAAGAACATAAGGCTTACCGTGTTGTAAGATGCATCCTGGGGAGGGATGTGGAAAGATCACGTTTTAGAAAGCTCACTAGATGCCATGAGGAAGATGAAGTGGGGGTAGGGAACCAGAGCCAAGGCCGGGAGACCAGGGGTGATACAGGGGAGAAAGGAGGCTAGTCTGGGCCAACTCAGGGGTGTGGGAGGAGGTAGAGTGGAAAAGGATGGTGGTGGGTGCAAGGTGAGAGACAGTTACAAACACCAGACAGTTTTTACCTCCCTGATATTAGCCTTGGGGACTGAACTGGGTCCCAGGAGGGGGCTCAGATGATGTTGCATGTGGAAACGTGTAGCCCGGTCAAGTGATCATTTATGGACAGATATTATGGAACTCAGGATTGCTCTGAGCTGGAGATAGAGCCAGCGGGAGGCTGGCGCAGAAATGCCACTTCCCCCAGGGAGTCTTCTTGGAATACTCGAGTTCACTTTTGATGAGACCTTAGTGGCTGATGCTTTGATGATATGGGAACAGCACTTGCTGAGCTCTTCTGTCTGTTCCTGGAGCTCTGGCAGAGGGCAAGGTTGTTGGGGCACTGCATTGGAAGTGAGAAACTCAGAGCACCAAGAGGAGTGCCAGAGCCAGCAACATTTAGGTCATGGGAAAAGAAAGCTTGCGGAATGGCTGGAGAGATAGGAGGAGGGGAAGGAAGATGCTAAAGTCCCTGAAGCTAAGAGCAGTGCCTGTGCCAAAGGAGCTGTGGAGGGCAGACGGGCTCCTGGCTCAGGGGCCTCCCAACCCAGCCTGTGTCATCTGTGGGGTAACCAGGTGAAGTGCACCCCTGGGCTTTGGTTGGGCCGGGTCCAGGGCCATTCTTTGATAACCCAGCTGCAAAGGTTAAATGGCTTAAGGAAAGCCCTTAACTGATTGGCTCCAGGCCATGCACAGTGAGCTGCTGAGCAGCCGCTAAAGCCCAGCTCTCCTGAGTCAAGGAGTAGGACTCCTTCTGGCCCATCAGCTTGCCTGGGAGCTTTGGACAGAGGTCTCACGTGGTAGTCCTGGGCGTATGGATCTGTGGTGCCAGAGTCTTGGGACAGAGCAGAGTGCAGGAGCACTGACCTCAGCCCCTCTAGATCTGTGACTCTAAGTCCAGGGCTGGGCTGGGTTCCTTTTTGGAAGGCAGGCAGTGGAGGCCTCAGGTGTCCAGTGCTTAGCAGCTGCCTGGAGGTGCTCTGGGCTTTCACAGGGCGAACACTGGTTATAGTACCAGCCATATACTGAACCCTTCCTGTGTGCCAGGCACTGTGCATGCATTTGATGTGGCTGGTCTCATTTGATCCCCACAAAGACCTAAAGAGATGGGTGGAGATACCGTACCCATTTACAGATGGGGAAACTCAGGCACGGGTCGATGAAGACATTGTCTAGGAAATGGCAGCGGAAGCTGCTCCCACGGGTCAGGCAGAGAGGCAGGAACTCATTTGGAGACTTCCGCTTTGCAGAGGCCATGGGTACATCAAGATGCCGAGCATCCGCAGCTGTTTTGAGTGGCCAGGCTTGCCCCTTCCTAGCCTGCTCTGGGACCAGTGGAGCCTGTCTCCTCCCACCCCCAGACTCACTCCCTGCTCCTGTGGTAGCAGATGCTCCATCAGCTCCTCCTGCTGGCCCTGCTCAGAGCACTGTGGGACCTCAGTGCCAGCACCATGGTAGCCCACCCCAATCTTGCTAACAGATGTGCCGTGGTAGGAGGAGGGCCTGCCAGCTGTTTCTCCTCGCATTCTGAGACACATCTCTGAGTGTGGCCACTGAGGCTTCTCCCTAGCAAGTGAGTTCTCCTGCCACCACGTGGGACTGGGAACCACGGACTCGGGGCCTCACGGACAGGACTCCCATTTACATCTGTGGATAGCAGACAAGGGTGTAGGTTCTATAAAATACACTGGAATCAGAGGCTGCTTCTCTCATTGGGACTTGCATAAAATGCCAGGGGGAAACATCTTGCCCTTTGCCTGGACACTTGGCCCTGAGGCCAAGGGTGAACAGAGGGGGCCTCCAGGGAGGCTGGTTAGGTGGGAGGCCCAGGGAACTGGGCCAGGGCCCTAGGCTGATCTGTGGCATGGCCAGGAAAAGGTTAAAGCAGAGGCCCTCCCTGGATGGGAGTAATGACTTGGCTAAGATTGGATGAGAAAGCTGTGTGTCTGCATGAATGGGTGGGACCCTGGGAAGAGGGTCCTAGGGTCCTCACTGTTCAGCAGATCCCCTTTGGGATGGGAGGTGACCTGGTGGGACTGTAGGGCTGGCTTCCCCCAAGGCCTGTGCTGGCCCCTGATGCTGAGCATCAGCAGCTGTTTTGAATGGCCAGGCTTGCCCCTGCCTAGCCCGCTCTGGGACCAGTGGAGCCTGTCTCCTCCCCCCGCCAGACTCACTCCCTGCTCCTGTGGTAGCAGACACTCCATCAGCTCCTCCTGCTGGCCCTGCTCAGAGCACTGTGGAACCTCAGTGCATGGTGTCTGGGGCCACCCATCCATTCATCCTCCTTCAGTCAACAAACGTGTATTGAGCACCCACTATGGGCTGTTGACAGATAAATCAGTACACCCGGGAGGGCTTGCCCTGGGGGCACAGAACTGGATTAGCCCCATGCAGTCATCCCTTCAGTGCATCTCCGCCTTCAGGTGCTTATGGCCTAGTGGGAAGATGATCCCTCTGCTACACTGAAGGGTGGGAGAGATGGGTGGTTTGAGGAAGACCAAGAAAGAGAGAAACCTGAGGTGAGGGACCTCATCCCTCCTGAGGGTGCAGAAGAGTGAAAGTTCAGAGGGCCAAGGGACCTTGCCTGGATCATGGCTGGGCAGTGGGGGGACTGTATTTCAGATCCTTGGGTTTGCCTTCCAGAAGGAGCTTTGTCAGGGTGTCACAGCTGGTACAGGCCAGAGCCAGGCTACATCCCATCTTCCTCCTCCAGAGCCCAAGGCTCTGCCCATCTACTATCTACCCACATATCCCATGTTCCAATCCAGCAGCAAAGGGAGCTCGTCAGCTCCAGCACAGAGTTGGATCCAGGACTTTGAGAATGAGGCAGAGAAGCTAGGACCCTGAGAGGATGTGTTTCCACTTAGAGCGGTGCTGACCCGTGGCAGGTGCTGCAGAAGGGGCAGCTGTCGGCATGTGTGAGGCACTGGGGCTATCAGGGACACAGGCAGGCATGGTCCCTGCCCTTGGGGAGTGTAGAGATGAGCGAGAAAGAAAAACAAGCCAACCATATTGACAAGTGCAGACTTATACCATGATTAGGTCTCTAGGGCTCCACGTGAGAGGCCCGGGGTGCTCAGAGACCCCACGATACGCGGATTGATCCTGTCCAGGAGGTGAGGGACACCTTCTCAGAGGGCAGGAAGGTTGAACCAAGGTCTGAAGTATAGTGGACAACTAGGCAAAGGGGCTGGAGGAGGCTGGCGAGGGCAACAGGCCTGGCAGTTGGTGGTATGATTTTTGGACTTTATCCAAAGAGCAGCTGGAAGACCTGAAAAGGATTTCAGCAGAATTGACATGACCGGATGAGGTTTGCAAATGTCATTTAGGCCATTTGAGAAGCAGAGCTTGGCTGGTGGCCAGTAGGAGGGTTGGAGCTGCCCTGGGGCAGGGTGCTGATGCTGGACCATGGTGGAGTCAGGCGGGATGCAGGTCCTTGGTGCAAATGAGGAGCTCTAGGGCAGAGGTGGGGGTCTCTTTCTGGAGAGGGAAGCTAGTGCTCCCCACCAGTACTCCCTGCACTGGGCCATGAGGCTCCTGGTCCCACTCTTGGGCAGCTAGCCACCTTGTCTCTGGTCTGGTTCACTTGGTCTGCAGTGAACTAGCCAGGATGACTATGGCCCTTGGACACTGGGAAAGAGAAGTGGTCAGCAGAGGGCAGGCTCCATGGCCCAGGTGGCTGCTGGCAGAGCTGGTGTGAGCTTTACCTTTCCTCTTCCTCTAATGTTCCTTCCTTTGGACCAGGCCCTGTGCTGGGCACTTGAGATCAGACATGGGCTTCCAGCCCAGACTATTATAATCCTTTGTGATTTAGTGCTCATTTGTCTCATCCCCTCTCTGGGCCTCAGCCACCCAAGGAAAATGTGGAGAAGTTCAGAAGATATCAAGAAGAAAGTGAGCTACCTGTAGTGGTCCTGCCCAGTAATAAGCTCTGAGAGCATTTTGAGCAACCTTTGGGCCAGGCCCTGGTCAAGAGCTTTATATACTTTGCAGAGCAGGTATTATTACCCCCATTTTACAGATGAGGAAATAGGTCCAAGGCGGCCAAGTATCTTGCCCAGAGTCACATTTCTGGTAAGTGGCAGAGCAAGCATTCAAACCCTCGGCTGTCTGACCTCAAGGCGACAATCTAGCCCTAACTCCACAGCTCTCTGGTCTTCCCTGTGTGTGTCATATATGTGAGTATGGATCCACTTTGTTGTGGCTGGGTATCTGGCCTTCCTCACTTAACAATTATTGTGAACATTCGCCTGTGTTAGCCACTTGGCATCCATCACATATGATTTAATGGCTTCATGGCATTCTATCAACACTAATATCCCAGCTTTATATAACTTACTCCATTTGTAAAAAAAATCAGTTCCACTTTGAATTAATATACAAATATTATCTTGATTAACATGACTGTATATAAATGTTAGAATATCTCCAATTATTTCATTAGGATAAGTTCATCAAAAACAGAATTGCTAATGTGGTCTCAGGAGTCAGTGTGCCCAAGTTTGAATCCTGGCTCTACTGATGCAGAGCAGACAAGCTCCAAATTGGGGATTAGCCTGGGAGGGTTCTTGGCTTCACTCAGGAAAGAATTCAAGAGCGAGCTCATGGTAGAAGAAAACAGCTCTATTGATGTGGCAGAACAGCTCCGTGACTGCTCAGGCAGAGCAGGGCTACCCCATAGGCAGTGTGCTGACCGTAACAGTTCGGAGGCAGTTCTGCAGTCATATTTATGCCCACCTTTAATTATATGCAAATTAAGAGGCAGAATATGCAGAAATTTCTAGGAAAGGGGTGGTAACTTCCAGGTCATCAGGTCATTGCCATGGAAAGGGGCAGTAACTTTCAGGTTGTCATAACAATGGTAAACTAACATGGCACACTAGTGGGCAGGTGTTATGGAAAGGTGATTCTACCTCATGCCTGTTTTAGCTGGTCCTCAGTTAGGTCCCAAGTCCAAGCCCTGCCTCCAGAGTCAAGTCTCATCTCCCACCTCACTACCATTTGCTGGTTGCATGACTTTGGGCAAGTTACTTAAAACTCGGAGGGCCTCGGGTTCCACTTCTGTAAAACAAGGAAGATCATAGTTCATACCTCACTATGTGTGTGTGTATGTGCATGCATGTATGTGTATTTATATATGTATATGTGGACATATATCGAGACATATACCAAGATATATTTGTATATACATACACATGCAATATACACATATATGCAAATGATTTATCATATGCCTTGCACATGAGAGACATATGAGTGTTTAGCTGTTATTTTATTAGCAAATTGCCTTCTAGAAAGGTTAAACTGATTTATGCTCCTGCTAGCATTAAAGGAAGATATTTTTAAAAGAAGATAATTTATTATCATTTTCACTTCATTGATCATCTATGAGATGTATGTTTTTCTTAAATCTCTTTTCCATTTGTACTTCACCACTTATGAGTTGGTTTATTTTGGGAGGTTGGGATGTTGCCATTTGTTATTGGTTTGTAAGCATTGTTTTGAGGTTATTAAGGCTTTGTTCACCTTACAAATATTTTCTAGTTTGTTGTTTGCTTCTTAAGAGTATTCATGATGATTTTCACGAATAGAAATGTTATCCTTTTAAAAAATATGTCAGATAATCTCAGGAGGGCTCTATTGATCTGTAAAATCTGTGGTTCTTTATTTTGCTTTTATACCTAGAAATGTTTTTCCTATTTTAAGATCAGATAGGTATTCAATTATATTCCTTATCATTTCATGATATCTCTTGTACTCTTAAAAAATTTAAATCATCTGAAATTCATCTTAATGGGGGTGGTGGAAATGAAGTTGGGTTCCAGCATTATTTTTCCTCCAATAGTTAACCACTTGTTAAACATCTTTCCTCCACTGGTTACTCTATAATAGACAAGGATCTAATACAAGCCATTGTATTATGTTTCATTGTTTATTTATTTTTATGCTAGTAAAATGCCAATTATATGACATTTACTATCTTTGTACTATGTATCCTTCTTCTTCTCTTTATTTAAAACATTTCTGGCTATTTATTCTGTCAGATGAACCTTATGCCTATCTTAACAATTTCCTTGAAAAAACGCTTGGGCTTTTTACTGGAATTGTAATTAAATACATATATTAATTTGGGAAGAATTAACATCTTTAAAATATTACATTTTTCTATCTAAAAATATGGCATGTCTTCCTATTTGGTTGAAGTTCTACAATGTCTCTTAGTAAACTTTAATGGTTTTTATTACATAAGCCCTGTACATTTCTTATTAGGTTTATACTTAGTTTCTGCTGTCATGAATGGAATATTCTCCCCATTGTATTTTCTAGATAACTCTCATCTAGTGAAAATAACTATTAATTTTTGTATTTTTTATTTTTATATTTAATTTATAACCATCCCCTTACTAAATCGCCTTATTAATTCTATTAGTATTTCAGTTGGTTCTCCTGGATTTTATAGATAGGTATTCATATTATTTGCAGAAAAGAACATATTGTTGTCTCATTTTCCTCAAAGATTAGTAGTTCTTATTTATTTTTCCTGCCTTATTGCATTGTCCAGAACTTCTAGACCCATGAAAATAGTCGTAGTGACAGTGGGAGGCCTGGTGAAAATTCAGAGAAAGTTCTGGGGCTGGAGCCAGATTTGACCCATTCCTATCCCTACCATTGTCTCTTGAGACTCTGTTCACTCATTTGCTCATTTGTGAAACATTTTATGATGACTTCTCTGAGCCAGGCCCCGTGCTGGATACTGAGACCAAGGATGGCTTATATAGGAGGCTTCCAGCCCGGAATTTCTCAATATTCATTAATTTATTTGTTTGTTTGAGACAGGGTCTTGCTCTGTCCTCCAGGCTGGAGTGCAGTGGTGCTATCAGAGCTCACTGCAGCCTCAACCTCCCGGACTCCAGCAGTCCTCCCACCCAGCCTCCCAAGTAGCTGGGACTAAGGTGTGCACCACCACACCCAGCTAAATTTTTTGCTTTTGTAGATACATGGTCTCACTTTGTTGCCCAGGCTGGTCTAGAACTCCTGGGCTCAAGTGATCCTCCTTCCTTGGCCTCTTAAAGTGTTGGGATTACAGGCATGAGCCACCATGCCTAGCCAGAATTTCCAAATCTTTTGTGATTTATTCCTCCCTTGTCTCACCCAATCTCTGGGCCTCAGCCACCCGAGCCTTCTGTTCTGTTTCCCAACCCAACCTGCAGGAAAGGTGTTCACCGTAGTTCCCATTCCTGCTATGTTCTTGGCACTTAAGGCTCCCATCTGTCTTCTAGTACCACCTGGCTCTGTTAACTAATCCAGGCAGAGTCTGCCATTTCACATACAGAGAGGGAAAGTGGCTTGCTCAAGGTCACACAGGCTCTGTCACGGTCACACAAGCTCAGTGGCTGGAGAGCTGGTCTGACAACAAGATTCTTGTTCCTGTGAAGGTGTAAATGGTTAGTTTGACTTTGTATATAACTTATATTTCTTATTGGAAGATTTGCAGGAGCCTGGCTGGGAAGACATATAGTGTGCTCTATCCCAGAAGTCATACCTTCACCCATTTAGAGGTACCTTGAGCATCCCTTGAGCTGCCACTTCATCTGGTTCCTCCTGGTCTTTTTCCAGCCTCAACTTACAAAACCTGTAACTCCCTTTAAGGATTTACCTCTGTTTAGGTGAAGTTCTCTCCAGTTTCTTCCTATCCTCCCCTTACCACTGGATTGTAGTTTTTCATCTGCAGTATATCAAAATGTAAAGAGTTCAGGCTCTGGAACCAGACTGCAAGAACCTAAATCCCACTTTCTTTTTTTTTTTTTTAATTTTTATTTTAAGTTTCGGGCCACATGTGCAGGATGTGTGGGTTTGTTATATAGGGAAACGTGTGTCATGGTGGTTTGCTGTACCTATCAACCCATCACCTAGGTATTAAGCACAGCATGCATTAGTTATTTTTCCTAATGCTCTCCCTACCCCTACTCCCCTGCCGCCGACAAGCCCTAGTGTATGTTGTTCCTTCCCAATGCGTCCATGTGTTCTCATTGTTCAGCTTCTACTTATGAGTGAGAGCAGACAGTATTTGGTTTTCTGTTCCTGCATTAGTTTGCTTAGGATAATGGCTTCTTCATCCATGTCCCAGCAAATGACATGATTTCATTCCTTTTTATGGCTGCATAGTATTCCATGATATATATGTACCATATTTTCTTTATCCAGTCTCTATTGTTGATGGGCATTTAGGTTGATTCCATGTCTTTGCTATTGTGAATAGTGCTGCAATGTATATATACATGCATGTATCTTTGTAATAGAATGACTAAATCCCACTTTCAAATTGTATGACCTTGGACAGGTGACTTATTCCTGCTGTGCCTTAGCTTTCTCTTCTGTAAAAGGGGGATAGTAATCGTTGCTGCCTTATGGATTTGGAGGATTAAATGAGTTAATATGTGTCCAGGGCTTAGAAGAGCACTCAGTAAATATTAATGTTTATCATCATCACCGGTTTCTCTGGTTTGCCCCTCATGGTCACGAGTGTGTCTGTTCCCCACTGTGGCATTCCCTGCCTTCTGTTCATCTTGAGACTTGGCTTGTAGCATCTGTACTTGGAGGTATCATACTCAGGCAGGCATTGCATCTCAAGCACTGTGCTGGCTGCTGAGAATGCAGAGAGAAATCCATCAATAACTAAAATGCCCTGGGAAAGGACGTTGGGCAAGGGAACAAGTCATCATTTTGGATCTCAGTTTCCTTTGTTTGTAAGATAACAGAATAGGATACATGAAGGCCCAGTCCTGAAAGCTGGTTAAGCCCAGCTCCTCTATCAGCTGCAGATCGAGGTGGGCACAGGCTGGCTGAGAAAGAGCTGCTGTCCTTTTTTGGCCATTGGAATCCTCGGTAGCCCTCGGCCTGGCCTTGTACCATGGACATAAAAGGCACTGAGCTGGGCTTCTGAACAGCCCAGGGTGGGAGGGGGTCCAGGAGGAGCAGCTGCAGTGCAAGGTGAATCCCAGAGGTGAGGTTCTGCAGAAGATACGACCTAGAGGGGCCCAGGTGGACAGAGTTGGGGTTCTGGGGACTTTTAGCCTTGGGTAGCTGGGGGGAGGGGGAGTGTGGGAGAAGCACCCAGGTCTCCCATTTGCAAATGGGGCTTTGAAATCAGACCTAGCCTGGGGACAGACTCAGCCTTTGTCTCTTCCCTGCCAGGGAACGCCAGCCCAGGCTGGGATTTGGCTTCTCTGAACCTGCCTTTGTCCTTCCTTGGAACAAATGGGTGCTATGAGGACTAAAGGAGTTGGTGCACAGAATGGGGCTAGCTCAGTGTCTGTGCATAGTAAGTGAGCAGCAAAAGCTCATTCCTTTCCCTCCTAGAGGCACTTTCTAGTTCAGAATGCAGTGATATCTGGTGGAGGGTGACCGTCAGGATTTGGAACATCTGAGTTCTAACGAAGAAAAGAACCAAGTGGGGATTAATTAAAGTTGCCCAAACCACCCCTCCCATGTGTCACGGTCATTATCCCACTGGCTCCTTGCCTGGAAACCTGGGAAGCTGGCGTGTGTTTGTGTGTTTGGGTGCGCGCGTGCATGTGTGTGCGTGCGCGTGCGTGTGTGTGTGTGTGCGCGCGGGTGTGCGTGTGTGGTCCCCATTTTAAAGGTGAGGGAGCTGAGGCTCAGGAAGGTGCAGTGACTTGCCTGAGGTCCCACTGTGAGTCTGGCAGGTCCAGGACTTCTGACTCTGGGCCCAGCTGAGGCAGGGAGGGGAGAGGGCTCAAGGTGGGATAGGAATAGGGACAAAGATTAGGACCTCTTAGAAGGTGACACAGGGTGGACCAACTTTCCACAGGGCTGTTTCCTGAGTCATCTGATCAGGTTTGGCCAAAGGAGAGGAGCCGCAGCTAGGAGCACCCCGTGAGAGACGCGGCTGGTGAATCTGTGGGCCCTTTTCCTGAGCCCCATGCTCTCCGGAGCCAGGATCTGTGCGACAGGGACTGTCCCTACGCTAGGAACAAAGAGTGCTTGCCTCTGACTGGGGACTCACTGCTTGTCAGTTTCTCGTCAAGTTACTGCCTATTCTAACCCAGCCGGAGCCAGGGCATCCCGGAACGCAGGTCTGGGAGTCACCAATCAGGGTTATAATCTCAGCTCTGCCAATGCCTCATCTTGAGGCCCTAGACAGTCCCTTTCCTTCTCCTGGCCTTAGTTTTCCCAAATATATTATGGGAGGAATAATGCTTCCCTTGGCTCACTAGACTGTAGGAATCTAGTGAGGCGAGGGATACTGTCAACTGCGAAGGGCCGTACACACGTGTAAGTGGCTGTTCGTGCATTGAACCTCATGTAGAAACCAATGAGATGGATATCAACATTCTGGAAAATCAAAAAGTATTGACATGCCTCTTGGACATGTCTCTCAGAAATCCCTGAGAGCCCCAGGGGAACAAGCCAGGAGATAGTCCTGGCCATGTGCACAGGCAGAGACTGGTCACCTGGAGGATGGGCGTAGAGCTCTATAAGTAGGATGTGGAGGACACATTCCAGCTGTGAACTGAAGAATGTTTGTAGTTGGGCTAATGATGGTTGGAGAAAGGGTTTCTAGGTGCAGGTGACTGCCTGAGCAACAGCCTGGTGGCAGGACAGTGTGGGACATGGCTGGGGAGTGGGCTGTGGTTTGAGGATAGAGCAGAGGGACCCTCTCTGTGGGTTTGGCTGCTGAAAGGAGAGCAGAGTCTAGATAGGATGCCTGGGACGGGTTGGATTACAGAAGACTTGGGATAGCAGAAGGAGGAATTTGGACTTTGTCACCCTGCAGTCAGGGGGAGCTATGGAAGGTGTTAGAGCAGGGGAGTCGTGGAATTGGAGAAGACCCTCTGGAGGTGTGTGAGTGGGAGGATGGATGGGAAGGCATTTAAGCAAGGGAGCGGGGCTTTGAGCAGAGTTTGTGGGGAGACAGACATCCTCTCTAGATGACTTGGTGGCCAAAGTGGAATTGTTTTTGTTTCAGGGACAGAAAGGGGACCCAGGGCTCTCACCAGGAAAGGCCCACGATGGGGCAAAGGTAGGTTTCCAGGGACCCCAGTTCTCAGGGAAGAGGGGAGTGGACAATAGTGAAATCACCACACTCTGCGGCTAGCCGTCCTGGCAGAGGCCGTGCATGGCAGAGGCAGTGAGGTGGGAACATCTAGAACGGTCAGGGTGTGGTGTGGTTTTCTTCCTTGAAGCCCTTTAGCCTCTCTCAACACCAAACCCACCCAAGGTTATTCCCAGCCACCTTCTCTCCAAAGTGCAGCCAACACAACTGACAAAAGATTTTCTCCTATGGACACACTCTTGGTGGATGTCCTTTTGCCTAATGTCCTGCATGGCTTTCTGCAGGGCCTGCTAGGTGACCGTGGGCATCCAGAAGTTTCTTGGTAGCACATGGCCAGGAAGCTTCCCATAGACACTCAAAGCCTTTCCTGAGGTTAACTCCAGCAGACGGGTCTGTGGATTTCTAGGAGGCTGGAGATTCAGGGCTCCCTAACTCTGAAGGGCTATGAAACCAGGTTTGCCTGCAGAAGGTAAAACACTTTGGCTAAAGGCTTTCATCCATCTCTGAAGCATCCACCCCATAAACTGAGCAAGGGACTTGGAGAGAGTGCAGGACAGATGGGAAGAGGGGAGCCCAGAACTCCACATGAGATTGTCCAATGTGTCAGTCTTCTAGGCACAGACACCCTGCAAGCAATGCCCAGGTCTGCCTGGCTTCCTTCTGGACACAGCCCTAGAGCCATCCCAACGGATTGAACACTGCTTCTCAGCCCAGCCTCCTGTGCTTAAAAGCACCTAGAATTGGCTGCTTTCTTTGATTTCCCCAAGACACGGGTGGCTTATTGCTTCACATCCTCACTGCTAGGTGTTTGCCCTTAGCACGTATTTACTGGGTGACCCAGGGTCCCAGGAGAGTGTTCCCATATACCACCACTTGACCCCCATCAGAACCCCATGAGCCAGGGCAGATGGACCCAGCTTACAGATGAGAAAACGGAGGCCCAGGCAGGGGTGGCTTGCTGGAGGTCATGCAGCTGGTAAGTGGCAAAATGAGATCGGCACCCGGGAGCCCAGGCTTCTCTCCTGCTCCTGCGTGGCCTGTTCTCAGGTCTTGGGGTGGTGGCAGAAATGTCCCCCTGCTTGGCCAGCGGCATGCCCAGCAATGAGAAGGTGTCTCAGGACTGCAGGGAGAGATGACTGATTGATATGGGACCGATAAGGCACATGTCCTCTGGAACAGTTTTCAAATATGGTTTTAGTATCGGAACCCGTTCTTCAAGTGGTGTCTTCTGCTGAAGCCCAGTATATAAAATAGATCAGACGGAGCGGCTGAGTTGAGTGGGGAAAGGGCGGGGTACACCACCCACTCTTCTTGCTGGGCAGCACCCGAGTCTCCTCTGAGGCCTCTAGTACTCCATGAATCTCATTTGGAAATAACCAGCCATTGGAAGTTACAATTCCAGTTTTGTAGTGTAGCAGCGTGTCTCTGCTCCCGTGTTCCTGCCTCACGCGCCTTGTCTGTGTCTTGCAGGGCGACATGGGCTTGCCTGGGCTGTCCGGGAATCCAGGACCTCCGGGACGAAAGGTACTGTTTGGTTTTGATGCTTTGCCTTGTGCAGCGGGCCTCCTAGCAAGCCAGGTTTCAGGCAGGAGAGCTGTGGGCCCACCTGCCTCTCCCCAGCCCCAGCCCAGCTCCCCTGGGCACAGGGCACATGGGAGAGAGCTTTCCAAGGGTTGTGCCTGTTGGGGGCAGGGAATCCCTTGGCTTGCAGTAGGTGCCTCCCACCGTGGTTAATGAGGTAGCATAAGAAGTGTCCTTGGTTTGCTGTACTTCCTTTTGGGGGCCAAGCTGCTCCCAGGGAGACCACCTTCAAGAAAGCTTGTGGTGATGGAGTACCCTGTGCTGGCCCTGGCTCCACCGCCCACTGGCTGAGTTGCCTTGGGCCTGCAAGTCCTGTCTCTGCTCCTCAGCCTTCTCCTACATGAGATGGAGACAATGATCCCCATCTCTGACCCTGCACAGTCTGGGGCTGTGTGACCAGGAGCAAGGCCTGGAGCAGAGAAGTTGAGGGAGTGGACCCTGTGGTCAGTTGGACCTGGGTTCTATTCCCCCTTCTGCCGTTTCCTGGTTGGGTGACCTTGGGCAAGTCAATGAGCTCTCAGAGTCTACTATGTGGCCGTCGCTGATGCCCTGCAGGGGAAGGGGAATGATGTGGAGAGGCAGTGGGTTCTCTGTACCTTCCTGGCTGTTGTTATGTCACCCGCATCCCATCCCCATTTCAGCCATGCTGGGGAGTTACCTGTCCAAACACCTGTGTGGGGAAAAGACTGGCATTTCCTAGGTAGTGGGTCTGTAGCTTACAGTCCCCCTGGATTTCTGTGACTCCTCCAGCCTGTGTCTCCCTTCCTTCAAGACTCTACTCTAGTTGTGCCTACTCTTGGGAGTCCTCCTGGAGCACTCAGCTTCACGCCAGGAGGATCCTCTCTGCTCAAGGACACTTAAGCTGTCTTGGCTTAGTTAATTTGAGCTACCAGGTGTGCCTCACCAACCAGGGTGTGCAAATCTGGTTTGTTGCTCTTCCTACTGAACCTAGCATGAAGCCTGTGCATAGCAGGTATTCAGGAAATGGGGGGAAGGCAATGCAGGTTAAGGATCAATTGCTTTTTCCAAGAAAATCCCCAACTGCTGATGGATTATCTGGTGAATGCATCGGCCTACCACTGTTTCTTAAGCTTCTGCCCTGGCTCCCGGCTGTGGCCACAGCTGAACTCTCTCTAGGCCATCTGGCTCTCATCTGGACAGCTGGGGTGTCTCCCAGCTCCACCCAGTTCTTGCCTTGAGAGCCCCATGACACAGGGGGCCTTGCAGGATCTTGTTCCCTCATTCCCTTCCCCATGGCCAGAGCAGGCCATACCTCCAACCTGAGAGGCCTACCCTGGAAGCAGTGGCTGTTTGTGAGCTGGGAAATATGGTCTTTTCTGGCTCAGAGAACACAGAGGGACTCGCACTCCCCACTTCCTTCCCCTCTGGGCTCTAGCGCTTTCTGATGGATGAGGTGTGAGTGGAAAAGGCTCTTTCCGGTCCCAGCTCATAAAGCAGTCTCTGGTGGTCTTGTTCTGCATGGGGGTGGCAGCCTAGCAGAGGTGACAGGAGATAGGGAAACCAGACTGGAACCAGCTCCTGCCCGGGGTGCCAGGGCTCCTTGCATTAAGCAGATGTCCAGGGGGCCAAGGACCCCCAACCAAGAGGAACCAGCTCACCTGAGCAGGGAGAGGCAGCTTCTCCAAGTTAACGAAGAGCCACTGTGCAGCTGGAAAACTATTTGGCAAAGCCAGTTGCTCTGAGTTCCCCTCTGGCCCTGGCCTAGACACGCACAGTAGAGTTCGGTGTGTGGCAGGCTGGCGTCACCCACTCACAGAGGGTGCTGGGTGAAGCGTCGGGGAGCTCAGGTCCCAAGGCAGAGACCCCTGACCAGTGGCAGGGATCAGAGAAGAGAACTACTGCCATGGGCAATGTGCCTGGGGCCACCATTGTAGGTGGTCTCTCCTATCACCCACGTCTTTGGTGACAACAGCAGCCACTTGGCTCTGATCCTGTAGTGTGGCTTTTCTGCGTTATTTCTTGTGGGAAGCCTTGAGGGGAGAAGGGAGGTGAGTGGATAAGAGGTGAGGTCAGCTTCCTCTTCGTGATCACCAGCACATTGAATTTTTGTGTCATTCTGAGGCAACATGGATAATCCTATGTTTTCATTTATTTAACAGGAATTATTGAATGCCTGTAATGTGCCAGCCACTGAGCTGAATGGACAAAAATTCCTGGGACCTGCATTCTGGTTGGGGGTGGGGAGACAGATAATACAAAGAAAAACAGTAAAAATAAAAGGTACACTGTAAGACAGAAAGGACTATGGAGAAAAATCAGCAAGAGAAAGGGAGTTTTGGTTGGAGACTGCAGTCTACAGCAGTGGCTCCCAGCTAGGGAGCTCAGGCCCCATCGCGGTGATTCTAGCTCAGTTGGTCTGAGTGGGACTCAGGCATCAGTAGCTCTAAAAGGCCTCCAGGTGGTTCCCACTTGCAGCGAAGAATGAGAGGCACCAATTTAATGGAAATACCTTCCATGGATTTCTAAGCTGCAGGGCTAGGATTTGAACCCAGGTCTTCTGACCCTCAGGCCCTTTCTGTCACCACAAGGCTGACTGAAACAGTTTCTCAGACAAGACAGTGTCCATCCAGTTAAAAAGAGCCTGCCTGCCTGAGAAGGTTTGTTTCTCTGCCACTGCCTGAGATGCTTGTGGAAGGACTTTGCTGGGCCAGTTCCCAAGGTGAGGAAGACACGCAAACCAGGTTAGATAGACCTGGGTGGAATCCCTGCTCTGTCGCTCTCCTGCTGTGTGAGCTTGGGCAAGTCGCCTCAGCTTGCTGGGCCTCAGCTGCATCATGAGGTGGTTGGGAGGATTAAATGAGATGGAATATCCCTGCACTCAGCACAGGGCTGGTACACGGCAGGCAGTTTGTATGCATTTATGCAATGAATGAATAGTGATCATGATCATGAAGAGAAGCATCTGAAGAAGGTCTTGCCCATCTGGTAGTGCTAGTCATTTTGCTAGTTTCCAGCTAACCGCCCTCCGCTAGCCAAGAAGGCTGCCAGAACGCCATTTGCACCTCCCATGCTCTCTCTCATCTAACTCTCTTGCCTTCTTTCCTAGAGACCAGTAATTATCAACTTGGGGTGATTTTGCCCCCCTGGGGAACAGTTGGCAATGTCTGGAGAGATTTTTGGCCATTACATACAACTGGGAGGGAGGTGCTACTAGCTTCTGATGAGTAGAAGCCAGAGATACTGCTAAAAATCCTGCAATGCACAAGATAACTCTTCCCTCCCATACACATACAAGATGTGTCCAGCCCACAAAGTCAAGGGTGAGAAACCTTGCTGTATAGAAACCCTGGCCCTATCCAATCCCATGTACCCTGGGCCTTCCTGCCTCCCTGCCCCCTGCTCTGTAGAAACCCTGGCCCCATCCAATCCCGTGTACCCTGGGCCTTCCTGCCTCCCTGTGTTTGCTTCTGCTGTGCCCTCCCCAGGCATGCACTCTCCTCCACACTTATCCTCATGTGGCTGCCCCTTGGCTCTGTTCTTAGAGAACAGCATCTTCTCCAAGAGCACTCCCCAGCACCTCCAGGCAGAAGTCACCCCTCCCTTCTCTGACCATTTGGCCTCCCTTCTCAGCCTCTTTGGGCTAGTGGGCAACCCACTAGTGTCGACACATTGCTTAGACTGGACAGAGGACAGAACCCAACCCGTTCATCTTTGTTTCCCCACTGGGGCTTAGCGCAGTGCTGACCACATTCACCTCCCTCGCTCCTCCCCTCTGGCAAGCATCACGAATTGATCTTTCTGGCCAAGCCCCGAGACAGCCCCTGAATCTTTCTTACCATACTGCCCCAGATAGACATGATGCATGGAACAAAACTGCTACTCAAATCAAAACCTGACTTGCTTCTCTCCAGCCTGATTTCCCCTCAGTTCCCTCCTGTTGCCCCCACCCTGCCCCCAGCAGGAATGCTGCCTGAGTTGGCCATTATCTGTGGGAAGCTGTAATAAAATGGGAGAGCACAGCGGTCATCTGGAAGTGTGTCTGGGGAAATGTGATTGAGGCCACCTGAGACGATCTCCAGCCTTTCTGTGAACTCCCGATTCTGCCTGAGTGTGGTACCCCCAATTCCATATAGTTCCCCCTGAGAAACTTCTCCAGGCTCCCCTGCTTCTACAGCCCATACCCACTGGCATCCCTCCTATCCCATCCTGTGTCTCCTGTCCAAGCCCTGCTCCTCCCCCAAGCCTCAGTTTATAATGCCGCCTCCTGTGGCTGGGTGCATCTATATTCTTCTAGCATTCTCCTTCATTGCACTTAAAATGCATTTAATGCCCACATCCCCTTCTAGAAGGTAGAGAGTTTTTTCTGTTCATTGGTGTATCTCTAGTGCCTAACGCAGGGTCTTGGTCATTGCTGGGGTTCAGCAGACATTTGTTTGGTGAAGGAACAACTGGATAAATGAATAAGCCATACAGAAAATATACCTTCTTGCCTGGAGCGGTCTCAGGTATCCACGGAGCAGAGTTTGGTGTCAGACACCTGACTGTGTCATGATGGACTGTGCTTTTAGACTAGCCACAGACTTTGGAATCCTACAGTTTCTGAGCCCACAGGACACTTGGAGAGGCCAGCTGGGGAAACTGAGGCCCAGAGAGGCACCTTGTCCAGCATCACATAATAAGACCCTCTACTCTAGTCATATGTTTCTCACTCTTTGATTTCTTTATGTCCTGCTGATGGCCCAGTTTGGGGTGTGGGCTGCCCAGGAGGTAGGGAAGTTCAGCAGAGATTCACAGAGAGCTAAGCAAGCTTGGTGAGTTTCAGCTCAATTACAACAGGAGCTGAGGCCTTGCTCAGGCCAAGGTGGAGCCTGGGTGGACAGCCGATGTCTGAGTACATATTGGTCCCTAGGACCCCCAGGCAAGGACAGGACCCCTCCCCTCCCTGCCCAAAGCCCAGAAAGCAGCCCAGCCAGACGGGGAGACGGTCTGTAGCAACAGTGAGGTGATGTCTGGTTTCTCCTTGCGCATTGTAAGCAATGATTAATCTGGCTCCCAAACCAAAATATAGACCGAGTTCTATTATAAACACAGGTCCTGTGGAGACCCGCCTGCTGGGCAGCCAGAGGCCCCTTGCAGACACCACGGTCCCTGGAGCTCCCCGAAACATTCCCTCTCCCTTAGTGCCAGTCAGGCACCGATCACAAACTGGAAAGTCACTGCCCACGGGCCCACCTTGCGGTCAGCACCCGCCCCATAATTGGTGGGGCGCAGCACAAGATAATGGTTTAGATTCTTGCAGGTCTGGGGCCCTGTCATTTGGAGCTATTTGCCGGCCCCAGCTTGGTAAACATTGTTAAGATGCTTCCAGGGAGCATAAGCACCTCCTGCCTCCTACCTCCCACCTTGGCTATGCTCGCTCTGCTGCTCCTGGCCATCCAGGAGAAACTGCGGTGTTCATGGCAATGTTCAAGGCCCTTCAGGGTCCCTTGATCAAGAGATACCTAGAAATTGCATATCCCAGTGGGTCTGGAGTCCGGGGAAAAGTATTGGCTTGGCCATAACTTGGCTAGGTAACTTTGGACAAGTCCCTTCCCCGTTCTGAGCTTCAGTTTCTCAGTCTGTCCAATGAAAAAGGAGATTGCCAAACTAATGGTTTAGGTCCCTTTCAACTCAGTTATTCCAGGGTTTCATGACCGACCTCTGCCTGAATAATGCTGCAATGATGTGAAACTTTCATTCCAGGGAGGGCATCTATAAGGGGATCTCTCCTTGAGTGGCTTTGTGGCTCTTCTAGGCAGGCCTTAGGCCTCAGTGAGCGTGTCTCATCCCATGCTTTTTGATGGCTAAGGATGTGGGGGATTGGAGTCACAGGCCTGGCGCTGCCCCTAGAAAGCTGTGTGGCCTCAACGAAGTCTCTTTACTTCTCTGAACATCAGTTTCCTCAACTGGCAAATGTGTATGGTAATTTCTGCCTTCTAGGGGTGATAGCAAGGAGTCCGTGAACTGAAATATGAAGGCTTCAGTGCTGAGCCAGGCATAGGGCCTGCCACCGTGCCTGCCGGTGATGGTCATTCACTTCCATTTAGCTGCATCCTGAGTAAGAGGGTTTACTGGAAATCTTCTCCTGGGATTTCACTGGAGAAATGCCTCTGCTTCCTTTGTGGGGAGGTATGGGGGCTGAAGAATTGGTTTTCAGCAGGGTTCTTGTGACTGCAGATGAAGCCACAGGAGCTGGTGATGGCCAAGGGCCCCCTGGACCCCACATTATGGTTCTCTTGGGGTTCTTGTCCTGTTACTCCATTGGATCTTTGCAGGCAGGTAGAATATGACAGAGTGAGCTTCAGAGAGGATAATTACCCATACAGAGTCACACAACCAAGAGTGCAAGGCTCCATTCAGCTCTTCACTGGGAAAAGGTTTCACTTGTTCTTCCTCATCTGCAAGCTCCAGGTGGAAAAATGATGATCATGGCTGTTAGTTACATCTTGTCGCGGTACCTCCCTGCTCAAAGCGCTTCTGTGGTTTTGCATCACATCACCACCAGCATGCTCTGGCCTCCTGCTTCTCCAACCACCCCCATCCTTCACTCTCTTGCCCATTCTATTCCAGTCATACAGGCCTTCCTGTGTTCCCTCCAAGCCACTCAAGGGCGTTCTTGCCTCAGGCCCTTTGCACTTGCTGTTCCCTCTGCCTGCACTGCCTTTGTCCATGGAGCCGGCCCTGTGTTCATCCCATTCATCTCCTTAGAGCAGCCTTCCTTGATCCCATCCTCTATTCACCGTCCCTCCCCAGTGCTGCATTCTCTGTCCATAACTTACTTCCTTTTCTTCATAGCACTGATCACTACTAGACATTTTCTCCCTGTTTCTGAAAGGATTTTATTTTAATTGTGGTTAAAAAGCATATAATGTAAAATTACCATCTTAACCATTTTTAAGTGTCCAGTTCGATAGCATTAGGTACATCGTTGTGCAATCAATATCTAGAAATGTTTCATCTTGCAAAACTGAAACTGTACCCACTGAGCAACTCCCCATTCCTCTCTCCTTGCAGCCCAGATGTTATTTTTATGTTCACTTTGTTTTTTACCTCCTTAATTAGAATGTAAACTCCTTTAGGGCAAAGAATGTTGTCTGTCTCATTCTTCCTGTGCCTAGAACGGGGCTGGAGCATGAAAACTCAGTAAATGTTTATTGAATGAATGAAAAATGAAGATTATAACAGCAGCTAACCTCTACAGCACCCTTGAATCCAATGCCAAATACTGCGCTTTACACACTTTCTATCCTGCCATCCTTGCTCCAACTTTGTAGCCCCATTTTATAATTGAGGAAAACAAGATTCTTGGAGGTGAAGTCATTGGCTTTGGGTCACCCAGACAGCCAGTTAGTAGAGCAGCACTGGAATCCAGATGGGTCTGAAACAAGAGGTTGTATGCCCCGGTTTGCCCACTGGGGAAAAGAGTACACGCCCCAGCTAGAAGAATCTCACCCAACCTTGTTGCATCAATCTCCATAGGCCCCTGGATCTGAGATGCAATCATGTCACTGAGGGCTCTTGAGACATGAATAGGTGCAGAAAGAATGCTTGTAAACTCTCCAGACCTCTTAGATCAAACTGACTCTGCTGTTTATAATGAAGAGTCCCCACCTCCTGGGGGCCGATGGGGGGTGTTGAGTGTGTATGCCTGTGTGTGTTTGTGCGTGTGCATGGAGCTGCACATGTCTGGGGATGTTTGCAAGGTTCCCAGTGTGGCTCCAGATGTCAGAAGGATCTGGTAGTGAGTGCCTGTGGCTTGTTAGCAATGGGACTCAGGGCAGGCATCTTCAGTTCTGTGAGACTCAGTGTTCTCCTCTGTGAAATGGAGATGACAGTCGCCCCCCCACCCCAGCTCATCTGACTGTTGGAAGGAGTAGATGAAGTCATCTGTTATGCATGTAGTCCTGGGTAAATGGCAGCCCATAGAGAGGGTCTACAGGTTTGAGCATGCATGCGGGCGTGTGTGTGTTCTAGTCTGGTGTGTGTATTTTAGACTCTGGAGGAGTCTTCAAACTCTAGGGTTCTAAAACATCAGAGCTGAAGGGACTCAGAGTTCTAACTCCCTAATCTGAAGTTCAGAGAAGGGTAGTAACCCACCCAAAGTTGCATAGTAAGTTAGGGACAGTATCTAAACCAATCCCAGAGCTCCCCGCATAAGAGGGTCTAACATGGATAAGTGTGGCTAACCTGTGTACAGTGGAAGCCCCCCCAGCTGATGGAAACTTGAAGTGTGAGGTTTCCTTTGGAAACCTCCTTACTCTTATGAAATGGCTCAGGTGATTATACCTCGTGCCACCTGAAAGCACACACTCAGCTTGGTTCTCTCCACCCACCCAGAGGCCTGGCCTGGACATGCCTTACACCATGGTCTTTGGGCCATCAGGACAGAGGGTCAAAGTTGGTACTGGGGCGTTGCCAGAGTCCTTCTCATTAGTATCTGGGTGGCCTATTCCTCCCTGGAATAGGAGCTGGGGCCAGTGGGAGAAGGGAAACAGCTATTTGGGTTAATATATGTGGTCAAGGCCTGCGATGGGGGCTTTATGAGAAGGGGCAGGTCCTGACAGGGGAGGGAATCCCAGCATCACGTGCGATGTGGTTGCTCAGCACGTTCCAGACCTCGAGTCCTACTCAGTCTACTCCTCCATTGACAAATCCATACCTGAGAGATGGTCTCACCTTGTCTCTGGATTCAGAAGGAATGGTTGCGATACACCGTCTCTTGGTCACAGTTGCTCTGTTCCAGTTCGTCTCACCACCTCTGCCAGAGCAGTGAATGACCCCCATGATGTCCTCTGCCTAAGAGCCACTGGGAGCAGAGAGAAAACCTTGGGAATATGCGAACCGTCACATGGTATCTGCATCCATCTGGGGAGCGCTTACTGAGCGCACGCTCCATCCTGGACGCAGTACATACGGTGCTGAACAGAGCAGGTTGGGAGGCTGGGCCCTTGCAATTTCCAGGCCCAGATGTGTCCTCCCTGCCTGATGCAGCTTCTTCCCCCTACAGGGACACAAGGGCTATCCTGGACCGGCAGGGCACCCCGGAGAACAGGTGAGGGCCTCAGCCTCAGCCCTGCCCTGGTCGCTGTCCCTCCTCCCAGCCCCTACCTGTCTCTGGCCCCCTCCCTAGATCCTGCTCTGTGAGCCAGCCTAGAGCCAGGCTGTTCTGCCTCTCACCCTGCTGGGGCCTCCAGCCCACTCCAGCCCACCCCACCTCTCTCGCCCAGCCACATTTGCCCAAAAGAGCCAGAGTCCATGCCGGCCTGATGTTGGCATGAGCCGCGCGACGCCAGTTGGAGCCATGAATAGCTGGCCTGTTCCGGGCGATGTTAGGGGATATTATACACGCCACCACGGGGTTTGCAGGAATTTTGGCTGGCCTGGCCCAAGTCAAACAGCAGCCCTGCCAGCATGGGAGAACCAGCCAGGCCTCCTCAGTGATTTCTTATTCCTGGGCTGCAAGCAGAGGGGGTTTCGTCCCTCAGAGCTGGTCTGACCGGTTTCACAGAGGGGTGGGCTTGGGGGCCCTACCCTTCCTGCTGTTCCCTCTCACGTTCCTGCCCCTCTCTTTGTTCACTGCCAGCCCCAGTCTCCTAGGGTCCCCAGACCCAGAGCCGGGCAGGGTCTTTCCTTTCCTTATGTTTCTCTCTGTTCCTTTGCAGGGGCAGCCAGGACCTGAGGGCAGCCCAGGGGCCAAAGGTTACCCTGGCAGGCAGGTGCAGTATATGGCTTCTGGAAGCTCTGTGGCCATGGTGATGTGGAGATGGCCACAGGTGCCCTGAGGCAGAGGGAGGCGGTGGGCTGGGGGCCAAGGAGCTGCACCTGCTGGGTGGACCCTAAGGAGGGGACTTTCCAGGGGGCTGGACCAAGGAAGCCTGTCTTTGCAGGCACAGGATAAGGCTGCATAGTAAGAGGAGGTCTGATTCTGTGGGGCTGGGGCTCCAGAGGCTCCTCCCACTCAGTATCCCTCCTACCCACCAGCCACCTCCCTGGGATCCTGGGGATGTGGGGGTCAGACCAAAGACTGCTAATCTAACCTCACCCCCATTCTACAAAGAGAGCAGCAGAGGCCCCAAAGAGGAAGGACTCACCCCAGGATTGGCAGCAGGTAGAGCGTCTCCATATGTCCTTGCCCCTCTGTGTTTTGTGTTTCAGGGGTTACCTGGACCGGTAGGAGATCCCGGCCCCAAAGGCAGCAGGGTAAGTGGTTCCTGGCCAGTGCCACATGGGTGGGGTTCTAGGTGAGCATCACCTGTCCCGCCAGTGGGCTTGATGGGAGGTCAGAACTATAAGGAGAGCCAAGGCCCTCCCACCTGAGCGCTCCCGGACAACAGAGGGGCAGCAGGAGGGCTGGGTGATGGGAGACCCTTGAGCCAGGTAAGCTGCTTGGTCCCCATGGCCAAGAAGTCTGGGCAGCAAAGACTGTGCTGGGGTTTGGCCACAGTCCAGCTACAAACAACTAGGCATTTGTTTGCTGTGTCTCCTGGCTCATCCCCAAGTTACAAGAGAGCCAGTATGGGCCACTTGAATTGCTTGTCGTCGAATCTTCAGAGACCTCCCTCCTGCTTCCAACTGAGGGCTGGGGGGATCCACTCTTCTTGGAGGGCACCCAGTGTGTGAATGATACCTACGCCTGCAGCCTGGTGGAGCTTCCAGATCTCCCCTTTCTTCAAGGCCCCCATGGAGCAGACCCTGAGTAGCGATCAACCTCAGTTTGCCTACCTTTACCATGGTCATGATGTCCATCTGTACCTGTAGCCTGGTTATGTCAAGCTGACTTGACAGCTCAGGAGGGGACCAACAGGTGGGGACTCCCATGTGGGTTGTGGGAAGACAGAGAAGGTTCTGGGTGGACAGAATGGGGTAAATGGAGTTGGAAAGATTTAGAGCTGGTGTGATGGAATCTTCTCTTCTACATACAAAGAAACTGGGTTCATGGCGGGGCCTGGATAGCCCCAGCTTACACTGCATGCCTAAGGTGGATCTGGGATGAGGACCCAGGTGTTCTGAGGCCTGGACTTGCTGCCTCTCAAGGAATGCTCAGGAATGGGGTCACACAGTCCTTGGTCAGGACAGATCATGTATCCTTTGCTCCTGAGCCAAAGCTATTTATATTTTGGCAGGAGGGAGAGGACAGAATGGTTGCAGTCTCAGCCCTAATCCCTGCAGCAGACTGGTGGCTGTTAGGAGAGCATGGGGAGGCGGGAGTGGGGGCTGGTAGGTGCATTCCCCAGGAGGCTACTGTGATAGTCAGGGCCTGAGGAGGCTCTTGTCCCAGGATGCTGGACCTCTTCCTTTATTCTGCTGCTCCCATGGGCTGTGCCCCCAGAGGGACCCCCTAAATCCAGGGAGAAAGGTCTTCTCAGTCCAGCCCCAGTCCTGATCTCCTGATCTGCCAGAAGGACAGGGCATGTTATTGACATCTGGCATTGCTCGACTTGCCTGCCAGGCCGGTGGCATCTCAAAGCCACATAGGAGGAGAGGACTGGTCCGGCCCCAGCACTCCTGTCTCTTACAGGCCGCACAGCCCTGGATGGGCAGCCTGGGTGAGCAGTGAGTCATTCAAGCTGTCCTTCCAACCCTGCCACCACCAGCCTCATATTTCTGAAGTAGGCAGAGGGCAGGCTTTGGAATCGGGATGACAGGCTTTGAGACCTGCCTTGCCCTCAGCTAGCTGTGGGACCTTGGGCAAGTCACTAGGCCTCTCTGAGCCAATGATTTTCTCACCTGTAAATCTGGGAGATAAGCCCTATTTGGAATGGTAGCAAATGGCACTCTTTCAGATTATGGATATTAATCATGCTGGATGCCAACAAGGAGGCTCAGTGGCCTCTTGGCCTTCCAGTGCAGGAGAGATGGTTGTGAGCCTTTGTGTTGCTTGTTTGAGGGAAGGCAGTATGCAGAGTGGTTAGGAGCCCAGGCCCGGGATTCAGAAGACTTGAATTTGAATACCAGTTCTACCACATTTCAGCTGTGTGGTCCTAGGCAAGTTACTTCACCTCTCTGGGCCTAAATGGTCTTACCTCTACAGGGGGCTGAGTAATAATACTTCCTCGTGGCTGGGCGCGGTAGCTCACGCCTGTAATCCCAGCACTGTGGGAGGCCAAGGTGGGTGGATCACCTGAGGCCAGGAGTTTGAGACCAGCCTGGTCAACATGGCGAAACCCCATCTCTACAAAAGTAAATAGTAGGTGCACACCTGTGATCAGCTATTCAGGAGGCTGAGGCAGGAGAATCGCTTGAACCTGGTAAGCAGAGGTCTCAGTGAGCCAAGATTGCACCACTGCACTCCAGCCTGGACGACAGAGTGAGACTCCGTCTCTCTCTCTATATATAATTAATAAAACATAGCACTTCCTCGGGGATGGAATAAATGCTTTAATATATGCAAAGCACTGACAGCAGGCCTGGCTTGTCATTCATGCTCAATAAACATTAGCTTTGGTTAGAGTTATTATGAAATCATTGCACAAAGAGTGGCATGCAGATAGTGGCAGAAGCCCCGGGCGAGGTCGCTGCCCTTAAGAAGTTCCCAGACTTAGCCGGGCGCGGTGGCTCACGCCTGTAATCCCAGCACTTTGGGAGGCCGAGGCAGGCGGATCACAAGGTCAGGAGATCGAGACCACGGTGAAACCCCGTCTCTACTAAAAATACAAAAATTAGCCGGGCGCGGTTGTGGGCGCCTGTAGTCCCAGCTACTCGGGAGGCTGAGGCAGGAGAATGGCGTGAACCTGGGAGGCGGAGCTTGCAGTGAGCCAAGATCGCGCCACTGCACTCCAGCCTGGGCGACAGAGCGAGACTCCGTCTCAAAAAAAAAAAAAAAAAAAAAAAAAAAAAAAAGAAGTTCCCAGACTAATGAGGACATGAAGCGTGAACACAAATAATGAAGATACAAGGGAGAAAGTGGAGAAGGATGCTACCGAGGTGCAAAAATGGCATTGGGGTGGAGGGTAGAGATTGCTTCTAGCTTGGGGTATCAGGGATGCTTGCCCAAGGAGAGCTCATGAGAGCTGGGCTTTGAAGGATTTGGCTCAGAAGTCATGAGGGATGGAAGGGACATGCCTGGTGGAGGGGACACAGTGAGGAAAGGCTGGGAGGGAGGAGATGAGAGTCACCCTGGGGAAGAACCCCAGAATGGTGATGAGCCCCGGCTGCGGGTCAGCTGGACTTAGGTGACCCTTGAGCTGATTAGGAATTCCTTGAAGAGAATTCACAGCTCCACCACTGACTAGTCATGTTGCTTTATCTACAGAGCCTCAGTTTCCTTATCTGTCCAGTATGGGTGATAACAATCTGGGGGTCCTTGTGAGAGTCTAAAGTGGTAGCATGCGTGTGCCTGGCACAATGTTGGCACTCCGGGTTCGTAGCCGCTGTTAGTTAATGCCATCACTCAGGCGGCCAGGGGTGAATGTAAGTCCTGCATCCAGGACCTTGAAGACTTAGGAGGAGACGTGGCAGGAGCCACGGGCACCTGCCAGCATCCCTGGGGGTGGGGAGGGCTTGGTGCCATGCTAGCATCTAACCCAGCCGCGAGCTTCCTTCTGCAGATCCTGGAGCCCTGGCGCGGGGCGGGCCTCCTGTCGGCGAGCGCCCGCGCCCTTCCCTGGCGTGAGGGTATGTGCCTTTGGACTACATCGTGGAAGCCAGCACCATGCAGTCCATGGGCATATACACTTGCCTCAAGGCCTATGTCATCGAGGAGCCACCGGAGCTGCCACTGCCATCGGGGAGGAAGAGGAGGAGCCGGGATGTGGGATGGCAGCGGTGGGTGGGCTGGGGCAGGCTGGGCCGGCCACACCTCACCGCTTGACCTCTGTGACCCCACTTCTTCTCTTTCCTAGGGCTACATTGGGCTCCCAGGGCTCTTCGGCCTGCCAGGGTCTGATGGAGAGCGAGTAAGTTTGCTTCTTTGGTTATTCACCATCCACCAGCCACCCCTGCCTAAGCAGAGCAGGACCTGCCAGGCACCAGCCTGGGGAAATCAAGGAATTCCTCCTGGAGGAGGTGCACTTGAGTTGAGTAGGAGTCTGATAAGGGGACCAGTCAAGGCAGATGCGTTCCAGGCATAGGGAACAGCATGTGCAAAGTCAGGGATTTACGGTAACTTGGCGAGTTTAACAATCAACACCGCCAAAGTGCTGCATGAGAGGGTGAGAGTGGTAGGAGTTGAAGCTGGAGAGGGCCCTGGGGCAATGTCCTAGGTGACCAGGACTCAGGTCAGGAAAGGGACTCTGTTCTGATGGTATGCGGAGCCTCTTGAGGACTTGCAACCAATGAACACCAGGCCCACTTTATAGTATGGATCAGGGGTCTGCAAACTGTGGCCCATGGGCCAAATCCAGCCAGTTGTCTGTTTTTGCAAACAGTTTTATTGAGCTCAGCCTTGCTCATTTGGTTACATATTGTCAATGCCGCTTTCTCACTACAATGGACAGAGTTGAGTAGGTGTGACAGAGACCGTATGGCCCGCAGAGCCAAAGATACTCACTATCTGCCCCTTTCCAGAAACCATCTGCTGATTCCTCTTTTAGACAGATCAGTTGGTTTACTTGAGGAAAATGTGTTGGTGAGGGGTGGGGACAGCAAGAGCAGGTGGCAGGAATTCCAGCAGCCTGAGAACAAGATGGTGTGGCTGTAGCTGGCTGGGGACAGTGGATTGGGGTAGAGGTGAGGACAGTGGGGAGGGGAGACTGGGCTGGAAACCTGGTCTCTGCTTGGGCCCTGAGGTCTCTGAAGAGCTGAGGACTCCCAGGTGGAGCAGCTGTCTGGGGAAGGTGGTGGGGCTGGTTTGGTGACAGGCAGTGGGTGCTAAGATTTCCCAAGATCCCTGTCCTTCCAGATCAAGTATCAAAGTCAGAGGAGTCCAAAAGATGGTGTGGGAGCTTCTCACGGACCCCTGGCCCAGCCTGGAGGTCCCTTAGAAGCCCTTGGGGTGGTGGCCTTGGGACCATCCTCCCCGCCCCCTCCCAACCTGAGCCCGTATCTATGGGAACTCAGTTGTAACCTCCATAAGCTGGGTATAGAGAATCTTAAGACAGCTGGAGCCTGGGCATTTATGAAGCATCTGCTGAATACAGGAACACTGGCATTTCTCTGTCTCTTAGGTCACCACAGACCCTGACCCTGCCATCCGTCTGACATGCATGTCACTGGGGCTGCCACGCAAATGGCGCACATTGCAGGCAGGCCCTCTGTGACTTCCTGCCATGGGTGGCTCTGAACTGGTTTGGGGCAAGCCTGACTGTCCCTGCTGGCATCCTGCCCTGACGTCCACCCTGTCTCTCCCCTGCAGGGCCTTCCTGGTGTTCCTGGCAAGAGGGGCAAGATGGGTATGCCGGTAAAGATTTTCCGTGTCTATTACGCAGACTCTAGCGGGGAACCCCACCTCCCACGGCCACGCTGCCCTGGCCACCTGCTGCCTGGCATCTTCTGCTTCTCCCCCTGCTTTGAGTGTGGGGGCCGCATGTGGGGTTGCCTGGCCACAGGACCTGCTGCTGGCACACAGCGTGACTGGGGCCCGGCTGGGACTGGGGCTTCCGTGGGCTCTGGGCCTCCCTGGGGTTGGCTCCTCTCTCCGTGTGGGCAGCAGTGGCTCTCCAGTGCAGTTCCGTGTCTGGGGGCTTCTGTCTATTTGTGTCTGTGGGTCTGCTGTGACCGAGGGACCTTGGCCAGACCAGGTGACTGTGCTCCCATCTCAGGGAACACTCAGTCTCCACGTTGTCTGGGTGTCATTCTGCTCTGTCCAGTTTGCTCATGCACACACCAGGCCAGAGGACAATGGGGTGTATGGGCAGGGCCACACATGCATGACCCAAAGAGGGGCTCAGCAGTGACCCCCAATCCACCAGCTCTCTCTATGACTCCCCATCATGGGAGGAAATTGTTTGCCCCTTGTTTGTACCTGTGCAGAACATGGAGAAAGAGCCAAGGCATGGAGAGATTAAGTCACTTGCCCAGGGTTTCAGGAGGAGTAAACAATGTAGCCAGGATTCGAACTCAGTTGGTCTATGCCCGGGGTCTTTGATCTCAGTGGCCGCTTGAGGCAGCCTCTCAGGGTCCCCAGCTGGCAGTCATATTATAAAAATAGGTTCCCTAGACTCTTTGCCTGGAAGGAAGGTCATTCATTCCAGTTATTGAGAAGGGGGAAACTGAGGCTCTGAGAGGCAGAGTGAGATATCCAGGGTCCCTCTGCCACTGCCCTGCAGGTTGACCCCTTGACTTGGAACCATGGTCAGCCCAAGTCCGGGCCTGCCATCGCTGGTGGTTGGTGAGGAAGGGAGTATGAAGAGGAGGCCTGGAGCATTCGAGAGTGCTCAGAGCGGCCTCTCTGTGATTCTGCCACTGATGGGCCTGTTAACTGTTGGAGCCTTTAACCTGGGCCCTCTGGGGGCCAAAGAGGAAAAACAAAGAAAAGAAAGAAACAGGTCCTGGCCTCAAAGAACTGACAGAGGAGGTCCCTCCGCTCCCAACCCAGACCCCTTTGTGGCCCAGACAGGCAGTCTTCTCTAAGGTCCAACACCTGACACATAGACCTGGGCAAGGAGCAGCACCTGATGCTCCCGGCTTCAGGGCAAGGACCTGGAGTCTGAGAGGGCTGGGCTGGCACCTGGGGTTGTCCCTCAAGCCAGCGTGACCTTAGGCAAGGCGATTCATTCATCCAGTGATTATCTGTTCATCCCATGAATATCTGTTGAATGCCTACTATGGGCCAAGCGTTGTGCTTCGTTCGGGCAGAGCAGTGCATGAGACAGAGTTCCCACTCTCTTGGGGCAGACAGACAGATGCACAGTCACTGAATGGGGAAATGGAAGAATGAACGATTAAATGAAGGTTAGGTAGTGCTGAATCTGAGAGAGAGTAGGATAGGGAGACAGGGAGTGCTTGGGGGTTGGGATATTGGATAAGTTAGTCCAGAAAGTCTCCCTCGCTTTATGAAGACTCTCAATGAGGTGGCGTGGAAGCTGTGTGGCTTTCAAGGCAAAGGCCCTGGGGAAGGAGCAGGCTTGGTTCAAATTTTCCGAACCACAGTTTTCTCTTCTGAGAAATGGGGACAATAGTATGGCTCATAAGATCATTGTGCTTGTCACTTAGTAAGTGCTCAATAAATGGAGCAGCCCTTGTTCCTGTTTCCTGAATGGCTGAGGGGATCTCTGTATTGTGTGACACTGAGCCAATGACTTCACCTTTGCTGGGTCTGGTTTCCCAGGGTTTAAGCTGCAGAGTGGAAGCATTTGACTTGCTTAGGTGATCTCAGCTGGGCCCTACCCCAACACTCAGGCCAGCCTCCAGGGTCACCTTTGGGGGATTTGTTCAGACGCATCCGAGGAGCCAGGCATTGCTGCTTTACAGATGAGATCGCTTCTCAGAGAGATAAATGATGAGGTCAGGGTCACATGGCTGCTCAGTGTCAGAGTTGGATTAGAACACAGCCAGAGCTTTCAACTCCAGTGCCAGAGTGCAGCTGTTTAGAGCTTGGGGTCCGGAGTCTCCTGAGCATGGAAGAGGCAAGACCCAGGAAAGCCTGGGCATGTCATGGCCTCTTCTCCAACCGGACACAACAAGGAATGTCAGCAGGGCCATGCCTCAGTTTCCCCCTTCCACCCCATCCTCTGCATCCTCCTCATCTCCCCTCCCGGCAGCCCCTTCATACACCTTCTCCCTGCCGTGTTCCTGTGTTCCTCTTGGAGCTGAAAGTCACCCTGTTCATGGCCTGGCTTAGAAGGCAGTCCCAGTTTTGAGGTCCCATTATCCTGCCTGTGTGAGATAAGGCCACTCATTCATTCCTCACTCGACGAAAGATTATTGGTTGAATATATTATTTTATGCCAGGCGCTAGGGATAACACTAGCCAAAACAGACAAAAATCTCTGTTGTCATGAAGCTCAAATTTTAAGGGTAGAGACGATCAATAAACAGGATGAATAACCAGAAAAGGGCATGGTTGCCACCCTAAGCCCCCTGCAAGCGAAAGGAAGCAATGTGTATTGAGGCCCTTGGTGGTGCATAGTATTTGAACCACATGCGATTCTCCCAGTGAACCTTTGAGGCGGGATTGATCATACCCATTTTCCAGATGAGAAAACTGAGGCTTAGACTGTCAAAGCCATTTGTCCATAGACCCTCTGAACCCTTGCCCGACTGAGAACTTCTGTCTGCTTCCTTGCTTTTTTGCCTTTAACTTTCTAAGACTAGGCTCTGACCTCCATGACAGGTGTGTTCCCTGGCACCGGGGTGTCAGATGTGGGTGGAGAGAAACACCTTTTCAGCCCTAGGCCCATGCAATACCCTTGAGAGCTGTGAAAATACCCTCGACTCTGTTCCAGCCGCCGTGGCCAGCAAATCGGCAAGATCTGTGTCAGATATGATTTAATGTGTATGTAATGGGACTTCACATCGGCTGAGTCCCTACAGCTTTGTCTCTGTCTCCGCTGGGCCTCTGAGTCCGCCATGGCTCTCAGCCTGAAGACCGTGGACAGTCTTTAGGGCCATCCCTCTGTTGCTGGTGCTCCCAACCCCTTGAACTACATGGTGGGGTTGGGGGCTCCCGTCACGAGTGGTTTTTCCTCCTTATCCAAGCTTTAGGCCGGGCAGTTTCTAGGCACTTATTAAGAAGAGGAAGTGACAGGGGAATGAGCTGAATTCCTTCATGCCAGATCGCAGCTGGCGTCATTTCTGGCAGGGCTGGTGATGATTTTGCTGTAGTCGGTCTTTCCCCAGCAGGCAAAACCTCGGGCCCATGCCTGCGGCCTCCTCAGTATCTAATTTGGAAGGGCGATGTGTGAGAGTCTTTTACTAACGGGAGCTGAGGAAGAGACAGTGGTGGTCAAAGCACATCAGAGCTATAATAGGAACCTTCGTGATGGCCTGGCCCAAACTCTTTTTTGGACAGATAAGCAGACATAGCCCAGAGAGGGCAAGACACTTGCCCGAGGTCTCACAGCAAGTTGTTGGCAAAGTCAAGACTTGAACCCAGAACACTTGCTTTCCAGGACAGGGTACTCTCCACAGGGCTCCCTCTTCTCTCTGCTCCCATCTTCAACCTCCAGAGGAAAGCTTGGTCCACAGCTCTCAGCCCTCCTCATACCTCCTGCTAAGAGAATGTGTTGTGGTTTTCTGAGGAGGGGTCCAGATAGAAAATGTTACCAGCTTTGGCTGGAGCTGAATGGGTTTCTCCTGCCTGTCCTGGCTTGTTGGACATGGCTCAGTGTCACTCACAGTGAGAGACTGAGCCATGTTTCCCAGCCAAGGGTCTCTACGAGCAGGCTAGGAAGATGCTGCAGTGAGTCCTACCTGTCTTATCCAAATGTACTTTCAAGCCCGCTGGGATGGCCCCGCGAGGCAGGCCGCCACGCACAGCTTTTCTCATAGCCGCTGGCCAGGCCTGCCAAGACTGGCCTCGTGCAATGAGTCCGGAGGGAAGACCCTGAAGCTTAGAGCTGGAAGGGCCCAGCCCTGGCACTGACTCCCTGGGGTGTGGCTCAGGGATGATTGGGACCTGCCCAAGGCCACGCAGTCCTCTGGGAGGAGGCAGGGCTTCTAACACGGTGCATTTGGGCTTCAAGTTCATGGCTCTTTCCAGTTCTCAGATTACAGGGAGCAGGCAGCCAAGTGACAGAGAATTCCTATTTCCAAGTAGGGAAATTGAGGCCAAAGCAGATTAAGGTTCTTAGCTGAGGTGATGCTGTGAGCTGGGGGTGTGGTCTCCAGTGACCCAGATGGGAGCCAGAGCTGACCCAGGCTATTGGTGCCCCTGGAATCCTGGAGAGAACTCTGCCTTCCTGTCTTCTCCTTGTTCCCTGAGGTGACTTTTCCTGAGTAGATTTCCTAGTGGATTTCAGGACAGCAGGGTAAAAACGTGTTTAGACCACGAGAGGAGGGTGCTGGGAAACCTCAAGGGGTCTTTCCATGTCAGCACGCTTGGAGCCTGCACACCTAGAAAAGAATATGGCTGCTTCAAGTGCAGTAGGAAGGATGCAGGTTAGACTTAAGCAGGAACTTCCAGGCTTTGGAGAATGTCCACCTGATAGAAGTTCTCCGAGATCCTTTTGCGGGCTCCTTCTAGAGGTTACTAAATATTCCCACTCTTGATATAAACCCTAACTAGTGTAGTGATGGCACATTAGAGTTGACCAGGGGTTGGATTAGAAACATCTCACCGTTTCTTCAGCCCAGCCCTGCCAGGTGAGTGGGACAGTGCTGACTGTTTTGCAGACCAGGGACCTGAGCCTTAGAAGCATGAGTGGAACTTTGGATTCTAGATGTTCCTTGCTTCCCTGCCCCTGTATCACACCCCTCGGAGCAGACGTTGGGGCGGACACTTCCTGGAGGCACAAGAGTGGAGGAGATGGCCTTCTGCGTTCTCCACGGCATCCCGCTTTGGATGTGGTGGCGAGGACCATCCCTTCCTCAGCTCTATTCCTCTGAGTTGTTGTGGCCAAGAGAGAATGCAGAGTCTCACTCCTGAGCCTTGTTCTATCTCCTCCTGGGCCTTGTTCTGCTCCAAGTACGAAGTGTTCAGTTCTCCAGAGGGGCCCGACCTGGGAAAGTAGAGAAACCACGTGGCTGGGGCCCCGGCAGGGAGCCGAGCTCATTCCTTGGGCCTGGGGCCAGCCTGCTGCAGCCAGGAGCTCGGGCATGTGGAGGAAGGTCCCTGCTGCTGGCCAGGCTGGGCATGCATGCCATGTGGTCGCCTTACACACGCAGGCATGGCCAGAGAGAGGGAAGCAGATGGGGTTGAAGTGGGGGCTATACATCCAGCTCAGCAGCCGCTGCTCTAAGACCCAGGGAGGTCTGGGGTGACTGCTGGAAATGGCTCTGCCACTTAGTAGTGGAGGGATGAGGCAAGGTAGTGGGTGAGGGGGATCTTGGGTGTGTTGTCTCCCCATTGGTGTAATGAGGTGGTGAACATCAAGAACATCTCAGGTCTTTTCATCCTTAGACCTGTGATTGTTCCAATCAAAGGTTTGTTCCAGCACCTTTAAAGCTCTTTTTTCCAACCACTATGCTCTTAATTACAAACCCTAGATTCCTAGAGGTCATCGGCTTGACCCCTCCATTGGAAGGAAGATTGAAGATGGAGACAAGGGGTGCCTCCCCGAGGCCCTCAGCATGTCCAAGCAGAACCAGTCCTTAGCATCAATCATGCCATTCCTTTTTGCACATTAGCTCAGGACTCTAATGAGCCCTTTGAGAGCCTGTAGGCTGGTTCTAGTCCATCTCTTCATTCAGTGTCCAGTTGTAGCTAAGAGAACAGGTTCTGGAGTCACACGGCCTGGGTTCGAATCTCATCTCTGCTATGCCAGGGCTGTGTGACTTTGGAAACTTTTCCTAACCTCTCAGAATCACAGTTTCTTCATCTCGAAAATGCAGCCAATAATAGGACCTGTTGGGTGGTCACGCTGTTGGAGTTTACTGTTGTTATGATTGTTTCATCCCACCATCATCGCCCTCTGGTTAGACTCAGGCTGCATTTTGTCTGCAGAGGTTACTCCCCTCCAGAAATTGACTCAAAATTCTGATGACCGTCTCTCCCTTGCTTATACCTCAGAGACATTCCCTCACGGGGCTGTGGCCTCCCATGTGGCAATGAGGCACCCTCACTGAGGCACCCTCCATGTGGCGTGTCAGCTCATCCTCACAGCAAAGAAAACTGAGGCCCCAAGAGGCCCGTGGGTGGTGCAGTCAGGACTGTCATGGGACAGGCTGGCCCAGCAGCTGGGCCTGAGAGGAGTCTTTGAGCCAGCCTGGAAGGGCCTCTGAATGCAGACCCATGGGTCTGAGACCTGCCTGGTGGCTGCTGTATGTGAATATATTGGGCATCACAGGGTCCTAAAGCGTCCTTAGAGATCACACACCCTCAACCCGAGCAGGACAGAGGGTCAAGTGTGGGGGCCTGCCCAAGTTCAGACAGCCAGCCTGGAGGAGAGCCAGGGCTCATCCGCAGGCCATCTCCACATGCTGGACTTGGAGAATGGAGCAGGGACTACTCAAGTCCTGTTCCTTGTAGGCCATGTGAAGTCAGCCAGGTGACCAACCAGACAATATCCCCTTTGTCTCAAGGAGTTGCTTTCCTCTCCTACCAGGTCCTTCTACCCCAAAGTCCAGAGGCCACAGGTGGGAACTCATTGCCTTCAGAAGGCGCCCCTGGCTGGGCGCCATGGCTCACACCTGTAATCCCAACACTTTGGGAGGCCCAGGCAGGCAGATTGCTTGAGCCCAGGAGTTCGAGACCAGCTTGGGCAACATGGAGAAATCCCATCTCTACCAAAAATACAAAAATTAGCCAGGCGTGGTGGTGTGCGTCTATGGTCCCAGCTACTTGGGAGGCTGAGGCGGCAGGATCACTTGAGCCCAGGAGGCAGAGGTTGTAGTGAGCAGTGATCATGCCACTGCACTTCAGCCTGGGTGACAGAATGAGACCCTGTATCATGAAAAAAAAAAAAAAAAAAAGGAAGAAGGCTCCCCTGGCCACAGCCCACCTGGCTGATTCTTGTCCCAGGAGGCGAGACGATCTACCTTCAGCATGACCAAGAAGGACTGGTTTAGGTGACACTGGAATTTGGCAGGTGAGCCCCTAAAGATGTGGGAGGAGGAAGCTTGGGTAAGGTCAGATACGCTCCCACAAAGACATGATCTGGATACACACACACACGCATACACCCTCCTCTGCCACACTCCTCTGCCACCCTCTGCAACCAGTTGGACACGCGTTTGAGCAGCCTCTGCATACCAGGCTTTGCCCATGCATAGCTCATATGAACATGCCAAACTCCAGAGGTGGACCTGAGCTCTGCTTGCTTTATGACCTTGGCCATGTGATGTTGCCTAACCGAGCCTCAATTTTCCCGTCTGTGAAATGGGACCAATAACTTTTCCCTCAAAGATACATATCAAACGCAAATGAAGTCTTGCATGCGAAGTGACTAGCTTGGTCTCAATTTCATTATCGTCTTCTCATTCCCTCCTTTTGGTGTCTGAATGAAGCCACACCTTCTGTGGGGTGAATGTCAACCCAAGAGGACTTCCTGGCAGAGGAGAGATTTGAAGGGACTAGGGCTGCGGGGCAGGGCCAGGCTAAACACCTGGTTACACACACACATTTCAAAGTGTCTTTGCCTAACCAGTAGAGACTCTGGTTTGGGTTTTGTTTATAGGTTTGGTCCTTTGGGTTTAGTGTGCTCACTGGACTCCTCCAATAGTATTAGAAACCAAAAACAGGATGATCCTCTGTGAGGAATGTTTACCATTTGAATCATAGCTCCAGCATTCACTTGGTCAGGAAAACATGTGCTTTGTTTTTTTCTTTTAAATTACATTTCCCTGGAAAAACAATGATTTGAATTCAAGGAGGGGAGGAGAACAGGTTTCCCCCAACTCCAAGCTTGAGGACTTTCTTTTCCTTTTGAAGTGGGAATGGAGTTCTGTCCCCGGCCCCTGAAGGCATCCTCACAGCTGATATTTTTCCAGCTGCCTATCTCCCCAGAGCTGGAGCGGCCTCCAGAGTGGGGTCAGGGACGGGGCGGGAGGGACAGACCTGCCTGGGCCGGGCAGCTCAGCATCTCTCTGAGCTGCTGAAACACCTGTGGGGGCTGTGCTCGTGTTCACTGGTGGTGTGACTTTGTGTGACCTTGCCACTTAACTCTTTCACAGCCTCGCTTCCTTTATCTGTCAAATGGGGATCATGATTTCACTGGGTGGCTTTTGAAGAACATGCCACAATCAGAGAAGGTCTGAGCTGGGAAATGCAACAGAGACCTTCCCCTCCTTGACCAGTGGGGAAACAGAGGCTCTTAAAACTGGCCTAGATCCAGCTTCCTGCCCCTAGTCTGTGTCCTTCCCATTCCATCGGGACCAGGTCTCAGAACAGAGGATTGGCATTTTCATGCTGGGGAGCTGGGTACCATTTTCTTTTCGGAGACTGAGTAGAAAGAAAAGGACCCGTGAGAAATTCTTTATGCGCAGGTGCTTGTCGATGGTAGGGGTGACCTCAGGACTCCACTGTCTGCCCATGACCAAGGAGTGAGACTGCTTGGACATTGTCCTTGTGTCCCCCCTGGGGGTCTGGATCAAAGCCCACCCTGCAGGTGAAAACACTAACCTACAGATGTTTGTTCTCTCTCATGCCCTCCAGGGGTTTCCTGGAGTCTTTGGGGAAAGAGGCCCTCCCGGACTGGATGGAAACCCTGTAAGTATTTCAAGTCCTTGGGAACAGGAGATTCCGAGTGAACACACAGCACATTTTAGGAGTCCATGCTTTAGGGTCAGACAGACCTGGGTCAAATCCCAGCCCTGTCAACTACCAGCTGGGCACCCTTGGGCAAATTACGTGACGTCTCTAAACGCTAGGCTCCTGTCTACTGTGACTGCCCTGTCGCCCCCCGTAAGAGTCCCCAGCCCACTGAGCCCCTGGGTCCAAAGCTCCAGGCTGCACCCCGTTCCCAGGACTTCGGAAGGTTCATGGATCACTCCCCACTGGAGAAGCCCCGGCTGCTGCCATCTTACAAAGCATCAGGAATGTTTATGGGCCGGCAGAGGCTTGGGGAAGCAAACGGTTTGCAGGCCGTGTTTGGAGAAAAGGAAGAGCTGAGTTCCAAAGGAATCTCCACCACAGGCATGTTTATAGAGTTTGTAAATAATTAGAGGCCCAGGCTCTGTTCCACGAGGAGCCAGGTCAGCCTGCCCTGGGGAGCCGACTCTGTCTTTCCCTTCCCGGCTCCAGGCCGTGGTGGGAGAAGGTGTTCATGGTCCCCCATCTCTCCTTGGGGCTTCCTGCCTGAGCAGCTGTGCTAGCTGTGCCCTCTCCAGTGGTGGCTGCTGCATTCATAACCAGCACCCGATTAGGCGCTAATTCAGTTCCACAAATGCTCCCTGAGCCTGACCCAGCCAGGCTCCCTTGGGGATTAAGCCTTGACCTCAGAGCCCTACGGACCTGGGTTTGAATTTTCTTGCACCACTTGTCAGATGTGTGAGCTTTGAAAAATCCATTCACCTCCCTGAATCTCAGTCTCCTTGTCTGCAAATTGGGGGAATCAGAATTCCAGCCTGAGGCAGTGGTTCACGTCTGTAATCCCAGCACTTTGGGAGGCCGAGGTGGGTAGATCGCTTGAGGCCAGGAGTTCAAGACCACCCTGGCCAACATGGCAAACCCCGTCTCTACTAAAAATACAAAAAATTAGCTGGGCGTGGTGGTGGGCACCTGTAATCCCAGCTACTTGGGAGGCTGAGGGGGGAGAATTGCTGAACCTGGGAGGTGGAGCTTGCAGTGAGCCAAGATCACGCCACTACACTCCAGCCTGGGCAAGAGAGTGAGACTGTCTCAAAAAAAAAAAAAAAAAAAAAAAAAAAAAAGAAGGCTGTTGTGAGAATGAAAGGAGGGCAGCCAAGGTGTTGCGCTCATCACACGGGTTCAGTGGGTGAGGCTGTGTAAAATACTGGGTAATCTGGGGTACAGTCCTGACCTTGAGGTGTTCATGGGCCATTGCTCTCCTCTGTCACACAACAGGCAGTGGGATGGGTGGGATTAAAGAGGTCCCAGGTGACTCTTTGGAGAAGAGAACAGGGAAGTAACATTTGCATTGGGATGAGGAGATAGGTGGGGAGACATTGCAGGTGGAGGAAGGGGCACCAGCAAAGGCATGGGGTGGAGGGAAATCAGAGCCTCTGCCTCAATACATCACTTGTTAGAGTAACTGTTAGCGATATGCAGTATCATTCTGTGAGTTTCCTTGGGGCGTGGCAGGCATGTCTTTATGCTCCTGGCATAGAGGAACAGAAAAGACCTGATGTCCGTTTCTTCCCCTCATTTGAAGCGAAGGCTGTTGCTTACTTCTCATTACTAATCACAATGTCTAGAGCCCTGGAGTTTGATATTCTCACTTTTCCATTTTGAACTTGACTCAAACCCCTCCACCTGTCATTTCTCATGTGGGCCATGGAAGATTCATGTTTAAGATGAGGAAACTGAAGTGTAGGGGGGTAAATCACACACACAGCCTCGTCTCCTGACTCCCAGGCTAGAACTCTTTCCAGCCTCTGGGGGGCCCTGGAAGAAGGACCTGTGAGGGTGTGGGGTGCTGGGGAGGATTCTCCGAGGGCCACAGCACCTGGCTGAGAAAGGGAAGGAGGTCAGCTTAGAGGCTCTCAGCTTGGAGTCCTCCTGGCTTTGTCATTTCCTTGCACCTGGCCTTGGGTGAATCACTTAACCTCTGGAGCTTCAGTTTTCCTGTCTATAAAATGAGCGTGAAATGTCAAGCACCATGCACATCTGTATGACCATGATCGCGATTCCGCTCATTCCTTTATGCTTACAATGGGAAGATACTGGATTTGGAAGTCCGGCCTCCCCATTTGACAGACGAGGAAAGCTGATGGCAGAGAGGGGATGGCTGTGGTCCAAACTCCAGGCCAGACTCAGGAAAGTCCCTGGAGCCTGTGGTCAGGAATAAGGAGAGTTCAGCTCTGAAAGACCCCACCAGGTGCCTGTGTGGAGGATGACATGGAGGGAGGGGCCCTGGAGGGAGATGGGACAAGTAACCACCTTGGTGTCTGTCTATCTGCAGGGAGAACTGGGCCTGCCAGGCCCCCCTGGAGTCCCCGGCCTCATTGTAAGTACACCGATGCCTGGGGCAGCGGGTGGGTGTTGGGGAGACTCAGGGTGGAGCCAGCGTGTGGGGAGCCAGGAGCAGGCCCTGCAGGGGGGTTGAAAAGGCCCCTTTCTCATCAAACCTCCGGAGGGACTGGGGGGCCAGGAGAGACCAACCTGGGTGGGGAAGGTGAGTGGGGGAGGGTGGGCGGGCTGAGGGAGGAGAGCCCTGCTGTGTGGCCTCAGGTGGATCACCTACCTTCTCTGAGCCTGTTTCCTTATTAGTTAAATGAGATGAGCGCTTGGAGCACGAGATTGCCAAAGCACTTTCATAGCTGCTGCGTGCATGGCCATTGCTCTGCAAGGAGGTGTGGGCAAGTGGTGGTGGCGTACTTATTTGACAGGTGAGGTGTTCCAGGTCCAGAGGGAGGAGGTAGCCAGCAGGGTGGTCTTTTGCACTCTTTTCCTCCAAGCAGACTTCAGAGCCAGGCCACCTAGGTTCAAGTCACAGGCCCGCCATATCCTGGCTGTGTGACCTGGGCCAAGCCACTTACCCTCTCTGGGCCTCGTTTCCTCATCTGTGAAATAGAGATGATAGCAGAATCATTCTGGAGTGGCTGTGAGGATTAAAGGGGGCATCACATGTGTAGTCCTTGGCACAGGATCTGGCACCCAGTAAGTGCTAGTGGAAAATATTGTTATAATAATTCTTGTTATTACCTCCTGAAATGCCCAGGGCTGACAGAGCCTAAACACAAGGAGGTGGGAGGCAGTCTGACCTGACTCCATCCAGGTGGCGTAGGCCTGGAGGAGTGGTTCTAACCAAAGCCAGGGCCCCTGCTGGGCTTTCAGTGGAGTGAGTGTTAACCTTGTGCCCAGCTCCAGGGGCCAGTGAGAGGTCAGAGCCTGGGAAATGATACTCCAAGTGTTCCCATAGTCTGATGCCCCCTCCGCCCTGTCCATTGGGTCATTCCTCATGGGGTTTGAGTCTGGGGGCCCGTGGAGGGACACAGGTAAACTATCTGCTGGCTTGACAAACGAGCTTCCAGCTTTACCACTCCAGCAACTGTACTGAGAAATTCTGCTCAGGGAAAGGCTGGAGGAGGCCCCTGAGGTAGGCAGGAGACCCCATCGCTCAGGGGAGGCCAGTCCTGGGAAGATGGTCCAAATGTCCCCATGGCCACCTGTGCCTGCTCAGGTGAGTGGGAGCAGAACCTGGGTGGGGTGGGCAGAAGGTGAGAGCCCTCTGTGTCTGAATCCTGGCTTTGCTACCTACTGACTGAACTTCACCTTGGCCTCACTTCCCTGAGCCTCGGGGATCCCCTCTGTGAAATGGGATCATTGTATCCACTCTTATCAGAACCACAGAAACACACAGTCCGTTCCAGTCCAGTGGCTCAGAGGACAGTTTCTGGAACCAGACTGCCTAGGTTCAAATCTCCTAGCTCTACCACTCATTTAATCACAATCCGGAGCAAAATTTTTAACCACCCTATGCCTTGGTTTCTTCGTTTATAAAATGGGAACAATATTGGTACGTAACTTGGAGGATTGTTGTGAGTGAGGATGTAGGTAAATAAATATGTAAAGTGCCTAGTATATAGCAAGCACTCAAGAAGTACTAGTTATGATAGTAATAGCTATTGTTGGTGTTATTATATTACATACACATGTGATATTTTACACCCGGTAGCAGCTATCTTGGTTACTGACTTGAGAAAAATTTCACAGTCACATTGGAACTTGGTTGGAGAGAGTGCTGCAATTGATGAGTGATGTCTGCCTTGGCTGGGGTTGAGGAAGTGTCAACACATGAGTCATAAATTTGTCATCCCTGATGTCCATTCAGTAGGACTTTGCTGAGCACCTTCTTTGGCACAAGGCATTGACCTAAATGCTTTGGAAAAAGAAATATCTGCCATGGGAATTCGAGAACTCTCTAGAAGTCTTCTTATCTGACTCTCTCTAAGCCCAACAGGAATCCCTTCTGGAGCATCTTGGTCATATGGTGATTAAACTCCAAATTGAACACCTCCAGTGTAAAAAGTCCCTCCCTCTCTGGGAGCCTAGTCCATTCTACACAGCTCTCATTGTTCAGTGTTTTCCTGTGGATCGAACCCAAGTCGTCCTCACTGTCCCTGAGTGAGGCTGTTTGAGGTGTAAAATGGTCTTTGTCTGTGCTTCCCAGGGCTCCCTCTAAACAATTCCAATCCCAAAGCCTTTCTGAAGGGATGTTTACATATCCTGTCTGTCATCCTTGGCACATGTTCCTATTTGTCATCATCCCAGCGTTCACTAGGTTGGGTCCCGAAAGGAGCAAGAATATTGCTTAGTGGAATAAACACAGATTCTGGGGTTTTGGACTATAGCATCGTAGCCCTCCTGGTTCTACCTTTTTTGAGATAGAGTCTCACTGTGTCTCCCAGACTGGAGTTCAGTGGTGCGGTCTTGGCTCACAGCAACCTCTGCCTCTCGGGCTCAAGTGATCCTCCCACCTTAGCCTCTCAAGTAGCTGGGACAACAGGTGTGTACCGTGACGCCCAGCTAATTTTAGTATTTTCTTTTTGTAGAGACAGGATTTTGCCACATTGTCCAGGCTGGTGGGCTCAAGCGATCTGCCCGCCTCAACCTCCCAAAGTGCTGGGACCTCCTGGTTCTTTACAAAGCTCATTCTTACCTGCACTCTGCTGCACTCCACTGTTAGGGTTGCCAGATAAAATATGACACCTAGTTAAATTTGAATGTCAGATGCAGTATTTAGAACACATTTATGGTAAAATGTCACTCATTATTTATCTGACATTCAAATTTCACTGTTCCTGTCATTTTAATTGTTCAGTCTGGAAACACTATTTGCAGTGTCTGTTAGGAGAAACCCTTTCAGCAAATGGGAAAACTGAGGCCCCTGGTCAAGGTCACGTACCTGGCAGGTGAGGATGGAGGCCATGAATCTCAAGTCCTAGTCCAGGGCACTCCTGTTTTTGCTTCTGAGCAGCCTGTGCTGGGGGCAGAGCCCTGGGCCATTTCTGCCTTTCATGGTACCCCCTTTTCCCAGAGCTGATTTGTTCTGCCTTGTGGTCCCTTCATGCTGTGTCTTTTTTTGGCCACTTTCAGCCTCCTTCCTCAGTTTTTAGATTCTTTTCGCTGCCAAGATGAAATGTCCTCTCTCCTGTGACTGTGGGGTCACAGGGCTGGGCCTCAGCCCATCAAATCATCTCTGCTCCCCGAGCGAATGCCTCCTTCCCCCCTGGATTTTTGGGAATAGCAGCCTCTGTGCCTGGGGGAAGAAACTGTCTCCCCAGAGAGCTGGAAAGGAAAGGAATTTTCTAACCAGGAGTTAAAGAGGAAGAGGGATTGTGAGTCACCTACGGTTTTCCAGAGGATGTGGGTTTTTAGCTGAGCAAATGGGAATTCCACGTATTGATAATCATTTTAGTGGAAATTCAGATTTATTCAATGCCTCTGTCTAGTCAGTTGAAGCAATTTGCATGCAGACTGAAGCCAAACCTTCCTTCCGTCCCCCGGGTCCTTGCAGCCGGGAGGAAGGGCGTGAGAGGACAAACTAACATTTATTAAGCGTCTGCTCTGTGCATCGCATGCACTGGGCTGGGGAGGCCTCGCGAAGCCGAGGTCACCAGTTAGAGAGTGGAAGTGTCGGGCTTGTCACCTGGGTCCATATGCCTCAATTCCAATAAGCCACCGGTGGCTCCCTGCAGCCTCAGAGGTGAGAGGGCCTCCACACAGCCCTCTTTGAGTAACTGAAACCCTTTGGCAGGCCCTCAAGAAAACTGTGCCTGATTCCAGAATCCGCTCAACAAAGACGATTTCTGTCCTTTCTATTCAGAGTGACACAGAGGAAATGTTGGCTCCTCCACGATTTAATGAGACCCAAAGAACATGTGATCTGGCCACAAACCCAGCATGTGAGGGGCAATGGATTTGTCCACCTTATTCTGCCACTAAACGATCACCTGGCTTTGTCTCCTTGTTTATAAAGCAAAGTTAGATACCCCACCACCTGGCATGCAACAAATCCTCTTGTGCCCAACGCTGTGCCAAGTTTTTAATTGTCACAACAGCCCTCTGAGGGTAGGAAGTGGGGCCACCAATTTACACTTAAGGAAACTGAGCCTCAGAGAGGGTGAAGCACCTGCCCAAGGTCACACAGCCAATCAGCTGGACCTGGCCTGTCACAGCTCACACTCTCCACTGCTGCACCACATCCCCAACTCCTCAAGACTTCTGTGCTGAACAGAGATAGCGGGTGTGTGACAGCATGGACTGGGCAGTGCCAGGGCTGTTCTCCTGTGAGAGATGGTGCTTAGTAAGACCACACAGCAACTAGAACTGGCCACAGCTCCAGCTCCCTGTCCCTAACCCACCTGGCATTGTTGGCCTTCAAAGGCAGTCCTCAGAGGGATTATAAGTGAGCATGTTTAGCTTTCTTTTTCACCATCATTAAGCCACTTTTACCAAGCACCTCCTCAGAGCTGTACCCTGTGCTGGGCACTGGAACCACAGAGGTGAGGTCCTCAGAGCAGGCACCTGCCCCTGGTCTGGAGGCAGCACAGGCGGTGGCCCTATAGGCACATGCAGAAAGGATGGCCGGTGTCAAGGGCCCTGAGCGAGAGGCATGGGGCTCTGAGGCCTGACAGCAGGGGCATGACCCGGTCTTGGGGTCAGGGAAGTGATGTTAGTGCTGGAGACCCAAGGACAAATGGGCATGAACAATGCCAGCGGAGGGCACGGCACTCTGGGAATAGGAAACAGCTTGAGCCAGGGTTGGGGAGATACGTCAGTGGCTAAGTATGTCACAGCTAAGGAGGAAGAGCAGGGCAGGAAGGCGAGATGTGTGAGCAACTGTCATGAAGGATGGGCACCGGATGTTCCCCACGTTAGCCTCCGGGCATCCACTGGCTGGCAGTCAGGGGAGTACAACTCCGTTTTTCCGAGTCTCCAACTTGACCTGATGCCCTGTCTCAGGTGAGACATAGCAACAGGAAAGGCAGCCGTCAGTGGTTTTGTTTTTTTTTTTTTGGTCAACAGCCAACTCAGACCTTGTGAGCATGGACTGTGGGGTCAGACAGACAGACAGATGGATGGACAGACCTGGGTTCCGGTCCTGCCTCTGCCCCCTGCTTATCGCTCGATCTCAGGCAGGTTATGTCACCTGTCCCTAAGCCTCAGTTTTCCCATCTGTAAAATGGAGTGGGACTGACAGTGGTGCTGACCTCCTGGGGTTACTGTGAGCAGCTGGTGAGCGTCCAAGCCACCAGCATCGTCCCTGGCATGGCAAAGGTGCCCAGAGTGACATTTAGCTATTGTTAAGGAGGGTTCAAAGTGGGTAGCGTGCATCCGGCACACAGTGGGCGTTCTTTAAATGGTGACAGACAGGGCTGATTGTGTTGTTGGTGGGAGTCAGTGAGAAGGGCACAGTGTGGCGTGCGGTGTCTGGGAGCTTAGAGAAAAGTGGAAACAGGATCCAAATTAAGAGCCTTACTCATTATTCTTTCTCATGGGGACATGACATTCTGAGTGGCTCTGGCCAAGCTGGTCTGGAGGGCGTCTGGTACACAGGAGACGGCTGCTCTGCAAGCTGCCCTCGGGGGATGCTGGCCTGGAGTTTTCTTTGTTCCTCCCGGAAATGCTTTTGTAGCCCAATGTGGGGGTCCCACCAACACAGGGGGACCTGCCATATGCAAGCTGGCACCTTCTCCGGGTGTGGCCTGCAGGCAGGGGTCTCTCTGCCAGATTCCTTCTCCCCTAGGGTTGGATGCCCACGCGAGGTCCCTGCCCCCACCACACACAGACCCCTTCGGAGAGGCCTGCAGAGGCAGCGAGCGGGACCTGGGGAATGGGGTGTTGTGCTGTGACTCCCGAGGACCCACACAGGTGACCATCTGGCCTGTACTGAATTGAGTCCCACACAACAAGCCACTTCAGGCCTAGAGGGAGGAAGAAAGAGCCTGTGTTCCCGAGCTGCTGGCGGCCCCTCTGCTGCCACCCTGCCTGGCCCCCAGCAGAGCAGGACTCCTCCAGCAGAGCCCGCTCTGTTTATTTGTGCATCAGGGGGAGCTCTGGGCTGGCCACCCTGGCTGCCTTCGTCCAGGAAAGGAGAGAGGCAGCAGCCAGAGGGACCTGTGGACATGCGGCTCTCTGCAGAGAGAGCTGGCCTCCCTTCCAATCCGGCTTCTCTCCCTCCTCTCCAGAGACCACCTCAGAATAGCCTAGAAGCTCTGGAGACAGGCTGCCTAGTGTGAATCCCAGAGGTGCCCCGGCTCTGTGATTTCGCTGGAGCCCTAACTTCTCAGAGCCTCAGTTTCCTCATCTATGAAATGGGGACAGTAGTAGACTGATCTTGAAGGGCTGTGGCGAGGAATTACTGGGTTAAGGCAGGTCAAGTGCTTAGCACAGTGCTGGCAACTGGCATTTGCTTATTATTAACACCCGTTAAACTGAGCCCTCACTTTCTCAGTGAGATTATTTGATGGGACCTGAAAGCAGAATTTCTTTAATTTTCTTTTCTTTTCTTTTTTTTTAAGATAGGGTATCTTTCTGTTGCCCAGGCTGGAGTTCAGTGACGCTATCATAGCTCTCTGTAATCTTGAACTCCTGGGCTCAAGAGATCTACCTGCTTCAGCCTCCTAAGTAGCTGGTACCACAGGCATGCATCACCATGCCCAGCTAATTTTTAAATATTTTCTGTAGAGATTGAGTCTCCCTATGTTGCCCAGGCTGGTCTTGAACTCCTGGCCTCAAGTAAACCTCCTACCTAGGCCTCCCAAAGTGCTGGGATTATAGGCGTGAACCATGACGCCACGCTGGGCCTGAAAGCAGAATTTCTTTTTTTTTTTTTTTTTTTTTTTTTGAGACGGAGTCTTGCTTTGTCACCCAGGCTAGAGTGCAGTGGCCGGATCTCAGCTCACTGCAAGCTCCGCCTCCCAGGTTCACGCCATTCTCCTGGCTCAGCCTCCCGCGTAGCTGGGACTACAGGCGCCCGCCACCTCGCCCGGCTAGTTTTTTGTATGTTTTAGTAGAGACGGCGTTTCACCATGTTAGCCAGGATGGTCTCGATCTCCTGACCTCGTGATCCGCCCGTCTCGGCCTCCCAAAGTGCTGGGATTACAGGCTTGAGCCACCGCGCCCGGCCTGAAAGCAGAATTTCTTAGCAAAGACTCAGCTGGGAGGTTTTGTTTAATCCAATCAAATGAGAATCCTAAAGTCCAGAAAGGGGAAGCGTTTGCCCAAGATCACACAGGCCAGGAAGCGCCAAGGCCAGACTCCTGTTGCTCTGGGGTTGGGAGAGTGAGAATCGGCATCATCTCAGGTAGGCTGAGCTGCCGTCTGCAAACTCCACACAGTCTGTCTGTCTCTTTCCTCGGGGGCATTCCATCGCATAGTCCCCTTGGCCCTTCCTGCAGGAGCCAGGCAGGAATGTGGTTTTTCATTCTCTGCCTGGCCTCCCTCCGAGACGTCTCCAGGCAGCTCAGACAAGAACTCCAGTTCCCATTCTTGAGCCTGGCGACCTGGGGCAGCCTTTGTTCCTCCAGTGCTTCAGAGCTGTGCCCCCACCTCAGAGCACTTGCCAGCACTCCATAGAGCCTGATCAGGTAGTGGGAAACAGAGGCCCAGAGAGGTCAGCCACGTTGCAACCACACAGCAGCCAGACGCTCATATCAGTCACGGAGGATGGACAAGGGAGAGAAGAGGGTATTTTCAGGGTCTGCCTTTCTCTGAGTGCGGACTTAATGTTATGGTTGTGGCTGAGAGAGTGATGGAGTGGGCAGAAGTGAGATTTGAGGGGAAAAGCATGGGCTGGTTAAGAGAAAAGTCAGCCGCTTCTTCACTCTGTACCAGGATTCGTGGACCTTGGCACTACTGACGTTTGGGCTGGATGGTTATTTGTGGCAGGGGGCTGTTCTCTGCACTGCAGGATGCTGAGCTGCATCCCTGGCTTCTGCCTACCAGATACCAATAGCACCTCTTAAGTTGTGACAACCAAGAATGACTCCAGACATTGCCAAGTATTTACATGTTAAATCAGTTACTCCTGGAAACAAGGCTGGCAGGTAGACAGTACTGTACGTCCTCACTTGTCACATGAGGAAACTGAGGCGTGGAGACATCAAGTTCCCCCGGTTCACACAATGAGTGAGTCCCAGAGGAGAGCGGGACCCAGTGGTCTGCTGTCCACTGGGTGGACAGAGAATGAAAAATCACATTCCTGCCTGGCTCCTGCTGGAAGGGCCACGGGGCCTGTGCAGTGGAATGCCTCTGGGGAGACAGACAGAGGGACGGTGTGGAGTTTGCAGGAGTTTGCAAACGGCAGCTCAGCCTGGTTGAGTGCTTTCCAGAGCCTTCCTTGCAGAGGAAGGAAGGCAGGCTGTGGAAAGGCCAGGAGGGGCATCGTGGGGACAGCACTCAGCCAGGCTGAGCTGTCACCTGCAAACTCCACAGTCGTGAAGGGAACTTGGCTTTTCAGGTCTGGGAACTCCATTTTTCTCACCTTAGACCGGCTGATCTGATCTGAAGCTGGGTCTCCAACCTGTGGTCCAGGATCCACCAGCTGATTGTAGTGTCCCACAGGGTCCATCGCCAACTCTGGGGATTTCTGGAATCAACAGCCTCACTCCTTACTTGCTGCCCTCCTCAGAGATAGCCAAGCCTCTGGGAAGCAGGAGGTGCCTCCCCTCATGTAGCCGGAGGAGTCAGAACTCCCATTGATGCCTTCTTTAACTCTTACAGCAGCTCCGGGGGGACAGATAGAGAGAGCCTGAGGATCCAAAATAGTCAAATGAAAAGCCCTTTGTCCCTGATCCGGGGTAAAGAATCAGATAGAGGAGAAAAATATTGAATATGGAAAGGAATGGGGATAGGGAAGGGGCAGCCATCTAGAAATGAGCTTGGGCAAGGATCTTTATGAAGTTTATTCCAGCACTTTAGTGGAGGTCTCCAGATGAAGAACGTTCCAGATTCTGAGATCAATCCTACAGAGTCGTGTCTTCAGAAGCCCAGCCCCACGGACCTTGGGGATTGTTGTCACCACCCAGGCCAGCCTCCTGTGGGTCACTGCTTACAGCACCCTCTTCTCTTTCTTCCCCCACAGGGTGACTTGGGAGTGTTGGGTCCGATTGGCTACCCAGGACCCAAGGGCATGAAGGTAAGCAAGGGACATCCCCCAATTCAGGCCTCATCCCAAGTGGGCACCCCCGACCCATTTCATCCCGGAAGGAAGCGTGACATTAGATGATACTAGGGGAAGGGAGGATGGCAGGATGCTCAGAGTGCTGCTAGGAGGAAGCTGGGCAGGTCAGGAGCTGTCAGCTCTGGCCCCAGAGCCAGGCATCATCTGTATGTCATTTAGGCCAGGCACCCTCCTCGAGCTGACATGGTTCCAGGCTTCAGAGCACTGGAAGTCCAGTAGGGGACATCACCAGGGCCACAGAAACTACCATGCAAACCAGTGAACTCAGCCCATCCCTGAGTGGGAAGGGTGTGCAGCAGGAAGGCAGGCCAAGACTGCTAGACCACATCCCAGGGACGACCCAATTTCACCAACATGCCCTTCCCTCTCCATCAGTGCCTTCTTCCTCTGGATTTGTCTGCAGTGCTGTGGTTCACTGCCTCTTCTCATAGCTCCTTCAGTCCACACCCTTGCCCTGTGACATGGGAGTCATTTGCCCCCTTTTACAGATGTGAACACTGAGGTTGGGGGATCGAGCAGGGGTCTGGCAGCAAGTCACGTTTAAGCCAGGGCTCCTAACTCTTGTGGCCTAGAGTTCCATCACAGCTGGCCTTGGGTCTTTGTCTTGCAGGGACTGATGGGCAGCGTGGGGGAGCCCGGACTGAAAGGTGATAAGGTGATCTGAATACTCCCTTATTGCACTGTGGTTTCTCTGCATGCCAACCCCCTCTCCGCCCGGAGGCTGCTGCTGATCTCTCGCCAGGTCCACTCCCCTGCACTCTTCTTGCCTCTCCTCTCGCCTCCCCTAAATCTGTGCTCCCCAGCTTCTTCCTAGTCACTCTGGGTGGGGCTCAGGCAGATAGTTCTGGGAACCCGAAAACCTCAGCAGATAGTGCATAAGGATCTTTATGAAGTTTATTCCAGCACTTTAGTGGAGGTCTCCAGATGAAGAACATTCCAGATTCTGAGATCAATCCTACAGAGTCGTGTCTTCAGAAGCAAGCAGGGCAGGTATGTCAAGACAGGGCTCTGAATCCAGAGAGTAGAGCTGAGGCCAGCATCTGTGCTTTGAAGGCAGAGCCACAGAGCAAGGAGTGTGGCAGTGAGGGCACAGGAGGAAACAAATCTACATAGACCACCTTGGCGTGAAATTGGGAACCCAACCCCAGAGAGCGTGCCGACTGGAAATGCGACTCTGAGCCCCTGACCCGCTTCTCCTGCTGCCATGGGGATGGCTACCCTTGCCATGTGTCCTCTGTACAGCCCTGCTGCTGAGCTCTTCCTATCTCACCCTGTGCCAAACCAGAGTTGGAAGTGGGAAGACAGGCCCTGGGGGCCCAGAGTGAAGCAGCATCTGAATACCAGAGACACAGGGCCCAGCACTTGTGCCCTGCTCTGTGGCTGTCTTCCTGCCTAGCCTCTTCAGACCCTTGGCAAACCAGGACCCCCAAAGGGGGTGCAGGAGGGGTTCAGGGCAACATTCCAAGTATCCGTGAGACATCCGAAGGACTGACTGCTGCTCAGTCCCTCCTGTGGTCAGTTGACACCGCACCTGTCTCTAGGTACCTCTGCTTTCCCCTACACCTGAGTCATAAGGTCAGGTGCCATGCTGGGTACCATCTGAGTGCACCACATGGACCCACCCATTAATCCTCCTACCCACTGTGAAATAAGAAGCTTGCTTGGGCCGGGCACGGTGGCTCACGTCTGTTATCCCGGCACTTTGGGAGGCCGAGGCGGGCAGATCACAAGGTCAGGAGTTTGAGACCAGTCTGGCCAACATGGTGAAACCCCGTCTCCACTAAAAATACAAAAATTAGCCGGGCATGATGGTGGGCGCCTGTAATCCCAGTTACTTGGGAGCCTGAGGCAGGAGAATAGCTTGATTCTATAATCCCAGTTACTTGGGAGGCAGAGGTTGCAGTGAGCCAAGATCGCGCCACTGCACTCCAGCCTGGGCGACAGAGCAAGACTCCATCTCAAAAAAAGAAGCTTCCCTGAGGCCACACAGCTGGTAAGTAGAGAGTTACCTGGCTCCAGAGACCTCAACTGTTAAGCAGAACTAAGGTCAGAAGGTCAGAGCTAGTGAGACTCTGGGAAGTTCATATTTCACAGTGCCTATATCTCACAGCTGGAGAAACCAAGACCCAGAGAGAGAAAGAGATTTGCAGGCCCCTGGACTTTTAGAACATTAGAATTGCTGGGTGAAAATGGACATATCCAGATTGTATTATGCGAACCTATCCCTGGGTAGCCAGCTGGGTGCAATGCCAACCCCAGTCCTTTCTCTATCTGTTTCTACCTCTTCCATCTCCTTCTGCCATGCCCAAGCCTCTAGCCACAACCCACCTCTGCCCGCCCCTTGCCCTGCTGTCTGCTACACCCCTCTGCCAGAGCCCTCCCTCTTTGAAGGGGCTTTCTGATGGAGACGGGGGGTTCCCCACACCTACCTGTTTATCCCAAGGTTTGAGACATCAGCGCTCTGGAAATGTTGAAGTCATGAACGAGAGAGAAAGGAAGCCGGGGAAAATGAGAGTGTAGGCAGTGAGCTTTTTATAGGCCCCCTTGCGGAGCTGGTCTCAGCTCAGTGTTGCTTCAGGAACATGGAAATAAATGTGTTACATGGAACTCGGCTGGCTTGCTGATGGGAGTTGCCTGGGACATTTAGAGAGGTGAAAACTCTGGAAAAAAAAGGAGGAGGAAATTATTTTCATGCCCATAGTTTTTAAGAAAATCAAATGTCTTTAGGGGAAAAAAGAGAGCGGGGGGAGAAAGAAACCCCTTTTCCTTTGGTGGAGAGGAGCCTTAAGGCTGTGTTCCGATCAGCCACGCACACATCCGTGTCCCCTGGCCCTACCCTGGGATGACAGAGCCATTCCTTCATGTTCCAAGGTTGCTCCTGCCTCAAATCCCAGATTTTCCATGACCCATCCTGGACTCAGTCCCACTTACAACCGCTTGGCTCCCTCTCTCAGCCTGGAGGAGCACTCTGGAAGCAAAGCTCCTGCTCCGAGCCCAGCTCCCTTCAAATTCATTGTTCTGATTTCCTAGGTGCCTTTTAAACTTTCCTTGTTTTTCTATTTTCACTCTTTTTTTTCACCCCTTCACTCCTCTCTTGGACATTTAAAAAAAAAAAAAGAAAAAAAAAAAAAAGTCCTGTGGTTCCCCAAACACCAGGATGTTGTACAGGATTTTCCAAATTGGAAAAAACAAAGTAAGTTCAAAAAATTTTTTTTTTTTTTTTTTTTTTTTTTTAATTCTGATTTTTGTTCTATTAAGGAAGTTCTTTTGTTAGGTCATGGCCTTAGCCATGTGTGGGTTTTCTAAGGTTCTCCATTTTCCTGGATTTTTCTCCCCATTCTTTCTCCTGCTTCCAGGGTTGTAAATGTATTTTGAATCCTGGGGCCGACAGCGTGTCAGTAATGTCCAACGTGGAGGGCTGGATAGGGTGAGGTGAGGGCCGTGTGAGGTGGTTCCCGCCCTAAGGGGAAGCAGCTCCCAATCTGGACTGCCCATTCAGAACATGGCTAAAAACAGGGAGGGAGGAGAAGAGGCCTCCAGCAGCCAGAATCAGTGTCACTAAGCCTGTGCAGTACCTCGTGTTAGAAGACAAACACCCAGACTTAAGTCAAGACCAATTTACTCGCTGTTTACACATAGTCTTAACAAGCCAGGAAATCTGATTTCCCATGCTATAGCTGATTAAAATAGTTAATTAGAAGTAGATCGGCCGGGCACAGTGGCTCACGCCTGTAATCCCAGCATTTTGGGAGGCTGAGGCGGGTGGATCATCTGAGTCCAGGAGTTCAAGACCAGCTTGGGCAACATGGTGAAACCCCATCTTTACTAAAAATAAATAAATAAAATAAAATAAAAATTAGCTGGGCGTGGTGGCACGCGCCTGTAGTCCCAGCTACTGGGGAGGCTGAGGTGGGAGAATCACCTGAGTCCAGGAGGTCGAAGCTGCAGAGAGCCAAGATCGCACCACTGCTCTCCAAACTGGTCAACCAGAGTGAGACTCCATCTCAAAAAAAAAAAAAAAAACACCAAAGCTGCTTGCTAGCACAGAAACCCCCACAGGAGGAGGAAGTGACAGCTCAGTCTGATGGTGAAAAATATCAAACAGCAGACGCAAACACTCCGAACCCACACTGGTGTGAGGCCCTTGCACACGCTGCCCTCACCCCTGTGTGACAATACCAGTTGATGATGAAGAGGCTGAAGGATCAAACACTTCATTTGCTCTGCGTCAGTTCCCCAGGCAAGGCCAGTTGACACTGGGCAGTGGGCAGCTTAGCTTCTGTTAGTGGCGTTTCCAGCCATCCCAGCAGCCCCAGGCAAGTCTGCACATCGGCCAGCTCACCTCCCCCCGCCACCGCCTGCTTTCCTCGCCAGGGGCCCGTCCTTTCCTTTCACAAGGCTGCTGCTGGCTGGATCCGACTTGGGAAACAGCCTCGGCACAGCTGTACCTCGCCAGGGGGTCTGTGGGGGAGGCTTCCAGAGCCCATGTGGTCTCCATTGTAACCTTCTTTGCTGGTGTGTACTTAGGGTGAACAAGGGGTTCCAGGTGTGTCGGGAGATCCCGGATTCCAAGGAGACAAGGTAATTGCATCAGATTTTCCCCTCCCCCTGCCCCTGCCCCTGCCTTGCTGTTCCCTGGTCCTGGCTTCCTTCCTAGGGCCCATCATGAGCCAGGACCCACCTGTGAGACGGCTGCCTTTGAAATAATCCAGTCTTCTCCATCCTTGATCCACTTGTCATCTCTTCCTTCGACTTTACAGTGACCTTTTAACTTATTTCTGGGCCCCAGCCTCTTGCTTTCTCTCTTTCTTTCTTACTGCTACCCAATTGTTCTTCTGAGGGCAAAGCTGTGCTCTCCGCTCACACACCATCCATGGCTCTCTATTGCTCTCAGAATGGCACCCTGGCTCCCTAACCAGCCATCAGGACCCCAGTGAGTGCATCTCTCTGATACACTCCTGCTGTCCCCCTTACAGCCCTGCACTCCAGCCCCACCAAACCGCCTGCTGTGCGCCTCTGTACACACACACAGACTGCTACCCGCCTGGGACCCCTCCACCCAGCCTCTCCACGCCACCCTGCTCAGAGGCCATCTCCCCAGCTGCTCAGAAAGTGGCCATTTCCCTCTCTAAGTGCCCTGAGAGGCGTGTCCTCCCCTCGCTGGTGGTGCCATCCTTCTCCTCTGATTTTGGGTGACTTGTGCTGAGTCCCCGCCGGACAGTGAGTTCCCTGAGAACAAGGCTGCAGACTGCCCTGATGGAGCTGGGCTCAGGGTCCTGCCCTTGATCATGAATATTTAGGATAAGGTAACTGGCCTTACAAAATGACATACTGACTACGGGATCAAACTGAGGCGGCCTTGACTTCCAGAGCACAGCTGTGGGCCTGCTGAGACTCGCTCCCCTTTGCCTGTGTCTGGCATCATGTGGCCACATCTGGAACTCTCCCGGCCAGTCAATGAGGCCCAGATGTTGGCCAGCTCTCCCTCTTCCTCTCCCTCCCTCCTCACTGGCCTGTCCTGACCCAGCCTCGGTATCTCCGGGTTGTGAACCACAGCAGGCCTGGCTCTTCCGCTACTGGACCCAGTCTCCACAGTTCCCCAGGCGTCAGAGGCACTGCGGAGCCTGCATGCAGCCTCAGGGTCCCTGATTCTTCCTGGTGAGGACAGGGGCTGCTGTTTCTCATTAGCATTTCCTGGGGCCCAGCCTATAGGGGTGTCAGGCAGGTGTGATCCAAGTCGAGCCCGCAGCAGGGAAAGGAAGGAAGGAGGAGCTCATCCTCCTCCAAGGCGGGCATTCTCTGGGCCTGGGACCAGCAGGAGGACTGGGCGGCTGTTCACCTGGCCATTTCTCTTCCTCACTAACCCCAGCCTGCTCTGGATCTCTTCCAGGGGAGCCAGGGGTTGCCAGGGTTCCCCGGCGCACGGGGGAAGCCAGGGCCTCTGGTAAGTACCTGCTCCTCCAGCACCCCCAAATCTCACACTTTCTGACTGATCATGGAACGTGGCCGGGGACACCTTCACCTCCAAGACCTCATTTCCTCCTGCAGCAGAGCTCCTGGGGGCAGCAGGGCAGGGCAGGGCAGGGCAGGAATGGGATCTGCTCATTTCACAGATGAGGACGCTGTGAGAGGCTCAGTAACTCAGCCAGCTTCAGAGGCAGGCCTCATTCGCCGACAAAACCCTGATGAGGATCTGGGGTTCCTGATGTCTTGTAAACGGTAGTGATGTTATCAATAACAGCAATGGCTGTCATTTATTGAGTGTCGCTGTGTGTCTTTCTGAACTTTGTTTCTTTGAAGGCTGCCCACTACCCCAGGAGTTAGGGAATTAATATTGTTCCCTTTTTGCAGATGGGCAAACTAAGATTCCGAAGGTTGAAGTGACTTGCCCAGGGTCCCATGGTTAGTAAGTGCAGGAGGTAGAGTTTGAATGGTAGCTCCTTCTAGTTGTCCAGGCAGATTTTATGCACATGCTCCTGAACTTTCCAACTACCCACAGCCAGGGGGGTAACGCGGGGGGTTCATGGAAGGTGGGGCCCTCACCCCTGCCTCCCTGCAACCTTTTCTCTTCCACAGGGCAAAGTTGGAGACAAAGGATCCATTGGGTTTCCCGGGCCCCCTGGACCCGAGGTATGTGATGCCCCATTTCTCTGTGTCTGGCTGCAGCTGGGACTCGGTCTCGTCCCTGGGAAACTGAGGCCCAGAGACGGGGAAAGACTTGCTTTAGGTCATGCAGGATATGAGAGATGAGGCTGAGAGGAGAAATTCCTAGATCAGCAATCATTCATTTTCCCTTTCTGCTCTTCTGCTCTTACCCAGGGGCTCTCAAAAGTCAACAGGGACAAAAAGCTGGCCTCAGAGTCCTCTGCCAACTTTGTGGCCACCGCAGCTTTGTGATTCATGAAAGCCCTCTGTGCGCCACTGTCTGGGCCCCTCACAGGAGCTTCCCACATTCTCCACTTAGAGTTCCCTCTCCAAGCCCTGGAACTTTCTTAACCACCCACAGCCACTCTGGAACGATTCAGGGCTCAGAGCTTCCCAGTATGGGGAGCAAGAGGTAAATGAAAATTCGGACTTTTGAATGAAGAATGAGAAATAAGGATAGATTTAGCAATTCATATAATAACTCTAGTTGAGTAAGGAGAGACCCTGAGGGTTTCCGATATGTGTGATCATTGGCACAGGTAGGCTACACCTGAATGATCAACTCGGAATTCACACATAATGGAGCGAAGCAAGCTGGCCAGGTTCTCTTTACCCCCACTGTCTTTAGCATGCGTCTCGTGTCTAGAAAGCTGGGCTGAGCAGGAGCCAGGGCTGTTGTCCCTCTCAGGATCATCGGCACCTAGGCCAACCCCAGTTGGAGCCTCCCCACCCACAAATCACTGGCCTCCGGGTCTTGCTCACCCATGAGGTCTCTGCATCCAAGACAAAAGTGTGGCTCTGTGGATAGGCCGGACCCTTCCAAGGATCACTTCTGCTATCACTCGGATGGATGAGGAAATGTTTCCTAAAAGCTACAAGTTCTGACTTTCCACTGTGTTGACTTTGGCCACCACACAGTCCTATCTTTAGACAAATGGACTTGGCCTCTTTTCCATGGCCCCAATTCCCTCCTCTGGTCACTGGAAAAAGGCTTTTCTGAGAGTCCGGCTTTCCCAGCATTCTGGCCCATGAGGGTGGAAGGCATGCTCCCTCACATTTATTAGGCACCTCCTGGTGCCAGGAGGCTGTGTAGTGTCCTCGAGATGAGAACTTTCTGAATCACCACAGAGGCACATGAGGGAGATATTACTACAACCAGTTTACAGTTGAAGAAACTGAGTCACAGAGCAGGAGAGTGGCTTCCTCAGGGTCGCTCTGCTATGTAAGAGCAAATAAGGTCTGCTTTGGCCCTCTCCTGGGTCCCTGGACAATTTAGCCATTAGCCTCTCCCATCTTTGTGTTCTGTTTTGATTGGCCAACTCCGTAGCCGGGAGATAGCTCTGCTCAGCTGAAGGCGGAAGCTGATAAGCGCGTCAGCACCCTGCCTGCTTCTTTCCCAGAGACCATGGGAGGGAGCTCCAGCTCTCCAGCACCCGGGCGAATCATCTCTCACTCATCAATGGGTCAGATGCGAGTGAGCATCAGGATTTGCTCAGCATCCTGACTACCAAGGCCTCACTTAGAGATGGGCCCACCCCAGGCAGAGTTCTTTTCCCAGGGTACAGGACCCAAAATCATTTTGGATGCAGTTTTTACTGAGCACTTGCAACTTTGCTGGTTCCATTTAAACTTAAGAACAGCCCTGTAAGGGAGGTGTTACAGGCACCATTTTACAGATAAGGAAGCTGAGGCCCAGAGAGGCTAAGGAACTTGCTCAGGGTCGCACAGGAGGAGGGCAGGGCTCTGGGAACCGCGTAACAGGTCTCCAAATTGTGCAAAGACCACTGTGGGGAGACGGAGTCCCTGTGCTCTGTGGGACCCTAAGGAGGAGCACGAGGATATTGCAGGGAAGGGAGGTGATTCCGCTCTGTGCGGGAAGAACCTTCTATTGTACAGTCATCCTAGGAGAATAGCCCTCATCGGAAAGCAGGGAGCCCCCATGGGTAGAGTGGGGCAGAGTCTAACACATGTGGCCAAGATGTAGGAAGGACTTCAGCTTACAAAGACTGGAGCTGACGTTAATTAAATCAGCGCTTTTCAATGCTTTCAAAGTCACAGCAAACCCAGAAAATCATCCTCTCTGTAGGATTACTGCAGTCAAAAGACAAGACTTCTCAGGGCAAGGCATGGCTGCCTCTGGGGAACAATGTCCCCAGACACCCATAATTCTGACACGGTAGCAGCACCGGATTTGAGAAATAATGACCTTGAGTGTGACCTTCTGTGTCACAACCTTAATGCTTTCCTGCGCCATTTGGTGTATTGTCTCAGCAACTCTCTGAGGTGTCAGGGCTGGAACCACGCACCCTGTTTTAGAACTGAGGACTGTAGGATCAAGGTGGTTAACTGACCTGCCTGGGGTCCCATCCCAGCAGGAGGAGATGGAAACCCAGTCAGTCCCCCTGCAAGATGCATACCTGTAGCACTCCCTTCATAGCCTCCGTGGGTGACCCTGCTCTCTGCTTCCCCTCAGGGATTCCCAGGAGACATCGGCCCCCCTGGCGACAACGGCCCAGAAGGCATGAAGGTAAGTACCTGCCCAGGGCAGCTCCAGTTGGAGGAGCAGACAGCTCTGCAGAAACCACAGGCCTCAAGGGCTGGCTGTCTGCCTTGGAAGCAGGGGGTGCCTTGCCAGCCTGTGATGGAGATGGAGGTGCCGCCTCTGATTCTCCCTTTTTGTTCCCTTCTCCCCAGGGTAAGCCTGGAGCCCGAGGCCTGCCGGGACCCCGTGGGCAGCTGGGGCCCGAGGTGAGACTGTCTGGCCCTGCTCCACTGCCCATCCTGGCCTGATTGCAGCCCCCAGCCTGCCCTGTCCTGGGTACTGAAGGCCTTAGCTGGGGCTGGAGCCCCCTCAGCCAGGACACCACCCAGGGCTTTCCCAGACTCAGGACCTTCCCCTGAAGGTCCCTTCCAGGGACCTTCTCTGCCCTGCTGTCACCTGGCAGGGTGGCTTCCCCGCACCCTCCCTCCACTGCACCCTCATCACCCTGGAGTTTTCTTTCCCAGAACTACTGCCAATGCCATGCTCACAGTAGCAGTTTATGAGGACATTAATGGGGGAGTAGGAATTATCAGCCCCATTTTACAGATGAAGCCACTGAGGCCCAGAGAGGAAAAGAGACTCAGTCGGGTCTTATGGTTAGTAGCAGGCAGGGCCACAATGGGAACCCGGGTCTGCTTGAACCCAAAGCCCATGACATACGTCCTGTGCTGTCAACTGTGCTTCCTGGGAGTGGCCTGGGGGCACCTCCAGAATGTTACATTGACTTGCACAGTTAGTGAGTGGCAGAGCATCGATCTGCTTATTTATGTGCACTTGATGAAGTGGGTTGGGAAGGGTCTCTATGGGGCTGTTGGAGCACCAGGTGGACACTAAATGGGTGGGCCCCTGATTTTGCCCTGTGCATGAGGCCATCCTTAGCCTTCCTGTGCCCCACTTACCTTAGCTCAGGCGCCAGGCCCCCGTGACACACAGCCCTGGGCTGAGGGTGCGGGAAGCCCAGATTTACCGCAACCGCAGGCGGGCATCCAGCTGACATGGATCCCTTCTTGGGCTGGCTCTGGGTCTGGCGGGGTCCCAGCGCTGGCTCTGGGAGCCACCACGTGGAGTTGCTTTCCTGGAAGCTGGGGGAAAGGAGCTGGGGAGTGGCTCTGGAGGGAGCCCCTTGGTCAGGCCTGGCATACCAGAAGGAGCCAATTCGGAGGCTCCCTGAGCCTGTGGGGATTGGGGGGGACCAGGAGAGTCTCATGGGCCAGAAGCGGGAAAGTAGGGGAGAGGAGGGAACGGCACCAGCCACGTGCTTCTGTATATACTCACATTACCACTCAAGATGTATGCCTGCTACTTGTTCACGTCTTCATTCATTCATTCATTCATTCACCAAACACCCCCTAGACACTGCACCATCCCGAGTGATGCTTGGGGGTGGCTGCAAGAAAGAATAAGGCATCATTGCTGAGCTCCAGGAGCTCAGCTGAAGCCACTTACTATACTTGAGGATGATCTTCTCCACTCTGGGAAACTGAAACACAGCGAGGCTGAGGTCTGCCACTGAGCAAATGGCAAAACTCAGAGCCTATGTCTTTGAACTGCAGTTTGAGGCTCTGTTCCTCACAGCACACAATGGGGTTTAACTGTGATGCCCAGGACTTCCATGGAGTCACCATTCACTGGAAGTCACTGTGTAGCCTGGCCTTTAGGCCATGGCCAGTGGAGCCTCTGCCCTGAGTGGGGCCAGGCAGGTGGGCCAGGGATACTGTTTCTCTTTGTCCAGGAGGGCTCTCCTCCGTCCATCCTTTTCCCTCCATACAGGACAAGATCTCTGCAAGTCCAACTGGATTAACTTTCTCCTTTTTTCCTCTCTCGTGTCTCCCAATTCTAGGGAGATGAGGGACCCATGGGGCCACCAGGGGCCCCTGGCTTGGAGGTGAGTATCGCTGGCCTGGGGTAGGTGGCATTCATGGGAGCTGAGCCAGCTGTGCACAGGCAGGGCAACGTGGTCAGTGCTCCAGAGGGAAGTCATCAGTGAGGGCCTTGTACCAGCCAGAGAGAGAACTAAGACAGACCCAAAGGAGAGGGACAAGAGCCAGGAAACTGACTGTCACCGCCCACCCCCTATATGCCAGGTGCTTCATGTCAGTATTTATTCTCCTTTATTCTCCCATGACACAGGATTGCTTTCCTTGGTTTCATTAGAGAAGAGGCAAACGAGAGTGAAGGCTTTAGCTCAACATCTCACAGCCAGGCAGTGGGGACGCCCTGCCTGGGCCCTTAGCCCGAGCCCTCTGCACTCTTCCAAGCTGCCTTTCCGAAGTCGCTTGTCCCACACCCCCTTTGATCCCAGCCATTGCATAAACCAGCAGTTCATGAAGTTTCTGATATCCAGAGATTTTTACAGTCTTAAAAATGATGGAGGACCCAAAGACCTTTGTTTGTGTGGGTTGCATCTACTGAGATTAGTAATTAAAACCAAGAGACTTTAAATGTATTTATTCATTCATTGAAGATTAATCATAAGCTCATTTCCTGTTAATAAAAATAATATGTTTAGGAGAATTCACTCTATTTTCCATAGCAAAATAATTGAGTGGAAAGAGTGGCGTTGTGTTACCATTTTTGCAGATCTCTTTAATGTCTGGCTTCATAGAAGTCAGCTGGCTTCTCAGCTCTGCTTCTGCATTCAGCCCACTGACAATATCGCACACCATGCAGCCTCGGGATGATGCCACTTACTTTCACGAGAGTGACAGTGACAAAGGCGAATGACATCTTAGTGTTATTATGAAAATCATTTTGACCTCGTGAACCTTCTGAAAGGGTCTCAGGGACCCCTGGAGTCCTCAGGCCACACTTTGAGGACCACTTGCATAAACCATTCCCTTCCCTGTGCCCCCTATCATCTGCCAAGTTCCTTCCTTTCCCTCACTCCCTGAAGGCAGGTGTCATCATCCTCATTTACAACAGGAAGACCAGCCCAGGGATGGGGGAGGCTTCCCGGAGTTCACGCAGCTGGAAACCCTGCCTACATTCCAGGACGGCTGGCCACCTGGTGGACTCAGGGTTCTATGCCCCTGGCCACCAGGGTATGTGGCTCTACAGCCACATACAGGACCCTATGCCAGGTCCTTGGGGCTCCTGGACCCCAGCAATGTTGCCCCTGCCCAGCTTCTCCCACTTACCTCTCTCTCTGTTGCAGGGTCAGCCTGGCAGGAAGGGCTTTCCTGGGAGGCCCGGCCTGGATGGCGTGAAGGTAAGGGGACCTGGAGATCCTTTGGGACAAGAGGAAAGAGGGGGTCCTACATATTCAGGCCCCAATTCAAACCCCAAATCCCATGACCAGTTGTGAAAAGGGAGAAAAAAATTGGTCCCCATTTAGAACAAAGTATTGGTAAAAGATGAAAAAAATGGACATAACCTAAGTGTCCAACTGTGGGGGATTGTTCAAGTAGTGGGATATAGTGCAGCCACCCTAGATGGTGTTTTGGGCTATTTTACAAGATGGGAAGATGTCTGGGTGGTGGAGGAAACAGGTTATAAAAGGAAATACTCAAGTGTGAGCCTGTAGCAGGGGCTGGGTTGCACCATTTCTTTTTATTTTCTTTTCTCTTTTTTTTTTTTTTTTTTTTTTTGAGACGGAGTTGCTCTGTTGCAGGCTGAAGTGCAGTGGTGCGATCTCGGCTCACTGCAACCTCCACCTCCCAGGTTCAACCGGTCCTCCTGCCTCAGCCTCCTGAGTAGCTGGGACTACAGGCGTGCGCCACCACACCCAGCTGATTTTTTGTGTTTTTAGTAGAGACAGAGTTTCACCATGCTGGCCGGGTGCGGTGGCTCACACCTGTAATCCCAGCACTTCGGGAGGCTGAGGCAGGCAGATCATGAGGTCAAGAAATTGAGACCATCCTGGCCAACATGGCACCCTGTTTCTTTACGCATAGAGCAGAGGCTAGAAAGTGGACAGGGATTATCTCTGGGTGGTGGGACAATAGGAGATTTTCATTTTCTTCTGTGGACCTCTATATTTTCCCTATTCTGCATAGTAAATAGATAGTACATATATTAATAGGGTTTTTAAAAAATATTATCAAAAAAGACCTGGCCCAAGGTGGGACAGTAATGATCCTCAGCCCATGGGCAGCCTCACTTAATGGTTTTCCAAGGACTCTCCTTGAGTTGGAGTTTCCTAGCCATTCTGGGCAAAAGATTATCGGGTCAAGATTACAGATGGGCAAACCCACAGGAGGTTAGGATAGAGCCGGGGGAGCCCAGGTCATCCACAGCTACTTCCCTTCTGGGGAAATGGCCCACGCATCTGTCCTGGCCCCTCCAGTTTTCATGAGGTCCGGGGAGGAGCTGAAGGGGGAGGAGGCTCCACCCAGGCTCGCAGTAAGCCACATCCCTGTATGCGCCAAACTCCTGGCTAGTCCCGAGCTCATGTCCTGCCGTCTGAGGTTTCGGCCTCTCTCCCTCAGATACCAGTTGGGTTTCTGTGGTGGGAGTGGTGACATCGCTTGTGTGGATTTATCCCACAGGTCTGCTGTGGGGAGACCGGGGCGCTGTGGCCGCCTGAGGAGCAGGAGCCACCTCAGCATGGGACAAAACAGACAGACAAGGCCGAGATAGGCCACCCAATGTGAAAGTGGGACAGAGCCTTGAAGACAAATGAGTCTGATTTCCCTTCTTTATACCTGGGGCAGCTGAGCCCAGAGCAGAGATGGGACTCACCCCAGCCACCTGTGAGCTGGTAGCAGAGCTCTGGTGTGCTGAGGTCTAGGACCCTGGTGCCCTGACGTCCCATGTCCCTGCTCTTCCTGCGATAGGACAGCCTGATGCAGTGGGAATATGCATTTCTTTTTTTTTTTTTTTTTTTGATAGTCTCTCTCTTGTCACCTAGGCTGGAGTACAGTGGTGCAATCTCGGCTCACTGCAACCTCCACCTCCTGGGTTCAAGCAATTCTCCTGCCTCAGCCTCCCAAGTAGCTGGGATTACAGGCATGCAGCACCACACCCAGCTAATTTTTGTATTTTTGGTAGAGACGGGGTTTCTCCATGTTGGCCAGGCTGTTCTCAAACTCCTGACCTCAGGTGATCTGCCCACCTCGGGCTCCCAAAGTGCTGGGATTACAGGCATGAGCCACCGCATCTGGCTTGGAATGTGCATTTCAACCGGGCAGACCAAGGTTTCGGTTGTAGCCCTACTTCTGGCTCACTGTGTGACCTCAGGCAGGTCACTTCACCTCTCTGGGCCTCATTTTCCACCTCCACAAAATGCAGTGGGCTTCTGAAGGACCTAGATGAGACATATACATCTGGGTGCTGAGTAAGCCAAGGCCCCCTCAGAGGGAGTGGGTGACTAGAGTCATGTCTGCTTGAGGTTCCGTCCAAGTACCCCTTTGACTCTGCCCCATTTGTTGGGGGTCTCCAAGACCACACACTGGAGATAAGATCCCTGGTTCATCCCCACCAATGGCAACTAAGGCCAGCAGGCCTGGGACTTCCCCAGGAGGTCTAGACTTTCATCTCCCATCCTAATCCATCCTCCTCTTTGTCTCTTTGCAGGGGGAACCGGGAGATCCTGGTCGGCCAGGGCCTGTGGGAGAGCAGGTTAGTTAGCAACGGTCTCTGAATGAGTGGCTCCATTTTCTTGGGCCCTTATTCTGTGCCAAGCCCTTTGCCCAGCACCCTCCAGGCACCACCTCGTGTAATTCTCAGAACAACTCCCGAGGAAGGTTCAGTCCTCTACCCCTTTGATGGATGTGGACGGTGACCCTCAGAGCAGGGAAGCCTCTAAATGAGAAAGGCGTAGATCAGAGTCATGACAGCTTTTTCCCACAGCCTGACTCTACACACAGGTTTTTGGTGCATTTGCCCAAAGAGGTTATGTGACTGCTCCCCCAGGACGTTAAAACTGGAGGAGCCCTTGGCAGTCGTTGCTCGTGTTCCCATCAGCTTACAGATCAGGAAGCCAAAGGCCAGAGAAGTGTTACCACTTGCCAAAGGCCGTTGGTCTAGGCATCCCTAAATTATATAGAAGATGAAATCCAAACCAGTGGCTCTGGCTGGTTGGTCAAGGTCTGAAGAAGAGAAGAGGTTGCAGCTAGTCATTAAAATGGAGGTTTGAGGATCACGACCTTCAATTAAAGTCCAGAGAAACAGCTCTGAGTGATGGGCGGACGGACAGCTTCAGTCCTTCCTGCCCAGCCCTGGGGCCTCCTGAAAGCTTAACCTCAGGGCTCAGAGGTGGAGAGGTGTTCATCTCCTCCACTCCTTTAAATATGGAGCTCATTTCTGGAAGGGGCTTCCTCAAGCTGGAACGACTGATGCTCGGGATGGCCATAGAGGGATTTGGCCGCACTGCGAAACCCTGTCAGTGGCGTGAGAGTCACACACGATGGGCTTCCTCACCAGGCCTGCAACATCTGTTGGGGGAAGAAAGGAATTAAAGCAGGGGGAGGCCTGGATTTTTGAACTCTTTCCAGTGACATTCGAGCGCATTCTGTGGGAAGCCCAGGAGTTTGGAAAGGCTGCCGTGGCCTGGATATATTTCCTGATTGGAAAAAAAAAAAAAAAAAAAGGGCAATTTGATCAGCAAATTCAATTTCATAGTTATGCTAATGGTAGGGCCCTCGGGAAATAGATATGCAGGGTCTTGGAAGTCAGAACACAAACATCCTTGGAAATCACTGTATCTAAGAGTCCTAACCATTTTTTGTGCCTTGGATTTCTCTGCCAGGCTGGAAAAGCCCAAGGATCCCCTTCTCAGAATAGAGTTTGTAAATGCCTAAAATTAAAAACAAAGGAAACTGATTATATAGAAATGCAATTATGAAAATATGTTAACATTTAATATAGTCATATATATGCTTCTTTGGCAATGCATTAAATAATGAGTTCTAGCAGCAAGTGTAACAGCGGCCTCAATTTTAAAGTAATGCCAAGCCTTAGTGATGTATTTTGAGATCTCTGCAGCAATGATGGTAATGTGACATGTCACTTTCTGGGACAGTCCCAGGTCCTTGTAATACTACTGTGGTTTGTTGCCTACACTCATATTTGAGGCACATGTAAATTTCAATTAGAGGTTCATGAAAATAAGAGTTTTAATTTTTTTCCATTCAAGTTGATATACCCTCTGAATTCTGTTCATAGAGTCTGACAGAGACCCCAGGTTTAGAACCCCCAGATTCGATTCCATGTTGGCAATCTGGGATTTATGGAGGAGAAGCAGGTTTGACCAAGATCACCAAGTGGGATAGTGGCAGAACCAGGCCCAGGAGGGGTGGGAACCTCGCCTGGAGCAGCCCAGGCTCATTTGGTCAGCAGAGCGCCCAGCTTGCTGCCCAGGCAGCTTGGACAGTAGCAGGAAGGAGGCAGAGCTGGAACCCTGTGGCTGCTGTAAGGCACATGGAGGTACCATGCCAGCCATTCCCTTGGCCCCCACCCCATGTGGTCACAGTGAAAGGGCAGGCATTTTCTGTTCACTGCAGAATCAGAGGATCCCTGGGAAAGTTCTGAAGCTCACACCACGGGACCTCCTTGTAATCATAGTATTGAGTTGGTGCAAAAGTAATCACAGTTTTTACCATTATAATGGCAAAAACTGGGATTACTTTTGCAACGACCCAATAACAGTGACATTCATTAGTCACCTTTTAGGTACCAGACTGTGTGCCAAATGCTATCTACGCAATCGTCTATGGCAGTCAGTATTACTATCCTCATTTTGCAAATGAGGAAACTGAGGCTCTGGGAAGTTAAGTAACTTGTCCAAGATCTCACAGGCAGTAACATCACTGTCAGAGGCAAGACTGACACTGAGGTCTGCTGGGTTCCCAATGCCTGCCTCGAGGGCTGAAAACTCGCTGACTTCCTGAGCCCTGGCATGTCTCTAACAGAGCACAGACTGCTTGCCAGGCCCTGGTTGAGGTGCTGGGGACGGGGCATGGGTCTTGCCTTCAAGACGCCCCGTCCAGGGGCAGCCACGCAGGTAAACACATCACACTGAGCTGTCTAGTGCAGCTCAGCATCCATAGCCCTTTCATTCTCAGTTGTATCCCCAAGGCCTAGCATATGAGAGGAGAAAGAAAACCTCCCATAGCAGACAATGGCCCTTTATCTGTAGGCAATGTGAGGACCAGGCTAGCCTCCTCCCCAAAACTGGGGACCCGGATCCCGCCTGTGCAGTGCCCGCTGTGGGCAACAATGCTGCCTCCTCCTGTGCCCGCCTTGCCAACCTGAGAGGAGCCAGCCATGCCCGCAGCTTTCAGAGCTGCTTCTCCGTTGACCTGCCTGGACTTCGGGGCCTGGCCTCTCTGGACCGGCCTCAAGAACAGGCCTGCCAGGATGTTCTGGGACGGTACCCCAAGGGGGGTCTCAGGGGTGCGGGTTGGGCGATGGGGCACTTGCTGTATGGCTCTTATTCATTAGGATCCTGTTTGGCTTCTTGTTTGAGGTTTATGACCTGCTTGCCTTCCAGGACCCAACATCTCATAAATTTAAAGTAGCTATGAAATTTCTGTTTCTTTGGGCCAATCAGGCAGGGGCCTTTTAACAGAGCAGTTTTTATTCCCTTCATTCGGCATCCTCTAAATGTCTGACTGCTCCCTTGTGGGAAGCTCAGGCCTCTGTCTTACCCCTGTGCCCTTGTAAAATAAATTAAGAGGGGATGGGAAAGAGCGAACATGTATGAAGTACCTCTACGCATCGTGCGCCATCTCCCGTATTCAGAACAGCGCCAGGAGTTAGGGAGGTACCTTTATTGTCCCCCATTCTGCAGATGAGGCTCTGAGAGACTGATTTGCCCAGAACCCACACACCTGAAGACTGAATGACAGTGACATAAAGTGCCTGGTACAGGGCTTGGCACACAGGAAGTGCTCAATATGTTCAAGCTGTTATAATATTGCTATCACTTGGAAAATGTTCTAATTAATTTTTAAAAATTAAGTTATTGCAAAAATCAAATATTTGATTATTTTCTGTGACATGTTAGCTGTGACCTCATACCTAGTACCTCATCCCTCTTACCTTATACTTCAGAAAGGTCTCTGAGCCCAGGGAACTAGAGGCAGGCCCAGGACCCACCATGTGTAGTGCCAGGGTGGTGCTGGGATGTACAGGAGATCTGGGCCCTGTTCACAGCCACATGCTTTGGAGGCCTTGGGCTGGAGGGGAAGGTGCATGGTCTTTGGAGCCACACAACCAGAGCTGCCGTCCCAGGCTGCAGCAGCAAGACACGTGTGGCCCTTGCTGAAGTGACCACTTTAAAACTGTCTTTAGATAAGAAAGTGTGGATCTCAGAGGTAACGCTCTCACTGTAGTTGACTGACAGCTGGACCGGCTTTATTGCCTGAGTACACAACCTCTGGCCTATTCCTGGCCCAAGGTCTCATTCTACTCTGGCCAGGGTTTGGGGGACAGGGAGCGGATTTTGTGGAAGAAATCCACTCATCCCTCCGTCTTTCCTAATTCACTCTTGGCTGCAAATCTGGGTTCTTCCAAAGCCACTTCTGCACTCCTGAACCACACAAGGCCCTCCCCACTCAGTTGCATTTTCCTTAGCAGGGAAGAAAGTAGGGCCTGAATAAGAAATTGGTGGGCCTTCCTCGGTGACCCCTCCTGGCTGTCCACCCTCGCTGCATGTGTGCGTGTTTGCCTGCTCAGGGAGATGGCAAGGGCTGGGGCCACCTAGAAAGACCCCCTGGAACCCAGAGGCAAGTTGTCACCCAGCGGAGTTCAGCAGAGCAGCGGGAGCCACAGCGTGTGTCTGTGTGTGCACCCTTTCAGAAACAGGCAAGAAGGCCTTTCAGAAGACAGTAAAGAGGCCTCCGCCTCCCTGATTCCAATCAGTTCTCTTGGCGGAGGCTGTTACGGTATTTCTATCCCAGCCAGAGGGTTTGTTTCACTCTTTGAAACAGCCCCAGAGCCCCGAAAGATGGGCACAGATGGCCTCTTCCCAGCTCAGCTTAAGGGCCACCCCCCGCCCCAACCCCAGCTCTCCAAACGTGGCAGCCTCCCAGCCTGCTTCTGGCGCGGGAAGAATGTGTGGCGCTCCCAGGGATGTTGGCAGCGGCCCCACGGCTTGGCTTCAAAATCAGAACCATCTGGTGGAGTGAGGGAAGTCAGAATGGTGCCCAGAGAGAGGCAGCGCTCTCCCCGGCACAGCCGCATGCTGGCTGGGTGACCAGGCACGGGCGGGAGACCGCTGGGAGATGAGCTTCAAGGGAAGGAGCAGGCAGGCTGGGTCCCCGGATTCACGTTGTTTCTCTTGCTTTCGTTAATGTGTCTCATAGGGATTTATGGGATTCATTGGTCTGGTCGGGGAGCCAGGAATCGTGGGAGAAAAGGTAAGTGGTATTGAGGGGATCAGATAAACAATTAGAGCTTGTGTTTTGAAATTTTAAAAAGGTGAAGAGGCCCTTTGACCTGGGGATTTCAGACTTCCCTCCCCTAGCCTCTCTCCTGACCTGGCATTCTGAGCCTGCCAAGAGCCATTGTTCCCTTTCTTGGCATCCCTTGGGGTTCCATCCCTGCCCTCCTGTCATCAGCCTCAAGCACAGTTAGACTTTTGTGTGACAACCAGCGAATATGTGTGACCTGAGCTCCTCACGGCTGCCCACTGGCCCTGCACGGGGTGGACGAGAACAGGGAGGAAAAGATTCATTTTTACAAAGAGGAAGGATGAAGTTGCCTTGCTAAGCCTCTGTTTTAGATGAGATAACAGAAGCTCAAATAGGGGAGGTGACTTACCCAAGGTCACCCAGATAATAAGTGGCAGTGCTCAGATTTGAACCAGGTTCATCGCCAAAGGTTAGTTACGCTTTGCTCACTAAGACACTCTGCCTCCTGTTGGCTCCCAGCTCCCACCAAGGGCCTTGGAGGCACTTGCCTTCCTTTGTATGGGTTGATCCGATCCCCAGAGCAGGCCCTCTGGGAGAACCAATATTATTCCCATTGAATAGATGGAGGAACTGAGGTCCAGAGGGAGGAAGTATCCCCCCAAGTCTGGCCCCGCCTAATTCTCCAGGCTCCTCTTGTGCCTCACTGTATCACTCTATGTGGCCCAGACCCTCAGGCCTCTGCCTTTCTCCCCCTCCTCCTCCCTCGCTTCCCCCTCCTCCTCCTTCCCCTTCTGCTCCTCCTCCTTTTAAATTCAACTTTTTGTCTTGAAATTTTAAATTTAACTTTTTCTTTTGAAATAATGACAGATTCACAAGAAGTTGCAAAAAATAGTACCCTTCACCCTGTTTTTTCCAGTGGTAGCATCTTACATAATGATAGCGCAACATCAAAGCCAACTCTGGCCTTCTGCTGTTGCTCAAATGTCCCATGTCCCTTCTCACCTACAAATCATTGCCTGTGCCATTCCCTTGGCCAAAGGCACTCTTCCCATCCCCATCTGCCTCCACCCTTTTTGCTCAGATGCTCTTCATTATCCTTCAGCTCTTGGGTCAAGAGCGACTTCCCGTGGGAAGCTTTCCCTGACCAGCTCTGCCCCCAGTGGGTCAAGTCCCCCAGTGATAACACCTTAGCACCATGACCCCCACCCTCACTGCACTGTGTCTCCTACAACCCTCTGAGTGCCTTGCTCCATGGGAGCAGGCCTGCTCACCACTGTATATTCAGAGTCTTGCAGATAGTGTTGGACACATAGTAGGTGCTCAATAAATATTTACTGGCTGGGCAGATACAAGAAACAGGGCCTCATAAAAACAGAGCCAAGATTCGAACCCAGAGCACCTACCTCCTGCCAGCTCTGCCCAGTGTGTCTGGATTGCTCGAGAGGGAATGAGTTATGTCTCTGATTCTCTAGCATCTCATCTAGGTTTGGAAAGGGGGTGAGGAGAGTGAAAGACACCCCTTCTCTTGCGGTTTCTGCCTCAGCAAGCCTAGCCCAGGGGATGCCAGGCCTAATAAGGACCAACATGATGTGGGCCAGGATCAAAGGGGACAATGTAATTAGCACCTTCCTTAATCAGGACCATCCTTGGAGGGAAATTCACTGCGTGGCCCGCTACAGGGGATGCTGAGGCCTTCCGGGGCTTGCCAGAGGTCTTGGCTTCCTCTGAGTGAAATCCCAGATCCCCACCTGGGTGATGTGGCCGTGAACTAGGCAGGGACCCTCTAGAGACCTTGAGCAAACCCCTACCTCTCTTTGAGCCTCTGGATGGCCCTCTGCACCTGCCTCCCACAGAGCCACCCCACAGCCATAGCCGTGACCTGCCTGCATTGCTGTCTCCATCACAGGGTGATCGTGGCATGATGGGACCCCCAGGCGTGCCTGGACCCAAGGGGTCGATGGTAAGGAGTAAGTCTGCATCCTCTTGCCCTCTCCTGTTGCAGCCTTGAGTGACAGCTCTGCTGTCCTCCACCAACCGCTTACCCAGGACCTTCAGAATGACCAGCTCCCTCTTTGTCCAGGAGCCCTAGCTGCTGTCCTCCTGGCTTTATACTGGGGCTGAGTTGACCGAGATGGGACTGAAGGAGGAAGGGGCACCTTCCATAGCTGATTCCTCCTTTTTCTTCTCTCTCTTGGCAGGGTCATCCTGGAATGCCAGGTGGTATGGGGACCCCTGGAGAACCTGGACCCCAGGTAAGCAAAGCCCTCATGATCCCTAAGCTCAAACCACTGTCAGATAAGGGTTAGGTGGCTGGGTGTGGTGGCTAACACCTGTCATCTCAGTACTTCGGGAGGCCGATCACTTGAGGCCAGGAGTTCAAGATCGAAACCTTGTCTCTACTAAAAATACAAAAATTCGCTGGGTGTGGTGGCACATGCCTGTAATCCCAGCTACTCAGTAGGCTGAGGCACAAGAATCGCTTGAACCCAGGGGGCAGAAGTTGTAGTGAGCCAAGATCGTGCCTCTGCACTCTGCCTGTGTGATAGAGCTAGACCCTGTCTCAAAAAAGGAAAGAGAGAGAGAGAGACAGAGAAAGAGAGAGAGAAAGAAAGAAAGAAAGAAAGAAAGAAAGAAAGAAAGAAAGAAAGAAAGAAAGAAAGAAAGAAAGAGGAAGAGGGGAGAAAGAAAGAGAGAGAGGGAGGGGAGGAAGAAAGAAAGGAAGAAAGAAAAAAAGAAAGAAAAGAAAGAAAGAGAAAGAGAAAGGGAAAGGGAAGAGAAAAGAAAAGGAAGGAGAGAGGGAGGGCAGGAGGGGAGGAAGAAAGGAAAGAAAGGAAAAGAAAAGAAGGAAGGAAGAAAGAAAGAGAAAGAAGGGAAGAGAAAAAAAGAGGGAGGGAGGGCAGGAGGGGAGGAAGAAAGGAAAGAAAGGAAAAGAAAAGGAAGGAAGGAAGAAAAGAGAAAGAAGGGAAGAGGGCCGGGCGCGGTGGCTCAAGCCTGTAATCCCAGCACTTTGGGAGGCCGAGACGGGCGGATCACGAGGTCAGGAGTTCGAGACCATCCTGGCTAACACGGTGAAACCCCGTCTCTACTAAAAAATACAAAAAACTAGCCGGGCGAGGTGGTGGGCGCCTGTAGTCCCGGCTACTCGGGAGGCTGAGGCAGGAGAATGGCGTAAAAACCCGGGAGGCGGAGCTTGCAGTGAGCTGAGATCCGGCCACTGCACTCTACCCTGGGCGACATAGCGAGACTCCGTCTCAAAAAAAAAAAAGAAGGGAAGAGAAAAAAAGAGGGAGGGAGGCTGGGAGGGGAGGAAGAAAGGAAAGAAAGGAAAAGAAAAGAAAAGAAAAAGAAGAAAGAAAGGAGGAAAGAAGGAAAGAAAGACAGAAAGGGAAAGAAAGAGAAAGGAAGGAAGGAAGGAAGGAGGAGAAGAGAGAGAAGAGAAGAGAAGAGAAAGAAGACAAGAGAAGAGGGAAAAAGAATAAGGGTTAGGAGTTCAAGCCTCAGAATCAGACAGACCTGGGTAGAATCCCAGCTACACCACTCTCTGACTGTAATCCTGGGGCAGATCATTTAACTTCTCTGAGCCTGAATTTTGCTCATTTGAAAAACAGAAAAAATAATCATGGTCATGATAGTGTGATCGTGGGGTTAAATGGAAGCATGGGGCTAATGGTGTCTGTTCCTTGGGAGCATTTTGGTTATTAGCAGCATTATTGCTTTTGTCCATTCACTCATTCACTCTGCAGTTGCTGAGCGATAAGTGCTTGTGAGGAGTTTCAGGAGCTGGGTGAAGGGGCTCAATCTCCACTCACTGCAACCTCCACCTCCCGGTTTCAAGAGATTCTCATGCCTCAGCCCCCCTAGTAGCTGGGATCACAAGCGTGTGCCACCACACCCAGCTAATTTTTGTATTTTTAGTAGAGATGGGGTTTCGGCAGTTCCAGGAGCTGGGGATGTGGCAGCAGGAAAGGCAGAAAATGGGCCCTTCCTTTGGAGCGTGTAGTCTGGTATGGGGGGCAGGGTAGATAGAACCCAATAAGTGATGTCTGTTATGGAGGAAGCAGGCACGAAGATGAGAAATGCTGGACAAACAGAGCTGAGGGTCCTCAGGGACCTGGGCTTCTCGTGACGACTGAGGAAGCAGGGATATTCCTGAGGCTCTCAAGGCAGAGTGGTGGGAGAGGCTGGGAGAGCTAGGGGAAGGGTGCGGCCAGGAGCACTCAAGTTCAGGAGCCCCTTTTCCTCCCCAGGGGTGATGTGCAGAGGGTAGAGGTGGAGTTGCTCTCATTTGGAGCAGGTAGAACCTGCTTCAGATCCCTCAGTTTCTGCCAATGGAGGATGGAAACTGGGAAAGGGCATTTGCTTCAGCCAAAGCCAGGGCTCAGGGCTGGGAACCCAGTCCGAGGTAGGCTTCGGGGAGGTGGGGAGGGTGTGGGGGTAGAGGGACCAGCCCAGGCACAGATCCGGAGGCGGGGTTGAGGAGCAATGAGCTCAGGTTGCCTGGGTGTCTCCAAAGCCCAGACTGAGGAGTTCCCTGGGGTCTGATGAGGAAGGACCCGGAAGCCTTTCATGGTTTGAACCCAAGGGAAGCTCGCATAAACCTGTTCTCTACTATGATTAGGGAAGCAAGGCCAACTCAGCTCCTACACTTTTTCATGCACCTACTGTGTGCTAGCATACGCTCCTCCCTGGAGGTACAAAAATGGTAAGAAAGAGATCCAGCTCTTAAGACTCTCACTGTCTAGAGGGGGCTGTCAAGTATAAACATTTTCTCCATCATTAACAGATTTTATCGAGCACCTACTCTGTGCCAGGCCACACCAGGGGCTGAGGAGGGAGAGGGATGGACTAGTCCAAGGGTGAGAGGCCTGGATATAGGTGACCGTCATCCAGAGGAGAAGGCACCAGCACGGGGGGACTCTGTCCATCCTCATGGTTCTTTGGACAAGTCGGAACGTTCTTGAGGAGCACAGTTGGAAGCAGAAGCCAGCACTCTGGGCTCCCAGTGACATATTTTTGCCCTGCTCATGAGAAGAAGGAAAAGTCATGTCTGGCCCAGGGCTGGAGGAGCTGGCAATGTGGAAGTGGGACTGTTGGAGTAGAAGCAGGGAGTCAGAGGACCAGCATTCTGGTCGGGGGGCTGGCACGGCTGGCCGAGGCACCCAGCTTGGAATGCAAGGGCCCAGCCTCCCTCCCAGTGGTCAGAGATGGAGTGATTGGAGCCCTCAGCATGGGGGGTGCTCAGAGTAGGGCCGAAGCATGAGTGCAAGGTTGCTGGGGGTACATCATCAAGTTCTACCCCCGGCACCCCTGAACCTCAGCCGTCCTGGCCTCAGTCTCCCCATCTGTCTAGTGGGAGGAGGAAAGCTGGGAAAGGAGTCACTGGGACAAAATGGAAGGCCGGTGGGAGATGGGGAAAGAGTAGGGATATTCAGGCCGATGCAGAGAAGGCGGCGGAGGCCTCTTCTGAATCCGTCGCCCCCCTGGCTCCACTCGCCTCCCATCCTGCCCCATCTCCTCAGTGCTTCCCCCTGTTCAGTGGGTTGGCTCAGGCTTGGTGAAATCAGACGGTCACTTGCTGCTGCTTTCTGATCCCAAGGTTGCCATGGCCCCCGTCTGCTATGGTATGGGGCTGGTCTCTTGGGTCTCTTGGGGTTCCTCCTGGCCAGCAAGCTGCCCCCAGTAACACTGGGGAAGCTGGCTAACACAGAGGCCCAGAAAACCACCTTCAGAATCAGATACCTGGGGGTGAAATTCTGGCTCCCCGACTTGCCAGCTGCGGGATTGTTGGCAACATTCATAGCTTCTCAGACCCTCAGTTTCCCCATTTGTAAGTCAGCATGATGCCACCTGCAGTATGAAATTGTCATGAGAAATGGTGCACTGCATGATGTGGGGCCTCGTAACCCTCCTGCGTAACTGTGGCTTAATGAGTGGTAATAACTATTTGTTAGAGATAATAGTTGCCACTATTATTAGTAAGGCTACTACCATTAAAAGTGACGTTTCTGGTGATGTTATTCGCACCTGATTGGCATTTTCCCACTTTATCAATCACTTTCACCTCCATGTTGTCTGATAGCACATTGAGATCCATCAAGATTATTATCCCCATTATTGGGGCTGGGGTTGAGGCCCTGGGACCTGCCCAGGGTCACCCAGTGACCAGAGTTGGGTCTAGCATTCAATTCTGACCTCCTCCTGCCTTGCAAGAGCAGGCAGCTACCTTTTCCTGAGGACTTTGTCACTTCATCTTCTAGAATATCTAGGAGGTACGGACTCTTCTATCCCCATTTATAGATGACAAAACTGAGGCCCAGTGAGTTGAAGTAACATGCCTAAAATGGCACAATTAGTAAGTGACTGAACTGGCATGTGAGCCCAGGTTCTCCAGTGCTACAGCCTGCTCTTTTCAGGAATCTATGCCTTGATGTAGAGACTTGGCTCCCAAAATTTCCCAGTGGTGCATTGCATGCCTTCTGAGCTCTGAGATCACTCTATAAAATGGCCCATTCTCACCCAGTCTTTGTGTTCTTCACCATCCAGGAGTCAGATCTGCCTTTTATGGGGCCAAGCCTGGGTCCACACCCTGCTTGCTCTGCTGACGAACGGTCAGCCTGGGACCCAGCCCCTCCGCAGCAGCTGTTGGAGGGTCTGCCGGGTGATAGCGGCTGGGTTCCCACCCCTGGAAGCCATGGGGAGAGGGAAATGGGAACATCAAGAGTTCATTCTGAGGCCCCAAATGGGGCTGGGCCTCTCCCTGGTATTCAGAGGAGGGACGAGGCTGGCTCTGCCTTGCAAAAGGAGCACACCCAGTCCGAGAATCGCTGCAGGAGCTGGGAGGCTCCTGGAGCTGGCAGAGGGTCCTGGCTGGCCGCTGGATGAAGTTGCCGCTTGAGGTCTCTTAAGCTGGGCCTGGAATTGGGGTGGGTGCGGGGGAGACATTAGGCAGAGGCGTGGCTTGCTTCCCATCTTCTCCTGCGTTCCCTCCCTTCCCGCCCTCTGCCCTCTTCAGTTCGTGTGCTCCTTGATCATTCAACAGATTCCTGAGTGCCTGTCGTGCACCTGTGCCAGGCCAGGTGCTGAGAATTCCAAGAACTAAACTGGCCCTGGTTCCTCGCCTTCTCAACCTGCCTCTCTTGCTCCTCTTGTCTGTTCATCAAAACTGAGATGGCTGCGCATGTGCCTGTGGCTGGGCCTTGCTCCCCTCTCATGCCACCCCACCCACTTCTCTGCCTCTGCCTCTCCCCCTCCTTCTCTCCTTCTTGATCCTCTCCCACTCTGCCCCCTCTGCCTCCCAAGCTCACCCCGGGCCTGTGTTCTCAGTTCTTCCTCCTCCTCCTCTTTTCCCTGGGGGAAAATATTCAGGAAAATGTTGGGTGTCAGGGTGGAGGCGAGGGACAGAACTTGGGTCACCAGATTCGCCTTTGTGATGGGGGAGAGAAAGGTAGACGAGGATTTGAGGAGACCTTTTGTTATACATGTCATTGTAGATGACACAGTGGCTCACACCTGTAATCCCAGCACTTTGGGAGGCTGAGGCAGGAGGATCACTTGAGTCTAGGAGTTTGACATCAGGCTGGGCAACATAGTGAGACCCTGTCTCCACGAAAATGAGAAAATTAGCTGGGCATGGTGGTGCATGCCTGCAGTCTTAGCTCCTCAGGAGGCTGAGGCGGGGGGATCACTCGAGCCCCGGAGCTCAAGGGTGCACTGCACTCCAGCCCAGGCCACAGAGCGAGATCCTCTCTCAATAAATACATAAATGAATGAATGAATGGCATCGTATCTTCTCATTATTGATTTTGAGGAAAAGGAGAAGAAAATATTATGCAGGGAGCCTTCTCCCCACTCCCCAGACTCCTAGGAAAGGTCGAGGCCCATCCCCCTATGGCCCAGGGCATTGGCTGTGTCTGAGGCTGTGGCTCGCCTGCTGCTTTCCCCAATGAGCCAGGTGCTCAGTCCTGCCATGTGGAGGCTGCTGGGGCCCTGGCAGTTTCTGAACATGCCTGTCTGAGGGCTGCAGGCCTTCAAGCTTTGCCCCACACTCCCAGCCCCACCATGTGCTCTCACTTCCTAAAAAGGGGCTTCTCCAAACTCCTTCTCCTCTTCCCAGGGTCCTCCAGGATCTCGAGGCCCACCAGGCATGAGGGGAGCGAAGGGACGTCGGGTAAGTCAAGCCCAGCTCTTGGGGGCTGATGCCAGTGGGAGAGGGCACACTTGGAACAGGGCCACCTGCCAGAGACTGCCTGGTCTCTGCCCCCAGCCCAGCTCTGGGATCTGTGACCTTTGCAGCACGAGGCAAGGTTCCAGGCTCACCCTGGACCTGGCTCTGCGGGTGGGACCCCACCCCTCTTTCCAACTCATGTCTGAGTCTTGCTATCCACCAGGCACAGTCGGGCTCTCTGGTACCAGCTCTTTGTTCATTCATGTATTCAACCAGCACTTATTTAGCGCCTACTGTGTGTCCGCCTACTGTGGTGGACACTTGGAGGCTCTGCAGGTATTGTGGTGAACAGGACAGACATGACTCCTGCCTGCCCTTGTGAGTCAGTCAACAAGTGAATCAAACCACTTGGCAGACGCAGGTGATAAAATACAGGTCATCAGCACATGGACCGAGGAAGTACCAGCCTGGTACTGGAAGCCCAGAGGAGGACCCTACCTGGGCAGGGTACTAAGGAAGGACTTTAGGAGAGGGCAGTGCTTGAGCTGATGCCAGCTTCCCAGCAGGGAACTGGCAGGGGAAAGCCCGAAGGTGATACAGGAGGTGGATGTTTAGGGATCCTCAGGGTCAACAGAGGGACGAGGGAGAGGGATGGGGCCGGGACTTAGCAGGCACCAAGCGAGGCAGGGCCTCAAAAGCCACAGCTATATTCCAAGGGCAGTGGGAGGCTGCAGGGGGTTTTAAACAGGGCTGTCCTGAGCACCGTCGCTCGGAGTAATCGCCAGCACTTACTCTATGCCAGACACTGTCTGTCACACACATTAACTCATTTAATCCTCAACACTACCCTGTCATGTAGGTGCTATTCTCATTCCCATTGTATTCTTATTTTATTTATTATGATTTTATTATTGGATTACTTAACCTTTCTCCCGGAAAGCCTTTGATTCCTGGGATAAACTAGGTGCTATGTGATTCAGCCCAAGCTCTGAACACCTCCAAGCCTCCACTCCACTCCCAGAGAGGCACAGAGAGGTTGAGTCACTTACCTCAAGTTGCACAGCTAAAAAGTAGCAGAGCTGGGATTTGAACCCAGGGAATCTGGCTCATTTGCATACTGAATTCAGCCTTATTTTTAATCACACAGGGAGGGTTGACAGGATGGTCTGCCACCAATAGGTATACAGGCGTGGGGCCATGCAGCCTTACTGTAAAGAGAAAGAGAGATGATGCAGGTAGTGCCGGCAGCCCAGGCCTGATACCCAAGCTCCATATGGGTGATCTGTGATTATTATTCTCCTCTTGGCTGGATTTCAAGTGGTTTTACAATTTCCCCCAAACCAGATGGCCTGAGCAGCCGGCCTGGAAGAGGGAAGATTAAAAGGCATTCCTCTGGCCCGGCAGGGTCCCTCCGGTGCCCATGTCCTCTGGGTCTCTTCAAACAGGCCCTGGCCCAAGGGCAGCCGGGCTCCATCCAGATCCTCTGTACCTCCCCTCCTGCCCCAGGAAGCTGGATTCCCTAGAGGGTGAGCTGCATGGGCCCAAGCCCCCTGCCTTGCCTCAGGTGCGAGGCTGAGATCCCCTCAACTCACTGGGCTCCGAAATCCAGACTTCCAACCATGTCAAAGTCTCCCCAGCCGGGAGAGGAGCATTAGGAACATGAGTCCCTCTCCCCACTGGGTTTGTCAGGAATGCACAACCTGTGAGATCAGCCCCCTGGGTCTCCTGCCGAACAGGCTGCCCTTCGCCACCTCCTAGATGGGGTGACTGAGGGTGGGGAACCTACAGAGGCACCTACCGTGCCTGTGAAAGAGCTTGACTCTGGGCAAGTCCTGATCAGCTCCTGGTTTGCCCTGTGCCCTTAGCAAGGCCTTGTGGCTCTCTGTGCCTCAGTTTCCCCATATGTGCCAAGGGGGATGGGCCTGGAGGTCTGCAAGGCCTTGCCTGCTTTCCTGCGCCGCCCCCCCCACCGCCCACCTGAGGAAGAATGAGCACTGAGGGTTCATGGCCAGAGGCAAGGGAGGCTCTCGTCCTCTGTTGTTGGTGAGGATGCTGACTAGAACCTGGGCCCACCAGCCCCAGTGAAAAGAATGAGGACTCTGGGGTCAGATGGGCCTACGGCAAGTCTCAGCACCCCCGGTTCCCAGCTGTGGAACCCCAGGCCGGTTTCTTAACCTCTCAGAGCATTTCTCCCACCTGCTCAGGTGAGAGACTTTAATTCCTCCTTCTGAGGGGGTCATCAGGACCCCAAGATTGCAGTGCCTCGGGCCAACCCTTTTCCTGCCTGTGGGTGTTAGAGCTTAGCTGACCTTGCCTGAATCCAGGCTCTTCCTCTTGGATCTTGGACCTTGGGCCATTGATTTCCCCTCCCTGAGCCTTCGCTTCTCCCTCCGTAAAATGGGTGAGGAACAGAACGAAGCTGGTGGGCTGGCTTCGGGGATTCAGTCACTTCCTGAGCACCTTGAACCGGCTGCAGGGCAGCAGCACGTGATGGCGCGCGCTTCTTCCCGCTTGTTCATTGGCCCCTTTTTCACAAGAGCTGTGGTTGGCCAGATTTTCTGCCCCAGGCGGGAGCTCCTCCCCACCAAGCCTGACCCCAGGCCTGGCTGGAGGGCAGCCCCCAACCTGCCTACGGACATCTTCCTCAGGAGCAGATACAGGAGAGCAGACACATGGCTCTGATAGAAACCCAGGCTTCTCTCCAGCAGGCGGGGTGGGAGTGGGCCTGCCCGGGTTCATTTAGGGAAGTAGGCGGCAGGACTGGGGGATTTGCAGGATGAACTGTTGAGTGGCCTAGAGCAAGGGTTAGTGTATGGCTGCTCTCGTCCCTCTCCCTGCCCTGTGGAGTTGGGGAGACAGGGCGACTGGTGGCCCCACTACTGCTTCCTCCTCTTTCTTAAGCCAGGCCAGCTTCTCCCGGCCTCCCTGGTGCTCTGCTGGGATAGTGAGTTCTCTCAGATAAGAGGGATTTTAGACACTGTCTTCTCCAACACCACGCCCCAGTGTGCAGCCTTCCTGGCAGGCTCCTCTGGGCCCTGACTTGTATACTCCCGGTGACAGGGAGCTCATTCCCTTTCTGAAAAACAGTGACAGGTAGTGGTGAAAAAAATGGATGTCCTGCTGACTTGGTCTCAAATTCTGGCCCCTCATTTCCTAGCTGTGTGACCATAGGCCAGTTCACCACCATCCTGAGCCTGTTTCTTTCCTTGTAAAAGGAGGATAACAGCTTTCACTGCTCTGCGGGGGCTGCTCTGCTCTCTTATTTTTTAATGACTTAACTTTTCTCCCTGAAAGCCTTTGATTCCTGGGATAAATAGGGTGCTATGGGATTCAGACCAAGCCCTCAACACCTCTGAGCCTCCACTCCCCTCCCAGAGCTATCCCTTTCCAGGGAGGTGTATGTCTTAGTGAGAGACAGAGCCCAGAGTCAGAAATCATCCCTCAGGAGGGCTCAGTTATCTGCCATCAGCTCAGCCCCTGTCCCGGCTCCCATGACCTGACACGGCCCCACCCGATGTGGCTCCAGCTCCGCCAGGCCTGTGCCCATGGATCACGGGTGTTAAGTCTAATAACATGATGTGACAGTGTCCATGTGAGCCTGAGACTGAGGCCTGGAGAGGAGGTGGGGCTTTTCTGGGTCACACAGCAAACTAGCAACAGGCTAGGGCTAGCACCTGAGCCCAGTAATGGCCACTAGAGATGGCTTGTTTAGGAGTTCATCAAACCTCAGCTTGAATCTGTGAAAACTCTCAACTGGTTTTGCACAGCATAGCATGAACTGCCTGAGGAAGGGACTGTGCCCAGATTCCCCAAGCCACTCCTATGTCCCTGCCTCTGGGGAGCCTGCCGCCTCCTCTGGCAGAGCCTGGCAGGGATGGAACTAGCCATTCTTAAGCACTTTCTGCATGCCAGGCACTGAGCTGCCTGTGGGCATCGCCTCCTGTCTTGAGGGAGAGATTTCTTGTGCCCATTTCAGAAAAAAGAAACTGAGTCTCAGGGAGGAGCAGTCACTTGTCCGCAGACACATTTTCTGAGCAGCCCAATGCTTAGGGCTGGACCCCACAATGGGCCCCAGGCCCTGGGCTTGGGGATGCTGAGAACAGCATCTTCTAGCTGAGCCCTGGCCTTGCCCAGTGGCTCCCTGTTCCAGGATTATTTGATCGGTGGGGTGCTCTTTAAGGCTGCAGTGTGGGATTAAAGCATAGGGAGCTCCAGGCAGCTGAGAAGAGGAATTTTCACTTTGTTGGTCCAATTATTCATTGAATTTTTTTTTTTTTTTTTTTGAGATGGAGTCTCACTCTGTTGCCCAGGCTGGAATGCAGTGGCACGATCTCGGCTCTCTGCAACCTCCGCCTCCTGGGTTCAAGCGATTCTCCTACCTCAGCCTCCCAAGTAGCTGGGACTACAGGCACACACCACCACACCCAGCTAATTTTTGTATTTTTAGTAGAGATGGGGTTTCACCATGTTGGTCAGGCTGGTCTCGAACTCCTGACCTCATGATCCGCCCGCCTCGGCCTCCCAAAGTGCTAGGATTACAGGCGTGAGCCACTGTATCTGGCCTTCCTTGTTCTATTTTGAAATGATTTTTCTTCATTTAGTTTTCTCATTCCCCATCCTCCCCCACCTAGACACTTCTCCAGTTCCTTTTATCTGGGGGAGTATTGCGGTCTGGTCCCCTGGGCTCCTGGGCCAGGATGGGCCGGCCTCCTCCACAGGACACTCCTGTCCTCCCAACACAGACCGCTTGAGACCCTCTAGAGAACACAGCCCGCTTTGTTTTCCACGGGTCTTTTCCAGGAGACCCCAGCCCATCTGCGTCTCTGTGGGAGCGCCCCTGGAGGGACACACATGGGGCAGTGGGTGGAGCCCACATGGGGGATGAGAGCAGCTAATGTGTTAGGGACCTTAACTAAGTCACTTCCCTTGGCTGGGCCTCAGTATTCCCATCCGTGCAGTGGGGTAGGGGGTGGACTCCACCTGCCCCTGGGGTCTCCCAGCAATCAGGGACCAAGACTCCTGTGTCAGAGTTCAGGCCTGAGCCCAGGGCTCCGGGGAGCCGCAGCCTGACTCCCACCCCTTCGTGCACAGTCTTGCCCTGTGCCTGCCCCTGCCTCATGGCAGGTCTTCCTCTGTGAACGGGGCTGCATTCGTTGTACATATGGCCAGAGACAGGGCTGCTCCACGCATCTGGGAAGGACATGCAGGTTCTTCCCAGGTCCTGCTCTGTCAGTTTCCCCCAAGGGCTGTGACTCACATACCTGTTTCTGCCCCGTGTGTGCTCTGGGAAGGGCACGTGGCAGCAGAGTCTGAAGAGGTGGCTGTGTGGACGTGGCCACGTGTAACTCAATTGCGGCCCTCAGTCTCCATGTCTGTGAAATGGATGGGCTGGGTGACCCCCAAGGTCTCTCTGAACAGGGCTATTAGTGCCCCAGCCCCCTTTTGGAAACGTCAGCCTCTAGCTGAGTCTACTCATGCTGCGGCCTCTGCAGAGCTGTTTCGAAGGTGCCGCACGAGGGTGACCACCTCAGTGGGGAGTATGTGGGAAGTGGGAGGAGGAGGGGGCCGGGGCTTGTGCAGGGGATGGCCCCAGGCTCAGAGCAGCCCCGCCCTCCTGGTTCTCGGCCCGAGGGAGACCCCTGCTGTCCGGTGTGCTAGTCCCTTTTTCCTATTCCAGGGCCCCCGAGGACCGGACGGACCAGCTGGGGAGCAAGGGTCCAGGGGCCTGAAGGTACCGACCCCCAGGGCCTGCCCTTCCTCACTCCTCCAACACTGGGGCAGGAATCACGAACAAGGCTCACATCTCCTCAGAACAACGCCCCTTAGGGACAATGAAGGGAGCCCCATGGAGGCTGCAGGGCTCTTTCTGAGAGGTCAGCCCTTCCACTCCTCCTGACCCCCCACTGCAAGCCCAATGAAGAGAAAGCAAGAAAAGGAGGAGGGAGATCATACATGTCCTCGGACCCCTTCCCCAGACCCCAAACCCCACCAGGCCCCTGACAGTCGAGACTGCTTCTGGCAGCCCCATCCCTAGGAAGGGGTCCTTGGTTCTCCACCTGGAGCAGCTGGTGACGGTGGCGAGCCACTCTCCTTGTCAGGCCTTAGTTTTCCCATCTGCGCCGTAGAGAGGGGGCCAGACTCCGTGGCCTCAAATGGGTTCCTTTTATCTCCCATGTGGAGGGCTCCCTTTTTGGGGAACGGTCCTCCCAAGCACCCTCTCCCACCTTCACGTGCTCTGCTTCCTACAGGGCCCTCCAGGACCCCAGGGCAGACCGGGCCGGCCTGGACAGCAGGTATGTCAGGCCAAGGCCAAGCAGGCCAGCCGCAGGCCCCCTCCCTGCTCCCTGCTTTGTGATCTGAGCCTGTAATGACCCCCATGACCCCCACATGTGCTTCCAGGGTGTGGCTGGTGAGCAAGGCCACTTGGGCTCGCGAGGCTTTCCCGTAAGTAGCACCAGTTCTTGAAATTCTCTACATGGGGCTTTTGGTGGGGTAGGGGCAGGGGTGCGGATAATAACCACTTTTACCAAGTTCCTATCCTTCTGTGGAAACCCTGAAGGTTCTGGTTGCCCACCCGCCCTGCACTGAAGCCCCTCCACCACATCCCCTCTTCTCTGGGTCTCAGCCTTCCTATCTGTCACCCGGTGGGGGAGGACAGGACCCAAATACACTAGGATGGCTTGCTTGAAGTCAAGGCAGGGCAGGGAAGGCCATGGAGGGCCTAAGGTCACCTTTGCCTTGTCTCTGCAGGGCATCCCGGGTCCCTCAGGCCCCCCAGGCACCAAGGGCCTCCCAGGAGAACCGGTAAGAACTTTTCCTTCCCTCTTCCGCCTCTTTGCCGCTGGCACCTGGGGATGTGGGCCAGGTGCTCAGATAAGGGAAAGAGTTGGAAAGGGACCATGCCTGGCCTCTAAGCCCCCGGTGGGCCAGGCCTTGGGGTTGGTGGCGAGCGCTAAGCCAGGAGTTCTGGGATTGAGGCTCAGCTCACTTGGCCTCCAGCCTGTTTTCTTGCCAGGAAAATGGGGGTGATTGTCTCTGCCTTGCCATTCTGTTGTGAAGATGAAATGTGAAAATGTATGGGGAGCGATTGGCACAGTGGAAGGCAGAAGGACGGAGGGAGGGAGGGAAGATAAGAGTAAACCAACAAGCTGACTGGGAACCACAGAGTCCAGCATGGCTGGAGTGGAAAGTGGGACCTCGGAAAGGGCAGGAGGAGGCAGCAGGCGCCAGGCGCCCAAGGCCACGGGGAGAGTATGCTTTTTGTCCCAAGGGCAACAGGGAGCCATGGAAGGGCTTGAGGCCGAAAGGCCGATCAACTTGCTTTCCAGAAGATGTCCCTGGAAGGACAGGTGTAGGGGGACAGTCCGGGAGCCCCATGAGGAGGCTAGAGAGTGGTGCTACAGGAGATGGCAGGGAGGGGACAGAATCTCCAGGGCACTAGGAGGATGACTCCTGCACAGGGCAGGGGAGGACAGGAGGCTCGCATCCTCAAGGCCACTGCTGCCTTCCCACATCCTGAGGCCCAAGGAATCACCCTTTTGAACGGTGGGTTGGCTGGGGGTGGGGGTTTCCAGACATGGATCCAAGGTGGAAGAACATTCCAGGCAGGGTCGACGGATGAGCAGGACTGAGAGCTAGGAGGTTTCTGATCAGGGACGGCCCCTGGGCTTTAGGTGGGTGAATAGCAGAGTGTGCAGCTGTGTTGGAGGGAGTCTGACACATACAGTGGTGAAGAGGGGGCTGCAGACACCAGGACCCTCGGTGTGGCTGGGGCGGACTAGGGGTGTGCTTCAGAGTCCCCAGTTCTGGGGGTCAGCTCCCTCACTCACCTCTCCAGATCCCAAAGAGGGCCCAGGCTGGCTTCTCCCAACTGTCTGTGTGTCTGTCTGTCTTCCAGGGCCCTCAGGGACCCCAGGGGCCAGTTGGGCCTCCAGGAGAGATGGGACCTAAGGTGAGTGTGAGAGACCCTTATTCGTCCCATGATGCTGCTGGGAATGTATCAGCCCTTCCCTTCCCTCCTCCCCAGGAGCCTCTTTGCCATTCCCTGTCTTGGCCCAGGGAGATGATCATGTACCATGTAGTTCAGAGAAGGGTGGACGCCCTGGCAGAGAGGCGTCCATCCTGGTAGGATCTACCACCAGGTAGATCCATCCTGGTGGCATAGGTTGAGGAGCTGGGCTCCTAGTCCAGGGGCATTGTATGGGATGCAGAGGTACCAGAACCCTTGTGGGGGCTGGCATTGCCTCTTTGGGCATCACTGGAAACATGGATGCTTTCCAACTTTGACCTTCCTGGGACTTTGCCCCAGCAGAGGTTTGACTGTCGATCCAGCCCCCAAGGTTCATGTAGCAAGGAACTTGGAAGGAGCCTCAGACACCCCTGCCTTATCCGGAGGGAAAAACCAAGCCCCAGGGTTTATGCAAGGGCTGCAGCCATGCCCATGGTGATAACTGAGGGCTGCTTCCCACCCGCCTCATGCTGGCTCAGCTGTAGAGAGAAGGGTTAGAATCACTTGGCCCTAAACACAGCATCCAATGGTTTCCTCCCCCGTCTTTATGTGAATCATTTTCTTCCCTCTGCTTGCCAAGGGCCTCCTAGTGTGGTAAACCACACTCGTGGGTTGGGAGAAGGCTCTAGAAGCCTCTGGGTAGTCCCAAAGCTCAGTCAGCCTGGGTCCACCCCCAGCCCCCTAGTTCCAGCTCCAGGCTCCAAGAAGCTACAGGCTGCTCCCACCTCTGCATCTCTTGTGCTGTGTGACCCTGGGTGTGTCTCTTGCCCTCTCTGAGCCTCAGTTACCCCCTTGCTTACAACCAAGGGGCAGCTCTTGCTCTAGGAAGGACCAATGGCATTTTCTTGCAGGGGCCGCCGGGTGCAGCGGGAGAACCGGGCCTTCCTGGGGAAGCTGGGATGAAGGTGAGGTGGGATGAAAGAAGAGAAAAATGACTTGTTGAAACCAGCTCCCAGCTGGCGGCCACATCCTCTCCATGGAAGAGAAATGGGCCTTTCTTGTGGCTGGGATAATGGGTTCTCTGTGCTCCTGGCTGGGGAGTGGGGCCTGGTCAGGGCCAGAGTGGAGTGTGGAGCCCCCACCAGTGTCCCCTGCCAGCCAATGTTTTTTCAGGCACCTGCCCCTGCCTCCATGCTGGGGTGGCTGTACCTCCTGGCCTCGTGTGATACCATCTGCATCTCAGTGCCAGTGCCTCTCATTACCTGCTAAGAAACAGGTGCCTATTGATACCTGGGCTCTGGGAGAACCCCCTCCCCATTCTGCTGCTGTTGGAAGAGGACGCTGTTCCCCTCGGAGGCCCCAGAGCTGAGGAGCCCATGGACATTGTTGAGGCAGGACCCAGGGGAGCCCGCAGAGGGGCTGTAAGACTTGAGTCCAGTCACCCGCTTCTGTGCCTAAGTCTCCCTGTCATTCAGAGAGGGGGTTGGACCAGGCCTGGGGCTGTCAGACTTGGCTTAGTCCCAAAATCCTTTGCTCAGACTCCAGTGAAGAAAACCACCCCACATAGAAAACTGATAGAAGTGGAATTGTTTCCACCGGAGCAGGGCTGGAGGCTCAGAGCTCTGCCCTCCTTCTGTGTCCCTAGACACCAGCAGGGAATATAGCTTGAAAATTCTCCAATAAGAAAGACCCTTTTAGGGCCTTTACGCAGGGGGCAGGTGACTTTTATTCCTGCTCATTTAGGGCTTCCTCCTCGTTTGGGTTTCTCTGCAAGTCTCAAGGAAGAGTAAAATCACATAGTTGCCATTGCTGCATCCAAGCCTCCTGGAGCCAGACTGCCCAGCTTCAGATCCTGAATCTGTCACTGACTAGTCTTGTGAGAGCTTGGGCTCCTTACTGAACTCCCCCAATGCCTCTGATGCTTCACCTCTAAAAGAATACTTTTCCTTGCAGGATTGTCTTGAAAGTCAAATATGTTAATATAAAAACTGACGTCCTCAGCCTGGGCAATGTAGCGAGACCCCATCTCAACAAAAAATTTAAAAATCTGCCGGGCATGCTTGTGGCGCATGCTTGTGGTCCCAGCTACTTGAGAGAGGCTAAGGTGGGAGGATCACTTGAGCCTGGGAGATCAAGGCTGCAGTGAGCTGTGATTATTACCTCACTGCACTCCAGCCTGGGTGACAGAACGAGACCCTTGTTTCAAAAAAAAGTCCTTAGAACAGTACAGTTAGTTATTAATAGGATGATGGTGGTGGTGGTGGTGGTAATGATCCTCCTGTCCTGGCACGGGAGAAGAAGCCCGTGGACAAGGTTACTTGAAACAGGAGCTCTGGTTGGTGCTTTACGATTTCTCTGTGGTCCCTGGGAAGAAGGACCTTCCCCATCTCCTCCTCCCACACCCCAAGTCAGAGCAGGTGGAAACAGGAAGGGGTGGCGAGGGCTGGGGCTGGCCCTACCCACCCCCATGGACTTTTGTTCGGCTTCTCCTAGGGTGACCTTGGACCCCTGGGCACCCCTGGGGAGCAGGGCCTCATTGGGCAACGGGTAAGTTGAAGCGATTTATTCTTCCTGAAAGCCCCCAGGGTGTGTGGGCACAGCAGGGGAAGAGACGGGCTTTTCTCAATCTCCCTAAGCCTCAGTTTCCTCAGTTACAGAAATAGACCATGAACCTCTATAGGCTCGCCCAGTCTGTCTTGGTAGGCCAGCATTTCCACAGTGTAGAGAAAGGCGTTTTATAGTCAAAATGCATTTTGTGGCCTATAGTCCCAGCTCGGGAGGCTGAGGCAGGAGAATCGCTTGAACCTGGGAGTTAGAGCTTGTGGTGAGCCAAGATAGTGCCTGGGTGACAGAGGAAGACTCCATCTCAAAAAAAAAAAAAAAGAAAAAGAAAAAAAAGAAAGAAGGATCCTGAGGTTTTCGAGGCTCGGTAGGAAAGAGAATGATGAGCATGCATCCTATACCCACAGTGTATCAGGCACTTTTCTCGAGGCACAAGGAGTACAGCAGTGAGTAACGGAGACCTGTCTCTGGAGCTTGCATTCCAGCGGGTTGATAAGTGATACCTGCCATGGGTACAAGAGGATCACAGACCACCCAGCTGGTACATGGTTGCCATCCTGCATCTGACAACTCCTGAGGCCCTTTCCAGCTCAGACTCTGAACAGTGATGAATTCTAAAAGCAGAGAGACACGCAAACTTAATTTGATGGCCATTTCAAGAACTGTTGTCCAGGGGCGTCTCTGGAGCTGGAAGGGCCAGCCTGGTTGAGGGTCAGCCAGGGACTCAGTGTTCTTGTTGCCATTCCCGAGCTTGCTGGGAAGAAGAGTTGAAAGACAGGCCTCCCTTTCCTCATCTGAGAAGTGGGATTCCACCAAGGAGCTCCAGGAAGGCTTGCTTCAGCTCCAGTAATAGTATCTCACAGGGCTGCCAGGTGTGGGGCGCTCACACCGCGCCTTACAGCAACCCTTGAAGAAGGTGGTGTCAGCCGCATTTTTCAGATGAAAAAACAGACGCCCATGAGAGCTAAGTAGTTTGCTTGTGGTCAAACAGCTAGTGAATGGGAAACCGAGAAGTAGCATTGATGTCTGGCTGATGTCAAAGCCTGTCTTTAACTACGAGGCCACTCCGCAGCCCCACCAACCAGCCTAGAGATGAGGTCCAGGACAAATCCATGACAGGCACCTTCTAAATTCGTGACCTCATGTAGCCCCCACCCCACACCACCCTGCAGAGGGAGCTGTCGGTAGCTTAGGGGTCTGTTTCCCCTTTCTGGAGAGCCGAGGGTGGTCACCTCAACCTTCCTGTTCATTTGCTAACTCAGCCCCTGTGTGCCAGGGCCCCCAGGGTCCCACTGCCTGGAGATGCGTGGGTCAGGGCACTGCTCCAGGGAGGGGGAAGAAAGGAAAAGCACACTGGGGTCTCCTCCCCAGTAACATCTCCTCCCCTTTCTCCTCACCCTTTCCAGGGAGAGCCAGGCCTCGAGGGTGACAGTGGCCCCATGGGACCTGATGGGCTGAAGGTAAGTGCCCTTTTAGGGCAGGGCCTGGGGACCCTGGCAGGGCATTGCTTTCCCATCCAAGACCTAAGTCTCCTCCCAGAAGCACTGTGTTCCCGTGGAGATCTGCGATGAGACCTCCAGCTCCCATTGACAGCAGGGTGGGGAAGGGTCAGCAGTGTCCAGCGGCCACCTCCCACCCTGCCCTCTGCACTACCTGCTCAGGTGGGACCAGGACCATCACCACCTTGCAGTCTTTCCTACTACCCTTCTTAAAATATCAGCTTCTCTTGGCTAAGGGTGATTCCTGAGCACCGGCACTACGCCAGGCCCAGAGCCAGGGTCTTTGGTGTCTGTGATCTTCCAAATAACCTAGAAGGTCAGGAAAATAGTAATTACCACCAATGACTTATGAGTCACAATTTAGGGAGGATTAGTCACACGCATACCAGGTACAACACCAAGCCCTGTACCAGCTGGATCCATAGGGCAATGGGAGTTCTGTCTTTAGATGAGGAAACTGAGACTCAGAGCGGTGAAGCAACTTGCCCAAGGACACACCACTAGCAACTGGCACATCCAGGACCCAAATCTGGGCCTGTTAGACCCAAATCTGCTCGCTCTGTTGTACCATGCACCCATTCTAAAGGCGAAAAGGCTGAGGCTCAGAGGAAGGCAGAGATATATTCAGGACCTATGGCTGTGAGTGAGGATCCAAAATTCAAACCCACAGCTCACAGGTGCCAAAGCCCCTGCTGCCTACCTCGACCCTGCGTCTCCCTGAGAGCCTCCTGTCAGCCACAAGTGTCAGGACTCTGAAGAGGCACCTTGGCTCACCTGAACTGCGGGTGGGCAGGTGGGCACTGCCCTCTGACTCTCCAGACCCATCTCCAGCCAGGCCAGTCCCTGGCCTCCGTCTCGGGTCCCGCTCTGACCCAACACATGGGCTTTTCCCGAGGCTGGCCGGTCACCCTTCACAAGTCAGCTCTCCAGCCCAGGGTCCTGAGGGCCATGTTGGGGTATCCCCTCTCACCCACCTACTCTCCAGGTGACCTTGGAGAAGCAGACCCCTTCTCTGAACCTCAGTTTCCCCATCCACAGGCCTCCGCCCACCCTCATACGCCCTCACCACAGTCTCCCAGGGTGCCTTGGTGACCAGCCCCTGCTGACTCCTCACGTTTTCTTGCAAGAGCGAGAGCGCCCTCTGTCTGTCATCCGCCTGCCTCCTCACCCCCAGCCCTGCTGCATCCTAGGGTACAGCTGAGTCCTAAGACCCGGAGCATTTGACAGCCCCTCCACACCCTTTGCCAGCGCCTGCTACACTGCGTGGTGATGCTGATGAAGGTCATGGCTAAAATGCTTTGGGCGCTTGCCACGTGCCCAGTGCCACTGACCCGAAGGGCGTTATGTGAATTAACCCATTTGATAATTAATCTTCCCAGCAACTCTCCCAAGCTTGATACAGTACCATCCCCACTGGACGGATGAGGAAACCGAGGCACGAAGCAGCAGCCTCCTCACTCCACTCTGGGCGGCCACCTTTCTTCTTGGAATGTCCACCGAGGTGGGCGGGAGGGGGTCTTCCAACCTCGGTGCCTCGTGCAGTCTTCTGCCTCCACCTTGCATGGCTTTTTGGCCCTGGCTTCGTCCTCTTTCCCTTCCTTCAAAGCCAATTCTACCTGAGTCCTTGTGCTCAAATGCACGGCGTCTTCCCCGATCTTTACATGAATCCCAGGAGAGACCCATTTTCTTAAGGTGTTTGTCCAGGAATCACCCCTCGTGGTGAAAACTGCGTGTTGAATATGCACAGCACTTTATGGTTTATGGAGTGCTTTTACACCCGTTAGCTCTTTGCCGATGTCCAGCTGACGGTGGTGATGGTAGCGGTGACCAATAATAATTAGCTTTGATCCAGCATTCACGTGCCAGACACGCTGCTAAGCTATTTACGTGGTTTATCTCTTTCAATCCTTGCAGTAATCCTTTGATCCTGATATTACAAACGAGGAAACTTGCCCAGGGTCATACCACTATTCAGTAGCAGTAGCAAGATTTGAACTTAGGCAGCATAACCCCAGAGATGAGGGAGGCATCGTCCCCTGAGCAGAAAATCTTGGAATTAGAAGGAGCCAGAACCCCAGGTTCACACAGCACTGACTTACCCGGTGGTATCAGGGAGTCTCCACCTCTCTGCACCTCAGTTTTCCCATCTGTAACTGGAGAGGGTTAAGGAAGGCGACTTGCAAGGCTCTTCTGAGCACTGACAGATGTCTGAGGATTTGGGGCATCTACAGGAACCCCCAGAGCCTGTTCTGCATGCCATTCACAAGGACGTCCACTCCAGGGGTCCAGTTAACCCCTGGAGGGTGGTCTTAGGCAGAGCCCAGGTGAGGCCCTTTGCTGAAAACCCACCAGCCTCCTGGAACAGGCTGTCTGCCTCTGAGAGTTAGGAGAACAGGTGGCCAGGACGACAAGCCAGAAATGGAATCCCAGAGCCAGGGGAGTCTGCAGGAGAGTTATCCGGGCCAGCCCCCTGTCTTCATGCCAGGCTGTGCTTAGAAGCTGAGGCTCTCAGCGGGAAGGGATCTAGGTACAACTCTGTGCCCAGATCTGCTCTGCACTGGCCCACGCCTCAGCTCGAAGTCTCCTGCCTTTATCTGTGCCATCTCTGAACCGCACCGTTGCAAAATCTGCCCAACTGAGCTAGAAACTGCCCCAGCAACTCCCTCACACCCGCCTCCTGCCCCGGAGCCCGGGCCCCAGCAGGCCCAGCTTGCAGCAATGAGCAATCATGAGTCTCGCTCTTGAGCCTCTCTTCTGGGCAGGGCCCAACCCCAGGCTCCAGCTTCATGCCCTCTGCTTCCTGTGCTGTCTCTCCTCTGGATGCACACCAGTTTATCAGTGTCCCTCGTAAAGCTTGGCACTGGGGGACAGAACTGGTAAAGACTCACTATGCTTTTCCAAGCCTGCTCTTCTCGCCCATCCCTCCTCGTACCTGTGACTTCATGTCCTCTCCCATGGGTCTCCCTGAACAAGTCACAGCTAAGCCAGCCCTGATGGAGACCACCTTCTGATGGACGCCGCCTCTCGGCAGCCATGCCCATGCTGCACTCCACACCTCCTCTGCTCAAGGTTGATGAGGGTGACGGCCCATGCCGCATCCTAGAATCCTGCATGCCCCATCCTGGAACCGCACCTGCCCCCAATCTCTCTCGGAGTACGCAAAGATTACCGTGATGAGATAAGGCAAGCTTAGAGTGACACTGATTGCTTCAAAACCATAAAAAACCCATGCCGGCCTGGTGCAGTGGCTCACACCTGTAATCCCAGCACTTTGGAAGGCGGAAGTGGGTGGATCAGCTGAGGTCAGGAGTTTGAGACCAGCCTAGCCAACATGGTGAAACCCTGTCTCTACTAAAAATACAAAAATTAGCCAGGCGTGGTGGCGTGTGCCTGTAGTCCCAGCTAGTCAGGAGGCGGGGGCAGGAGAATCGCTTGAACCTGGGAGGTGGAGGCCACTGCATTCCAGCCTGGGTGACAGAATGAGATCCATCTAAAAAAAAAAAAAAAAAAAAAAAACCCATGCCAAGCGTTGCCTTTCCAAGGAAATAACCCCGGGTGCCCCAAAGGCCCGAAGCCCCAAGAAGACCTTGGTTACACCCCTGTCGCTGTAAAGAGGGCACGCTCAGGATCCTGCTTCAAAGTCCAGCTCCACCGCTAGCCAGTTGTGGGCCTCTGGGCCAGATGACTTGATTTAGCTCTACCTCAGTTTCCTCATCTGTAAAATGGGACTAAAAGCAGACCAGCCTTGGAAAGCTTTTGTGGGGATTAAGTCAGTTAATAAATGTTGAAGGACTCAGACTGTGGTCCTGACATGGTTAGTGCCATATAAATGTTAGCTCCATCCCATTCCCCAGAGAAAGTATTCTGCAGCCCATAAGAATGATCGCCATGCAGAGCCCAGAGCAGCGGGAGGGCACGTTCACCATAGAGCAAAGCAGTAACTATAACAAACAAAGATGGAGACCTGCAGTCCAGTGGGATTGTGCCTTTAGAGCTTAGTTTACTGGAACCAATGCATTGCCTTGGGTCAGTTGCTTCACTGCCCTGAGTCAGGTGCATACCATCCAAACTGTTACCTACCCTTTATTATTATTATTCACTGTTTTTGTGTCATCAAGGATTGAAAATGCAGCTCAGAAAAATGGAAAGAGTGGTTCTGAGAGGGAGAATTAGGTAAATTGTCTTGCTTGATGAAAATTTCTTTCAGCTAGGCGCAGTGGCTCCCACCTGTAATCCCAGCACTTTGGGAAGCTGAGGTGGGAGGATTGCTTCAGCCCAGCAGTTGGAGACCCACCTGGGCAACCGTCTCCAACTCCTGGGCTCAAGCTCTCTTGTAGCAAGAGCTCATTTCTGCAAAAGAAAAAAAATTTAATTAGCTGAGCATGGTGGCATGTGCCTGTAGTCCCAGCTACTTGGGAGGCTGAGGCAGGAGGATTGCTTGAGCCCGGGAGGTAGAGGCTGCAGTGAGCTATGATTGCACCTCTGCACTATCTCTCTCTGGGAGAGAGACTGAGACTCTGTCTAAAAAAAAAAAAAAACTGCTTCATAAGACTCTTGTTCTCCCAATGTGTCTAAGTTGGGGACAAATTGCCCTTGTCTCCTGTGAACTCCGTGGGGTGGGTGCAGTCAGGACTTGGGCTTATCTCTGAGTCACTCTGCCCTTCCCGGCCCAGGCCCAGACAGGGACACGTGGGAACCTCTAAGTCTGGGATGCGTCCTGTGCAAGCTTCAGGCTACACTGAGCGCGGCAGCCGAGTCACAGCACCCTGCCTTTTTGGCAGTGGAGGGACCTGTCGGGAACCTAGGGGCCAGTTGGCTGTGGATGTCTGAATGGAGCCCTGCAGTTTGGGGCCTCTGATGCACTTGGCAACTAACTTATTCTCTGTCTCTCTCCCCTCCTCATGCCCTGCCACCCAGGGGGACAGGGGAGACCCAGGGCCTGATGGAGAACATGGCGAGAAAGGCCAGGAAGGGCTGATGGGTGAGGACGGGCCCCCTGGCCCCCCTGGTGTCACTGGTGTCCGGGTGAGTGTGCAGGCTGCTTGCAGCGCCTGGGGCTCTGGGGTACCCGGAACGCTCATGCCTGTGCAGGCAGCTGGGCGGGAGGTCTTTTGGAAGTGCCACTGAAGGATCTTCTGCTGTGGTCCTTTCTCCACCCGGTGGTTTGCCAGAGAACCAATCTGACCATGTCCCTTCCCTGCTTAACGTTCCATGGCTCTGCAGAACATCTGTGACTCATCCTACCGGCTCCCCTGCCCTGTGCAAACCTGGCCCCTGCCGACCTCATCTCGTCCATCCCCCATATCCAGACACACTGAACTTTTTTCAGTTCCTTGGACAAGCTGTGGTCCTTACCCCTGGGCCTTTGTCCGTGCTCTGTCTAGGACACTCTCCTTTCCTCACTCTCCTGTCACCTGCTTTAGTCCTATTTGGCCTTTAGGTATCACCATAGACATCACCTCCTCCAAAAAGCCATCCCTGCCCCCAGGCTGGGCCATGAGCCCTCAGGGACATGCATAACCTTCAGTGTATGTCTTGGTTCCATGAAGACCAAGACCTTTTCTGGCCTTCATTTACGTCTTTAACAGTGCCTTGGCCAGTGGCTCACGCCTGAAATCTGAGCACTTTGGGAGGCCGAGGCAGGCGGATCACTTGAGGTCAGGAGTTGGAGACCAGCCTGGCCAACATGGTAAAACCCTGTCTGTACTAAAAGTGTAAAAATTAGTCAGGCATGGTGGCGCATGCCTATAGTCTCAGTTACTCAGGAGACTGAGGCAGGAGAATCACTTGACCCTGGGAGGCAGGGGTTGCAATGAGCCGAGATTATGCCACTGTCTCCAGCCTTGGCAACAGAACGAGACTCTGTCACAAAAAAAAAAAAAAAAAAAAACCGGACCTGACACGTAAGAGGTGACCAAAATCTGTTTGTTGATTAAGAAGACAGTGCAGCTCTGCTCTTCTACCCTAACAGAAATGTACTTAGTCAGTCCACAAACACTCACAAGCATCTTCCCTGGGCCAGGTGCTCCGAGACTAAAGGTGTATAGACAGGTTTCAACGTGTATAGACAAGTTGCCCAGTGCTTTCCTGAAGGTTCCCTCTTTGATGCTGATAGCAACCCCTGAGGATTGGGAAAATCTGAGAGGTAAAGGAAACTTCCCAGGCTCACACAGTGACAAATGGCAAAGCTGGAATTTGAACTTAGGCCTGCATGACTCTACACATACTGCCCCTGGGCTCTGGCAGAGTTGGAATCCAGGGCTTGGCTGTGGGTCTATGAGGATGAGGCTGGAGGCAGGTGGAAGGTTGATTTCTGAGTGTCGCAAATACTGGACTGATGACTCGGAACTTGACTTGGTAGTGGGGGGGCGGTGGTAGTCTTGTACGGTTGAGCAGAGTTTGTGTGACCCAGGAGTGCTGGGTCGGTTCAGTCAAACTGCTTGGGACCCGTGGATTAGGTGGCCTTGCAGACAAAATGCCCAAATGCATAAGCCTGCTGGCATCTACCTTGAGCCAACCAGGTGGTGAGAACTCACACCTCTGCTGCCATCCCAGTCTCCCTGGGGTGTCCATTTTGCTCTTCATCCCTCAATCAGAGAGACCGATGTTACCTAGGCAAAGCAGCCCAGTTCGATTCGGGCCTGCTCTTGACACTGTTTTTCCCCCCTGAAGTGTTTACATGACTAACCTAGGACAGATCCAAGTTAGCCTGCAACAAACTATGGTTGTGGGAAAATATTTGTTTCCTAAAAATAGCACTGAATTGCCAATCCCCCTAAACAGCTGCAACAGAATGAACTCACCAAACTAGAGAAGAATACGAGGGCGCTGAGTCAGCCAGGAGGCTTTCCCCGGGCTTGACTCAGCGGCGGGGAAGTGGGCCAAGGGGAATTTAGCAGGAGGGGCCCTGGCCCAGATTCTGCATTAGGAACTTGGTCTGCGACCTTTCACCCACCCCTTGCCCTCTCTGGTTTTGCCCTTGGAGGATTTGGAAGGAATGTGTGCTAAGATCACTTTGAGCTCCAGCGTTCCAGGCACCCTTTTTTAGTGAGTGTTGAGTATCATGGCTGTGGAATGGGCAGGAACACATGGCAGAAAAAGTCGTGGAACCAGAGTCCTGAGGTTGAACTTGAGTTTCTGGCTGGCTCAAGCAACCCATTCTCTGTGTGACTTTGAGCAAATCACTGCCCCTCTCTGAGCCTTGGTTTTCTTATCTATAAAGAATAAGTAAAACTCAGGATAGGAAAGCATGTTATAAAATGCACCAGAAATATAAAAGATTGTCTTTATAAATTTAGAGGACAAAGTGACTAGAGGCTGGTGGTGGCTGGTGGTGATGGTGAGTGGATGGTGTGGGTGGGGGCAGCAGCAATGGCAGTGGTGGAATGATGATAATAATGATGGTGATGGTGGTAGTACTGATGATGGTGTTGGTGGTGGTGATGATGAAGATGATGGGGGTGATGATGGTGGTAGTAGTGGTGACTCTGATGAGGTGGTGATGGTGGTGCTGGTGCCGGTGGCGATGGTGATAGTGGCAGGGGGAGGGGAGTGGAGGTGAGGGTGATGGAGGTGGTGGTAGTGATGATGATGGCGGGGGTAGTGGTGTTGGTGGTGGTGATGGTGATGATAGTGGTGGTGGTGGTGATGATGATGATGGGGCAGTGATGGTGGTGGTGATGGTGGTGGTGATAATGGTGGTGGTGGTACTAATGATAGTGGTGGTGGTGATGATAATGGTGGTGGTGGTGGTGATGGTGATGATGGGGCAGTGACGATGGTGATGGTGGTGGTGATGATGGCGGGGATAGTGGTGTTGGTGGTGGTGATGGTGATGGGGTGATGGTGACAATGATGATGATGATGAGGCAGTGATGATGGTGGTGGCTATGGTGATAGGTGGGGTGGGAGTGGAATGGAGGTGAGTGTGATGGTGGTGGTGGTGGTAGTGATGATGATGGTGGGGGTAGTGGTGTTGGTGGTGGTGATGGTGATAGTGGTGGTGGTGGTGATGATGATGATGGGGCAGTGATTATGGTGATGGTGGTGGTGGTGATGGTAGTGGTGATAATGGTGATGGTGGTACTAATGATAGTGGTAGTGGTGGTGATGATGGCGGGGGTAGTGGTGGTGGTGGTGATGGCGATGACAGTGGTGTTGGTGGTGGTGATGGTGATGATAATGGTGGTGATGATGATGGGGAAGTGATGATGGTGATGGTGGTGGTGGTGATGGTGGTGATAATGGTGGTGGTGGTACTAATGATAGTGGCAGTGGTGGTGATGATGGGTAGTGGTGATGGTGGTGATGATGGTGGGGAAGTGATGATGGTGGTCATGGCAGTGGTGGGGGTGGAGGTGATGATGATGATGTGGTGATATGGTGTGGGCAGTGGTGATGATGATGGTGATGATGATGGTAGTAGTGGTGTGGTGGTGGTAGCTGTGTTAATGTCAATGTTTTGCCATCATTCCCATTTCTCATATGCCGGGATTGGAAAGAGAGTCACTTAGGCCAGGCCAAGTGTGTGCTGAGTGATAAGGCAGTGAGGGGCCTTGAGTCTCTTTGGCATCAGGATAAATACTTCCCACTCTGTGACCTGGAAACAGTTGAGTATTTAAAAATAGAATTTTATGAGCCACTGGGGCCTTTCCAGAAATGCATCTATATGGATGGGGCCCAGCAGAAATCTTCATTCTAGGCCCACAGCCTTACCCACTATATGTATGCTCTCTGCCGGAGAGGGCACGTCCCAGCAAGTGGTGCCCTGTCCTGGGGGAGACGCAGCCTCCCGTCTCCCTGGCCCTGTACCGGATGCTTCAGCACTGACTCATCTTGCCTTCTGCAAGGGATCAGTCGGCCATTGCAGCCACCTCAGTGCACTGGAAAATGCCACCAGTCACTGTGACATGCCTTCCCCGTTGCCTGACCATGACCAGCCTGGAAGGAGAGGTGCCCCGGAAGTAGAGGAGCTGCGTGTCACTTCTGACCTGGCTGGGAGGCCCACAGAGGGCTTCCTCTCACTGAGCCTCAGTTCCTTTAGCTCCAAAACGGGATCAATAATCCCTTCCTCCAAACACTGGTGAGAATTGAACGAATATTTATGTAGAATGAGAACACAGCACATGGCCCGTGGTGAGGGTTATAGGGATTGTGGGTGTTTTATCACCAGAAGAGCTGGAGACTTTGAGATTGCCTAGTGCTGTCTGATAGAAATGAAATACAAGCCATATACAAGCCACTCCTTTTACATTTTCTAGTAGCCACCTTTAAAAAGCAAAAAGAAACAGGTAACTTTAATTTTAAGGGCCAGTGCGGTGGCTCATGCCGGTAGTCCCAGCACTTTAGGTAACCGAGGTGGGAGGATTGTTTGAGCCTAAAAGTGCAAGACCAGCCTGGGCAACATACTGAGAACTTGTCTCTACAAAAATTAAATTAAATCAAATTAAAAAGTTAGCTGGGCGTGGTGGTGCATGCCTGTAGTCTCTGCTACTCGGGAGGCTGAGGTGGGAGGATCACTTGAGCCCCAGAGGTTGAGGCTGCAGTGAGCTGAGATCGAACCACTGTGTTCCAGTCTGGGCAACAGAGAAAGACCTGTCTCAGATTAAAAAAAAAGAATTAATATAGTTTATTTAGCCCAATATATCCAAATATCATTTCAAAATATAATCAATATAAAAATCATTAATAAGATATTTAGCACTCTTTTTGTAGTAAGTCTTTGAAATCAGTGTGTAGTATATATTCATAGCACACCTGAATTCAGATGTGAATTTTCATTGGAAATACCTGATCTGTGTTTAGATTTTCATTGTATATAAAATTTCACTGGAAATACTTGATCTGTATTGAGATTTCATAAGATTTACAGTTGAAAATGTAGGTTCATATACCCAAGTTACTCCAAACAAGTTTTGTAGCAACATAATTGGGTGTGTCAACTTTTACTTTTTTTTTTTTTTTCTTTTGAGACACAGTCTCACTCAGTCGCCCAGGCTGGAGTGCAGTAGTGCTCACTGCAATCTCCACTTCCCGGGTTCAAGAAATTCTCGTGCCTGGGCCCTCCCAAGTAGCTGGGATTACAGGTGTGCACCACCACACCTGGCTAATTTTTGTATTTTTAGTAGAGACAGCATTTCACCATGTTGGCCAGGCTGGTCTTGAGCTCCTGGCCTCAAGTGATCCACCCACCTCGGCCTCCCAAAGTGCTGAGATTACAGGTGTGAGCCACTGTGCCCGGCCTTAAATTTAATTTTAAATTAATTAAAGTTAAATAATATTAAGAATTCAGTTCCTCAGTCAGAGTAGCCACATTTCAAGTGTTCAGTAGCTGTATGTGGCTGGAGGCCACGGGGCTAGTCCCATACTAGAGGTGGGGAAACTGAGGTTCAGAGAAAGAGCAGGACTGGTCCAGGGGTACATGTGGACTCAGGCACTGGGATGCAGGCAGTCTGTGCTGAGGTCCTTCCCAGGCCACTGTTCCTGCCTTTCTGAGGACCACAGGGTGGTCTGAGTGGTGTGTCCCTTTGGGATAGCATCATCTTTTCTGGCATCATAACTGATGCTGCGTTATGTCTTTAGAGCAGACATTTCTCCCTTGTGCTGAATCAAAGCCAGCTGCCCCATAATTTTCATGCACTGGCCACCCTAGAGAACATGGCTGGCCCTGCCCCCAGAACAGCTGCAGAAATCTGCAGACGGGAACCAAGTCCTCTGGGTTGGTCCAGATGTTTCCTTGTTCCTCTAGGACCTCTTCTTCCTGTCCCTCTTCTATCACAATTAGTCAGTGCCTCTTCTTAAAGTACAATACCTATTCCCGAATGGGACATCACCTCCTTCATTCTACATCTGGTGCCTCTGTTAATGCAACCAGAGGGATTACATCAAAGCAGCTCCTTAGTGCTTACCAAGAGCATAGACATTCTTTCTAGATCCTTTGAGCCTTGCAGTCAAGAAGTCCTTTCTAGGCCAGAAACGCTGCCTGCCTCACTCCCTCCATCCCGACCTATGGCCCAGGATTGATTCTCTTCTCTTTCTCTCTGTGTCTGTCTCTTACTGTCACATTCACACTTGCACACACTCACTCACCCTTGCTGTGCAGTTTCTCTGACAACTGCGGACACAAAGCTGAATTTGCGGGCCCCCCCCACCCAACACCAGGGCAGGGCAGGGCAGGCCAGAGCATCTCTTTGGGAAGCCCTGTGGGGCAGGGGCAGAGTGGCCTGTCAGAGGCAATGGCCTGGGGACCCCAAGGAAAGTGGGAGAAGGCAGCTGACCTTTCCAGCACAATTCCTTACTGTGAAGAGGCTCCTCCAGCCCAGTCCCTGAGAGAGGAGGGGCCTGTGCGAGGGACATGCCCCAGGAATTGCTCACAAGTGACGCACAACATCTCAGAGATAGGGAAGAACCTATAAATCCTCTCCATTTGCCACCTCGTGTCATCGATGGGGACCATGAGCCAGGGGGTGGAAAGAGCCCTGGGCATGGAGCCAGACACAGCTGGGATTGATTCAGGGCCTGCAAGGCGCAGCTGGGACCCTGGACAAAAGTCACTGTATCTTTGGGAACTTGGCTGCCTCAACTGGAAGCGGGTCTCATTGGGGCCTAACGTTCAAGGTCGTTGGGAGGGTGGAACAGTACTTGGCGCTGGAGAGAGCTCAGTGCAGAGAGCTGTTCCCTGTAGGACACCCCTGGATGCCTAACAGTAACCATGACGACAGTGAAGCCAGCCATTGCAGAAGCCACACCCAGTGTCCACCCCTGCACCCAGGCCTCGCTGTCAGCACGTTCTTGCATCGCCAAGTCGAATCCCTAAGTTCTGTGACACTGTCCCCACTACACAGCAGAGGACGCTGAGCCTGGGAAGTTAGGTCAGGCTCAAGGTCACACGGGTACTGAGTGGCAGAATCAGTTTCAAACCGGGCCATCTGCCTCCGGAGCCGACAGTCTGACCACCTTGCAAATCCGCCTCAATGTCTTCTCTTCTCTCATCTTTTTCTTGCTCTTTCCCTCCTCTCTCTTCAGGGTCCTGAAGGAAAATCAGGGAAGCAAGGCGAGAAGGGCCGCACTGGAGCCAAGGTAGGTGCCCCCTTCTGCCTCGATGGGCCCACGTCCCTCCCCCACATCCCGTCCCCAGTCCCTCCCCTCCTTGGCCCCTCCGTCCTGCTGGGGCCTGGTGACAGCTTGTCTCTCCTCCTGTTGCAGGGCGCCAAGGGCTACCAAGGACAGCTGGGTGAGATGGGCGTCCCTGGAGACCCCGGACCCCCTGGCACTCCAGGCCCTAAAGGGTCCCGGGGCAGCCTGGGACCAACGGTGAGGACTCTCTCGCTGGGGTCGGGGAGTAAGATATGGACTAGAGGGAACCAAGGGCAGGAAAGGAGACACCAGGCTTCTCTGTGCTGCTGTCACCCACCCTAGCTATTAGCTGAACACCTGGTGCTCGCTGTCCCAGCCACCTCTCTGAATCATGAATCGCTCTGGTAACCTGCAGAAAGCTGCAGCCCCGCCTCCGGAACAGTATACACCACACAGAATATTTCCTGCAATTTGAAGGGGTGTGTGGGTCCCCTGAAGCCCTCTATGGACCCAAATGAATAAGCCTTGTTATTAGCATCAGGGGAGAAAGGACCCGATTCTTAGGACTGTTTTTATCAAACAAGGAGATTTCTCCCTGGAAATAGATTCGGGAGGAACAGGGCAATGCTCCGGCAGGTCCCTGGATAACTCTGGGGGTGTCCCAGAGCATTGCTGGGCTGCCCTGAAGGAAGGGGCCCAGAGGGCTTTGATACCTGCAGGAGATGAAGACCCCAGGCGGAAGCAAGGGAAGGAGGCTGAAGAGGGTGACACAGCAGCTCCAAGCTGGCTGTGTGTAAGGTTAAGCAACCAGGCTGGTTTGTGGTATTTGCCAGTTTCTGCAGTGTAAATGCTCCCTCCGTGGCTGGTTTCAAGCCACTGACATGACATCACTGAATGCAGAGTGGGTTGGAGTTACACAGCAGCCCTCCCTTAGGCAGTGTTTCCACCAACACGCACAGATGCAGTAGACCAAAATAACTTTGTGAGAGTAGGGAGGAGGAAAATGTAGTAAAACGGCTAGGAGGAGATGAGTTTTGAGTATCCTCTATCTTGGTTTTTAGTAAAATTAATTTAACTGTAAGTCCATAAAATGGAATTGTTAATAACGGCTCTGTTTCACTGGCTTGTAAAAGTCCTGAGAATTTAGCAATCAGCTGTCTTGAACCACTGGAGCCAGGAGAAGGAGGGCTGGGGCGGGGGTGGGGATTTCCAAGGAGGAGGGATGATGTCACTGGCTTTCTGCCTTGTTCACACACCTTGGTTATAGGCAGCCTGGAAGCCAGGCTGCTAGGTGGAGCGGGGCTGGAGCCTGCAGGGAGACTGCTGTGTCCCTGCTGTGAGAGCCACACTCCATACCAACGAGGGCCTCCTCCTCTTGTAGGGTGCTCCTGGACGCATGGGGGCCCAAGGAGAACCGGGACTGGCTGGTTATGATGTAAGCAGATATCACCTCACCCCACCCCCTGACTCTGTCCTGCAGGCCTGGACACACAGGCCCACGCCAGCCTCTGCCCCACCACCTCCCGGCTGAAGGCTGACCCCTGGGACACTGAAGATGTGGGGTCTCACCTGCCCCAGGGAGCCCTGGGCCCAGAGCTGTGGTGGGGGTGGAAGATCATGGATGGGACAGGTGTGGTTGGGGCCACCAGATCAAAATGAGCCACCCCAAGCCTTCCTGGGTATTTCCTGCCTGGGGTGGGTGCTCTGCATGCCTTGTCTGCTGTCTGGGGAAGGGACCATTTTTGCATCCAGTCTGGCACCTTCTTAGACATGGCTGAGCCAAACCCATGTTACACATCTGGAGAGAACAGGGCTCAGAGGGGTACAGTGCCTACTCCGAAGGGGAAACCGAGGCTCAGGAGGATAGAGAGGTGCACGAGGCCTGACCACTTCAGTTTGGAGGTGGAATCCGAGCTCTGGTCCTCGAGGCTCTAGATCCAGTGTTTGGTAGAGACACAGCAGGGAGGGGAGGAGAGGGAGAGGAAAACAGGCGAGACAGGACCTGGAGGGATGTTGCGAGGAGCCCACGGTGGGTGTCCGCACCTGCAGGCCTAGCCAAAGCCTGGGAAGGTCTGTTGAGGCAAGCATTTTGCCCCTGTCCCTGGTCCTGGCTTGGAGGACAAAGCTGGTTCTCCCGAGATACCGTTCCAGGTCTGCTCCAGGGTGGGGCGGGCAGGGCCCCTGACCATCCAAGCTGGAACACCCCTTTGGGGTGTGTCTGGGACCAGCATGGCCGGTCTGGAAGGCCAGGGCTCAGACAGACACAGACTTACTCAGAGCCACACAGCCAGCTGGGGCAGAGCTGGGACCCAGTTTTGCAGCCCAGTGTCCCCATCTCAGAGTCCACGTCCTTTGTCCTTCCTGAGTCCTCATTCTGACTTACCTCCTTCTTGTTTTCCTGCAGGGACACAAAGGCATTGTGGGACCCCTCGGACCTCCTGGACCAAAAGGCGAAAAGGTGGGTGTTTGCTCTGGGGGAAGTAGCTGCACCCTCGTGTCTGAGGCTGAGGTCAGCTTCGGGGCCAGCAGGAGAAAGCCCCTGGGGTAGCCATGGCTGGAGAAGCCTGTGGGGGTTCACCCCCTGCAGCAGCCGAGGCTGGTGTCCCTGCCACCGTGCCCAGCAGGCAGGAGCCATCAGATCCACATTCAGCAGTATGTGCTGGGTGTCATCTTTGTACCCAGTGCTGGAATGAAAATATGCAATCCCTGCCCTCACGGGGCTTATAACCAAGAAGCAGAAATGGACATCAATCTGGTAATGACTAAAACTGTAACTCCATCATCTGTGTTGACATGAGAATTGAAGCCTTGCCCGTGAATGAGATCACCCAGCGAGAGTGGGGAGAGGACGCTGAGCAGGAGAGGGTTAGGACGGAGAGTGAGGAACCCCAGTGGTTAGTGGTCAAGGAAGGAGCCACCAAGGCAGAGGAGAAGGCATGTTCATTCCCCACCCCTTGGCTCAAGATTCAGTAGAGGAGAGAAATCACTGGAAGGATCCTCGCTGATCCCTGGCCCTTGCCCTGCCATGCTGGTGGGGATGTGGAGGGCCAGGAGTGCCAGAAGGTCCAAGGTATTGGTGCCATGTCACGTCCAAGGCAATACCCAGCTGGCCCCATGTGTCTGAGTCCTTCCTTCGTCGCCTGAGTCCCTTCTGTCTTTCCTCCTCCCCCTCTCCCCTGCTGGCTCAGCTGGAATGCTCCGCTTGCCCCCTGCCTCCCCAGCACGCCTTTCTTTTGCTGAGTCAGCTCCCCACTAACTAAATCCTGCTGTTGATGACTCACGCTGGCCCGGCGTGCTGCCCAGCTGACCCCTTCCTCCTGCTGGAGGAGGACAGCTCAGCCATCAAAGAGGGCCACCCCCCCCAGCCAATTCCACAGGAAGCCACCGAAGGTGCCACTCAGTACCCCGGGTCCCTCCTGGGCCCTTGCAGCCTGCCAGCGCTGGCACAGAAGGGGTTAACACAGACCCTGAAACAAGGAGGCCCTGGTGCGCCCCAAGGCCTCCGCTCCAGGCCATCTGCAGCTCTAGAAGCAGTCTCTGTGGCTGCTGAGAATGGGACCCTGACATCAAATCTGCCTTAAGGCTGCAGGGGCCTTGGGGGGTCCCCAGGATTCCCTGAGCCTTGAGTGCCTCATCAGGTGGGAGGTCCTCGGGAATGAGAGGCCAAGGTTGGGGGGGGCATCACATATACGTCAGCCAGATGCCTTTTCTGACTTAGAAGGCATTATCAGATTCGTTCATTCCTCCAGCTCTCCAATAGGTATTTATGGAGGATGTAGTGTGTTCCAGGCCCTGAGCTACAGGCTGCGAATGATGCCCTTAGAGGTCTCAAAAATAGGGCGAGTCCCATGAATGAACAGCCAGCCACAAGCTGGATGGTGCTGGGGAGGAGAGAGCAGGTTACTGGGGAGACACTGAGCACACGCCCACATGCAGAGCTCTTTCCCTGCCATTCCTCCCGTAATCCTCACTGCAGCCCCAGTGCAGAGATACCACTGTTCTACAGGACAGGTGGGGAAACTGAGTCCCCATGAGGCTCAGAGACTAGCCCAGGATCTGTAGTAAGAGGGTGGCAGGGCCAGGATTTAGACCCCTGATGCCAGAGCCTACTTCCCTAACCAAAAGCAGACCCGAGATAAGGAAAGATAAGGAAGCCATACGCCTTGAACTTGAACCGCCCACCCCCGCTCACCGTGGGGGTGAGCTCACTACAAAGCTGGTGGCCAGAGAGAGGGGATGAGACTCTGGGACTTGGACAGGGGAGGGACAGTATCCTACCAGATTTCTGGTGCGAAAAAATGCATCCCCAAACTACACTCACATTGCGGGGCATCAGTATAAGTGATCCAGGATGGGGCGGGCAGGGCCCCCGACCATCCAAGCCCATCCAGTCTGGACTTTGGGCCCAGATTGCCTCGATTCCTGAGTGGCCTTGGCTAAGACCTTCCTCTCAGTTTCCTATCATTAAGTGTGGACGATAGTCCCAGCGGCATAGGTTACTGTGCAGATTGGATGAAACAAACCTCACAAAATGCCTGGCACATGGAACATGCTGGGTAGACACAGGCAGGCCCCTTCCCCAAAGTCCCCAAGTCCAGCTGCCTCTGTCCACAGTGGGACTTGAGCACTGGATCAAAGAACCATAGAGGGTGGGCAGGGACGAGAAGGAATCCCCGCTCCCTGGGCCACCCCTCTGGGTACAGCTGGTTCTAGACCTCAGGCCTAGTCCCTGCCAGCCTGCAGCCTCCACCCACAGGAACCACAGAGGCCCCAGGCTGGTGGCTGATCACCACCAACCTTTAGAACTGACTCCGGCCAGGGATGTGTCCCAGCCCCAGGGACGCTTTGCCTCTGTCCAGCCTCTTCCGGCTCCATTTCAGTCCCTATGAACAAAGGGGTCCAGGGGTGCCTGGCTTGAGCCCTGTGGCCAGAGGAGTGACACAAGTTTTCTGGGGCTGGAGTCTTCTGAGCCCTGAGATTCTGCCATTTGCCGTTCCACTTACACCTTCCTTGTAGTTGAAAGGTGGCGTCTACACCTGTCCTGCGGGTGGACCAAGGCCTGGGGTGGCCATGGCATGAGGATCTCACCTCTAAACTCTGCTCCCCACCCGACCCCCATCTCTGGCCATGTCCATGTGACACAGTCTCACTGCTGCTATTGTTACCGGCTACGGCAATTTTAATGCCATCTGCTGAGCCCCTGCTACATGGGCAGCGGCCTGCTGAGGGCTCCTGTGCCTTTCCTCACCGAGTCCTCTGAACAGCACCAGGACGCGCTCCAGTCCCGCTCTGCACATAGCAACCTGTCTTATGGATACACCCCCATGCTGACTGGCTGCCAAGTGCCACCTGGGGCTACCATGGAGGGTAGGAACCTAAAGCTGGTTCCTCCCAGCAAGGATCGGAGACAGGGACTCTCAGATAGAGGGTGAAGAACTCTGAGCAGGTCCCATCATCTCTGCGAGCCTCAGTGTCCTCATCTGTGAATTGGGATAACAATCGCATCTGCTTCACAGTGCTGCGCTGCGGATGTCATGAGTCCGCCTGTGTCTGGCCCGGAGCAGTGCCCATGCGTGCCAGCTGCTGGAGTTGGTGCTACTCCCTGCCAGGCGTCGCGCATCATTCCATGGAGTCCTCACCACTCCTTGACGGGCATCACGCGCTGCCCCCTTCCCCCCACCCCACTCCGCTCCGCTCCCCTATTCCCCAGCTGAGGAGAGGAGCTCAAAGATGGGAAGGGACGTGTTGCAGGGCCACGCGGCTGATCCTTTGCAAGCCGGGATGTGAACCCAGCTGTCTGAGCTCCCTGACTTCCTGCAGGATCCTACAGCTCAAGGGCGTCTGGAGGGCACAAAGCACTGTTCTGTGTTCCACAGTCCTGGTTCCACACCAGCCTGGGTCTGGCTCGAACACACCTACCCTTTCCTCTCTAGTTTGCGTCCCCATCTGTAACCCTAAGCAGGCTAGACTTCATCTCTGACGAGGCGCTTTCTGTCTGGAATTCCCCACATTCCCCAGGAGCAGGCGGTTTGCCCTAAAGCTGGTTCTGTGTCCACAGGGGGAGCAGGGCGAGGACGGCAAGGCCGAGGGGCCCCCTGGGCCACCTGGAGATCGGGTAAGCCCCCTCCCTCCTTGGAGTCCTAGGTGGAATCTGGGCCTCCCGCTGCATGGAGAGGGGTGGGCCGATCAGGGACCAGGTCCCTGAGAGCTCCGCAGAGGGCATGGCTAACAGGGCCCAGGGCTGGCATCCTCGGCACCTGGTGGCCCAAATTTTGCTGTTGTCTTTGTCATTCAGGGCCCTGTGGGTGATCGAGGAGACCGCGGGGAACCGGGGGACCCTGGGTACCCTGTAAGTATCAGAGCTCCTACCTGCTGGCAGGATCACGCATGTCAGGAAGATGGGGGGTGACACACGTCTAGAAAGAACAAGAACTTCCCAGGCTTCTGTGCTGCCTCCCAGCCCCCTGCAGGATGGGCCCCCCTCACCTGTCTCTCTTTGGCTTCCAGGGACAGGAGGGTGTGCAAGGCCTCCGTGGAAAGCCAGGCCAGCAGGGCCAACCCGTGAGTGGTGCCTCCTGTCCCACCCTGCCTCCCGCCCTGAGTTGGGGGGGGCGGCCAGTGGGAATGAAAGAACTGGACCCTTTAAAGCTTAAAGGGACCCTCCCTGCAGGAGGGTCTGGGGCAGCCATTTCTGTTTCTCCTGCCCTGACCCTGGGGATACCCCCAGAACCTGCACCCCCAAACCCCTCCCCACCCCTCCCCCTCCAGGCGGAGACTGGCCACCCTCCCCGGGAGAGAATCCTGGGGCTGCCTTGCGTCATCTCACCTTGGTTTGCAGGGGCATCCGGGACCCCGGGGGCGGCCGGGACCCAAAGGATCTAAAGGCGCAGAGGTAAGAGGGCCGGGGGTTCAGCGGGGAGACTGAGTCCTGGGAAGAGGGAAGCCTGACCCACAGTCACACAGCAAACCAAATGCAGGCTGCAGAGGCTGCGAGGCAGGGCAGGGCAGGGGGGGCATCCCACCAGGAGCCCGGCACGCTGCTTCTGGCTATGACCCCATCTCCCTTCAAATAGCCTGAGGGAGGAGGGACGATTAGCCCCATTTCACCGGGGCTCCAGAAGGGGAGCCACCTGCCTGAGGCCAACCAGAGTGACTTGAACCCAGGGCAGTCAAGAGCCAAAGCTGGCCTCTCTCTCCCCCACACCACACTGTAGAGAGAAAACTGGGAGAAGTCAATTGAGGGGGTCTGGAGGAAGAGGAGGCAGAGACAGGGTGCTTGAGGAGGAGCCACTTCCTGCCTCTACCCTAGGGCCCCTGCCTTCCCCCAGACCCCAGGCTGGGCCAGTGCCCTCTTAATGCTGTTTCCCTCCCCCGGGTGCACCCCTCACCTGCACGCCTCAGTGATACCCAGTCTCTAAAGGATCCGGTGGAGCCATGGCCTCTGGCTCCTCCCAGGAAATTGCCAGTGCCAATGAGGGGACACCAGGGCCCAGAGCAGGCTCAGTGACAGCCCCGGGAGGTTCCAAGGCCAGCCCTGGCCCCAGGCTTCCAGGCCAGAGTACTTGGGCACATCTTTGGCATCAGGTGTTCACCCAGAGGCCCACAATCCTCTCAGTCCCTCCTTCCAGAGCCCCTAGCACCCACACCTCTACCAGGCAGCCTCCATCATGTGGCCCTTGATTTTTCAGGGACCAAAGGGAAAGCAAGGCAAGGCGGGGGCCCCAGGCCGGAGGGGGGTCCAGGTGAGTGACTACGGCTGCTATTTCCAGCCAGCCTCCCTGCCCGCCCCCACACCCACCCTCTCCCCCTTCCCCCACCAAATGCCCTCACCAGCTTTTTATGTACCCACCAGGGCCTGCAGGGGCTGCCAGGGCCCCGGGGCGTGGTGGGGAGACAGGGCCTCGAGGGCATCGCTGGAGCAGATGGGCTTCCTGGCAGGGACGGGCAAGTGGGACAGCAGGTGAGTGGGGCTTAGTGTTAACAGATGGTGGCTCCATTCAGGACCAGGTGTGGGGGAACTTCCCCAGGCCATGGGCCAGAGGAGCCCGTTTAGAAACTTGGATGGGCAGAACCAACTATCCAGGAGTTTCCCTGGGGTGGGCAACCGTCTCATCCCCTGGCACCTGGGAGTGTGGACCCTCTGACTGTCTCTCCTGGATGTCAGCACCCAGAAAGACCGTCCTTTCCTCCCCTGCCTGGTGGATAGGGTTCCTATTCCGCTCCTTCCTCACTCAGAATCCCGCCCTTCCCCACTCACAATCCTCAGCTCCTCCTGGTCCAGCCACGTCACACACAGGCCGTCTGACCTCCATCCTGGAGTGTCACCCCTTCCTCCAGCTACACCCAGGGTTCACCCAGGCGTTGAGCCATCTGCTTCCTTGGCTATTTCATGAAACACAAGAGACCCTCCTCTGCCTGCTTTCTTAACAGGGGGAGCAGGGAGACGATGGGGACCCTGGCCCCATGGGCCCTGCTGGGAAGAGAGGAAATCCAGGTGTGGCCGGCTTACCTGGAGCACAGGGACCCCCAGGATTCAAGGTCAGATACCTCTTAATCCACTTACCCACCCTCTGCCCTTCCTGCCTTGATGCAGACTCTAGTGGTTCCGACCCTTTGGGCACCCATGTCCCAGGGCCTGTGTGAAAATGGAGTCCATATTGTTGACCTTTCTCGGGGGTCCTGCCCCAAGCTTGAACTAGACTGATAGTTCATTGGGGTAACTATAAATACCGCCCGTACCAGTATGGTTTTTGAGTTGTCCACGGACGCCCTCTCGTGGACATTTGTGGAACAACAGATGTTGCTTGCAGCCGGGATCCCCAAGGCATCCTTAGAAAGCTTCCCAGTGCAGCGTGGGAGGAGGGGGCCGCCATGAATCCGTTAGAGCCAAGGGCTGGACTCTGAAGGGGAGATGTAGATGAATGACTCAGATGTGGTTTTTGCCCTTCCTGGGCTCGAGGTTTAATTGAGGAAAGATTGGAACCCTCTGAGACATAGGAGGCAGAGGGAGCGATGGCCTTGACCCAGAGAAGATTTGAATGAGAATAGAAGGGGAAAAGGTGGCTACGTAGTGGCTCACGCCTGTAATCCCAACACTTTGGAGGCTGAGGCGGGCGGATCACTTGAGATCAGGAGTTCGAGACCAGCCCGGCCAACATGGGGAAACCCCGTCTCTACTAAAAATACAAAAATTAGCCGGGGCTGGTGGCAGGTGCCTGTAGTCCCATCTACTCAGGAGGGTGAGGCAGGAGAACCGCTTGAACTGGGGAGGCGGAGGTTGCAGTGAGTTGAAATCCCACCACTGCACTTCAGGTTGGGCGGCAGAGCGAGACTCTGTCTGAAAAAATAAAAATAAATAAATAAATGGGGAGGAGGCATTCTAGGGGTGTGAGCTGAGGTTTGGAGGAGGGAACTGCATGCTGTTGGGGAAAAGCAATAAGGAGGAGAGGAATTGCAGGAGAGGAGCTGGGAAGGCAGGGCCCAGAATGCGAGGGGAGAGGCAGAGACCTTCCTCTTTGGGAGGTGAAAGTCTTGTCACCCCCACTCCACCAGGCCTCCATTTGTTGCCCCAGCATTCTGCAATCTCGGGTACCCTGTGGAATCACTGTTCTGGCTGCCCTAGGCCCCCTCCACCTCCTCCTCCCTTAGAACCCCTTCCCACTTTGGTGATTTTTTTGTGTTTCTTTAAGGGTGAGAGTGGGTTACCCGGACAGCTGGGTCCCCCTGGCAAACGAGGGACGGAGGGCAGAACGGGGCTCCCTGGAAACCAGGGGGAGCCTGGGTCCAAAGGCCAGCCGGTGAGTGAACCCCAAAGAATACACATGCCCACACAAGCATGCACACACTCACATCCACCTACATGTACAAACACATGCACACTCACACACACTAACACACTGACTCAGATGCCACCTCCTTGCTCTGTGACAGGGGATGAAATCTGAGTACCAGGTACCATTCTGCCACCCCTCAACCAGGTGGTGGGGGAGGCTGAGGAAAGAGATCTGAGTGGTCCCTTCAGAATGAGGAGAGGGTGATCACAACCAGAAGGTGGGCTCTGCTGACTCTCAGTCCAGTGCTCATTCTGTGCCTCGCTGCCTTCATCCCCGTCCCAGAGGCTACATTCAGCTCACCCCGCCTAGAAAAAGAAGGAAGAATGAACAGAGAATAAACAGGGCAAATAGAAAACACATAGCAAGCCATTTCAATACCCCAGTTAAAGCTGAGATTGTCAGAGTGGATGAAAAAGCAAGACCCAACTACGTCTACTGCTACAAGAAATCCACTTCAAATATAAAGATACAAGTAGGTTAAAGATAGATATAGAAAAAGACATACTGTGCTAACATTCATCCCAAACAGCTGGAGTAGCTATTTTGATATCAGATGAAACGGACTTCAGAGCAAAGACTACTAACAGTCATAAAGAGTGTATTTTCATAATGACAAAGAAGCCAACTTATCAGAATTGCATAAGAATCATAAATGTTTATGCATCTAACAATAGATCTTCAAAATAGTCAGGCAAAGACTGATAAAGCTACGAGGAGAAATAGACAAAATCACAATTATACCCAAGGATTTCAATATATTTCTCTCCTAATGGGTAGAACAGAAGCAAATAGAAGATCAGTAAGGATGTCTTGAACTGTATTATCAACCAACGTGACCTAATTGACATTTATAGAACACCACATCCAATATCAGCAAGATACGCATTCGTTGTAAGTTCATTCAGAACATTTACCAAGACAGACACTATTTTGAACCTTAAAATCAATCAATAAATTTTATTAATAAAATATTTTAGTAATATAAACAATATAAATATTAAGTAATTTACTTAATAGTATAAATAAATATTTTATCAATACATTCTTTAAAAATTTAAAAGGATTCAAATCACACAAAGAATGTTCTCTTACCATAATGAAATTAAATTATAAATCAGTAACAGAGAGATCTGAAAAATCTCCAAATATTTGGAAACTAAGTAACAAATGTCTAAATGACCCATGGGTCAAAGAAGAAATCAAAAGGGAAGTTAGTATTTTGAATTGAATGAAAATAAAAAAAGGGCATGTAAAAATTGGCGAAATGCTGTTGATATATAGGGAGATCTTTATAGTAATAACTTCTGTGTTAGAAAAGAACAAAGGTCTCAAATAAATGGTCTCAGATTCCATCTTAAGAAACTGAGGGTTGGGGCTGGAGAAGGCAAATTTAAAACAAAGTAATCAGAAGGAAGAAAATAAAGAAGATCAAAAATAAACCCCCCCCAAAAAAAAAGGAAAATCAAAAGTTAGCTTTTTGAGATCTGTAAAACTGATAAACCTCTTGCCAGACTTATCAGCAAACTAAAAAAAAAAAAAGAGAGAGAGAGAATACAGAAGTTACTAATTTCAGATCAGGGATAGGGGAGCAGTGTCACTACAGATATGACAGAAATTTAAAGGATAATAAGGGAATATTATAAACAACTTTACGCCAATAAATTTAAAGACTTGGATGAAATGGGCCCAGTGCAGTCGCTCATGCCTGTAATCCCAGCACTTTGGGAGGCCAAGGTGGGCGGATCATGAGGTCAAAAGATCGAGACCATCCTGGCCAGCATGGTGAAACCCCGTCTCTATTAAAAATATAAAAATTAGCTGGGCGTGGTGGCAGGTGCGTGTACTCCCAGCTACTTGGGAGGCTAAGGCAGGAGAATCACTTGAACCCTGGAGGCAGAGCTTACAGTGAGCTGAGATCACGCCATTGCACTCCAGCCTGGGCAACAGAGCAAGACCCCGTCTCAAAAAAAAAAAAAAAAAAAAAAGACTTAGATGGAATGGACAAATTCCTTGAAAGACAAAACTACTGGCCAGGTGCAGTGGCTCAAGCCTGTAATCCCAGCACTTTGGGAGGCCAAGGTGGGCGGATCACAAGGTCAGGAGATCGAGACCATCCTGGCTAACACAGTGAAACCCCGTCTCTACTAAAAATACAAAAAACTAGCCGGGCGAGGTGGCGGGCGCCTGTAGTCCCAGCTACTCAGGAGGAGGCTGAGGCAGGAGAATGGCGTAAACCCCGGAGGCGGAGCTTGCAGTGAGCCGAGATCACGCCACTGCATTCCAGCCTGGGGGACAGAGCAAGACTCCGTCTCAAAAAAAAAAAAAAAGAAAGACAAAACTACCAAAGGTCACTCAAGAAGAGACTGATAACCTAAATTGCCTTATATCTATTAAAGAAATCGAATTTGTGGTTAGAGCTTCCCACAAAGAAAACTCTGGGCCCAGATGCCTTCACTGGTAGATGCTACTAAACATTTACAAAAGAAATAATAACGGCCGGGTGTGGTGGCTCACACCTGTAATCCCAGCACTTTGGGAGGCTGAGGTGGGCGGATCACGAGGTCAGCAGTTCGAGACCAGACTGACCAATATGGTGAAACCCTGTCTCTACTAACAATATGAAAAAAAAAAAAAATTAGCTGGGTGTGGTGGTGCACACCTGTAATCCCAGTACTCAGGAGGGTGAGGCAGGAGAATCACTTGAACCTGGGAGATAGAGGTTGTAGTGAGCCAAGATCGCTCCATTGCACTCCAGTCTGGGCGACAGGGAGAGACTCCATCTCAAAAAAAGAAAAAAAAGAAAGAAAAAAAGTAATAATACCAATTCTACATAACTATTCCAGAACATTGAAGAGGAGAAAAATAATTCCCAACTCTTTCCTTGAGGCTGATGTCAAAGCCAGACAAAGATATTACAAGAAAAGGAAACAATAGACCAATATGCCTCATACATATAGCTACCAGAGTTCTCGATAAAATTTTAGTTAGACGAACCTAAGAATATATAAAGATAATACATCAAGACCAAGTGGGGTTTATCTTAGAAACACAAGGATAGTATAACATTTGAAAATAAATCAATATAATTCACTATATTAACAAACTCAAAAAGAAATCCCATTTGATCATCTCAGTAGTTGCAGGAAATGCATTTGACAAAAATCTAACTCCACTTCTGATAAAAACTCTCAATAGACTAGGTATAGAAGTTCCTCAACTTGATAAAGGACATCCATGAAAAACCTAGTCAACATCATACTTATAGTGATTGACTGAATGCTTTTTTCCAAGGAGCAGAGCAGAAACAAGTCAAGGATATCTGTCCTTACCACTTCTTTTCAACATTGTACTGGCAATTCTTGCCAGGGCAATAAGGCAAGAAAAACAAATAAGAGGCATTCATATCAAAAAGGAAGAATTAAAACGTTTCATTTGTAGAAGAAATGATTGTCTACGTAGAATAACCATTGGTATCTACAATAAAGCTACTAGAATAAGTGAATTTAACAAAATCACAGGACACCTGATCAATATGCACAAATGAATTGTGATTGTATAAACTAAGCAATATGCATAAAGGAATTGCATTTCTATACACTAATCAATGTGCACAAATGAATTGCATTTCTGTACACTAGCAACAAATGATAAGAAATGGAAATCTAAAAAGCAATACTATTTATAATAGCATAAAAACATGAAATACTTAGAGATACATCTGACAACTATATATGTACACTGAGAACTATAGAACACTGGCAAGAGAAATTGAGGAAGACTTAAATAAATGGAGATATATACTGTGGGCATATGTCAAAAGACTCAATATTAAGATATCACATTTATTCAAATTGGTGTATAGATTCAACACAATTCCAATCTAAAACTTATCAGGTTTTCATGTAGAAAATGACAAGCTGATCCTAATATACATATGAAATATAAAGGACCTAGAATAACTGAAACAACATTGAAAAAGAAGAGCAAAGTTGGCGGACTAATGGCACTTGATTTCAAGACTTATTACAAATCTGCAGCCATCACGAAACTGTGGTATTGCCATAAATGAACTAATAGATCAAAGGAACAGAATAAAAGGCCCAGACATATACCATACATATATGAACAACTGTTTTGTTTTGTTTTGTTTTTTGAGATGGAGTTTCACTCTTGTTGCCCAAGCTAGAGTGCAATGGCACGATCTTGGCTCACTGCAACCTTCGCCTCTGGGTTCAAGCGATTCTCCTGCTTGATTCAGCCTCCCAAGTAGCTGGGATTACAGGCATGCACCACCACACCCAGCTAATTTTGTATTTTTAGTAGAAACAGAGTTTCTCTATGTTAGTCAGGCTGGTCTCGAATTTCCGACCTCAGGTAATCCACCCACCTCAGCCTCCCAAATTGCTGGGATTACAGGCATCAGCCACCACGCCCAGCCTGGACAACTGATTTTTAACAAAAGCGCAAAGATGATTCAGCAAGTACAAAATAGTCTTTCCTAACAAATGGTGCCAGACAAGTGATGCCTCATAACATGTACAAAAATTAACTCAATCTGGATCATACATCTAAATGTAAAACTGAAAATTAAAACACTTCTAGAACATAGAAGGACATCTTCAAGAACTTGATAAAACAAAGATTTCTTAGATATGATACCAAAAACATGACCCATAAAAGAAAATGTGATAAATCAGACTTCAACAACATTTAAAACTTTTTCTCTTCAAAGGACACTATTAAAAGAATGAAAAGACAAGTCACATACTGGGAGAAAATATTTCTGAATCATATATCTGATTAAGGATTTGTATCCAGAACCTATAAAGAACTCTCAAAACTCAGTAATAAAAATAAGCAGCCCAATTTTTAAAAACGGGCAGAAGATTTGAATAGACACTTCAAAAAAAGTATACTGATAAGCAAATAAGCACATGAAAAAAAGACTAATATCATTAGTCATTAGACAAATGCTCATTCAAACCGCAGTAAGATGCTACAGCACACCTATTAGAATAGTGAAGAGTTTTAAAAGACTAACCATACCAAGTGTTGGCAAAGACATGGAGCAACTGAAACTTTCACACTCTGATAATGGGAATTTAAAGTGGTACAATCACTATGGAATCAGTTGGGCCGCTTCTTTGAAAGTTAAGCATATCCTTACTGTGTAATCCAATCATTCCACTCATATATATTTACCCTACATAAATAAGGACATTCGGCCACACAAAGAGTATACTTGAAGGGGCTTAGCAGCGTTATTTATAATAGCCCCAAATTGGAAAAAACCTCAAATGTGTATCAGCAGGTGACTAGATAAAGTGTGGTATATTTATACAATGAAATATAATTCATCAGTAAATGGATCAACTATTAATATATGCAACAACATAGATGATTCTCAGAATAATTAGGCTGAGTGAAAGACCTCAGATAAAAAATAGTATAGACTGTGTGGTTTCATTTACATAAAATTATAGAAAATGCAAACTAATCTGCCTGGAAAGAAAATAGATCAGTGGTTCTTGGAGATGGGAGGGTAGGCAGGAAAGAAAGATTATAAAAGGGTGTGAGGAAACTTTGGGGCTATGGGATGTTATTGTCTTGGCTGTGACAATTATAAGTGTGTATACAGAATGTCAAAACAAATCAGATTATACAATTTAAATAGTACAGTTATCATCTTCAGTTTCACTTTAGTAAGACTGTTTTTAAAATTACCCCTTCTTTGCACCTGATGGGTGTATAGGAGACAGCCATCAGAGTGCAAAAATGAACAGTTAGGACATCTCACAACTGGTTCTGTGAAACTGGTATTATCCTGATACCCCAACGAGAAAAAGGTGTCACAAGAAAGAAATCAACAGACAAATATGCCTTATGAATACAGATACAAAAATCTTTAATAAAATACGAAGAAAGCCAAATTCAGCAATATGCCTAAAGGATTCTACACCATGACAAAGTGAGATTTATCCTAGAAATGCAAAGCTGGTTCAACTGTTGGAAATCAGTGTAATACACTATTAATAAAATAAAGGACAAACATTATACAGTCATCTCAATAGATGCAGAAAAAGCATTTGACAAAATCCAACACCCTTTCGTGATTAAAAAAACACAACAATCTAGGAACAGGAGGGAGCATCCTTAACCTGATGAGGAATATCTATGAAAATCCCACAGGTATCATCATATTTAATAGTAGAGGACTGAACACTTCCCCCAAGATCAGGAACAAGCCAAGGATGTCCACTGTTACCACTTCTATTCAACATTGTACTGAACAAAATGATTAGAACTAATAAACCAAAGTTTGCAGGATATAAGATCAATACACAAAAAATGTTGTTTACATATATAACATGCAAACATCAATTATATTTCTATACACTAGCAATGAACAATTCAAAAATGAAATTAATAAAACATTTCCATTTATAATGGCATCAAAGAGAATGAAATAGGAATAAATCTAACAAAAGAAGTGAAAGAAGCTGGGCATGGTGGCATGTGCCTATAGTCCCAGCTACTCAGGAGGCTGAGATGGGAGGATCTCTTGAGCCCAGGAGTTCAAGTCCAGCCTGGGCAACAGTTCAAGACCCCATCTTAAAAAAAAAAAGTGCAAGGCATGTTCACTGAAAAATTCAAAATGTTGATGAAATAAAAGAAAACCCAAATAAATGCAAAGACATCCCATATTCATAGATCAGAAGACTTAGTATGGTTAAGATGGCTGTACTTACCACAAACGGAGCTACAGATTAAATATAATCCCTATCAAAATCCAAGCTGACTTTTTCACAAAATCTGACAAATTGATCCTAAAATTCATATGGAAATGCAAGTGGCCCAGAATACCCAAATGTTGATCTTTAAAGAAGATCAAAGTTGGACAACTCACACTTCCCAATTTCAAAACTTATTACCAAAGTATAGTAATCAAGACAGGAATAAAACCTCACATTTATGTCCATTGTTTTTAACAAGAGTGCTAGGGCAATTGAATGGGAAAAGAATTTTTTTTCAGTAAACAGTGCTGAGACGATCACACAGTCACATATCACATACCAAGGAAGTAAGTTGGACCTCTGCTTCACACCACAGGCAAAAATTAACTAAAAATGAATTACAGACCAATGTAAAGGCTAAAACTGTACAACTATTAGAAAACATAAAAACACATTTTTATAAACTTGTGTTAGGTAATAGTTTCTTAGCTATGACACCAAAAGCACAAGCAACAAAAGCAAAGTACATAGATTGGATTTCATCAAAATCAAAAACCTTTGTGCTTCAAAAGGCACCATCAAGAAAGTGAAAAAACTCACAGTAGGGGAGAAAGTATTTACAAATCATATATCTGATAAGGAACATGTATCTCTAATATATAAAGAACCCTTAAACTCAAGAATAAAAAGACAATCCAAATTTAAAATGGACAAAGTATTCAAGTAGACATTTTTTTTCCAAAGGAGATACACAAATATCCAATAAGCATTTATAAGACAAATCAAAGCCACCAAGAGAAGCACCAATAGCTCAATTAAGCTATTATCTTTTAAAAATGAACAGGTAGAATTTAGATTAAATGGGACCCTCTTGAACCCTGACCCCTCAGCCTACCTCCTTCAGCACTGGGTCTTGACCTGCCTGGTCTCATTGCATCCTTCCAGCCCCTTTGGGAGGGAGTATCCTATTTTACAGATGAGGAAACTGAGGCTCAGGAAAGGGAGGCGACTTCTCCTGATCTTATAATACAAGGGCTAGGAGGTTCTAACTGATGGCTTTCTGCTCATGAGCTTGAAGGCCAAGTCCCAAGAATGTGCAAGAATGGCAGGCTCCTCTGTCCCCAGGGGGCCCCAGCCCTCCCTTCTTGGCTCAGGCCCCAGCATCCCCCCTTGCCAATGGCTCTCTTAACCCTTTGCAAGATTGGGAGCAGAGGTCAGGAGAGGAGGCCAAAGGTTCCTGAAGTTATTCACACTGGGTTTGAATCTAGCGCAGTCCACAACATGGTGTCTGTGTGACTTTCAGCAAGTTCCTGCCCTCTCTGAGCCTGTTTCCTCATCTGTGAACAGGGGATATGGTGTGTCCCTGGGTTGATGTGGGAGCATGGAAGTGTGGTGGTACAGGCAAAACATGCAGCACATAACAGGCCCTCAGCGAACTGGGTTATTTTTAGGGGATCCTTCCTTAACAGAGCTTTTCAGGGCCGTGGGAGGAGGCTGCGGGTCCTGTTATTCTGTCCCTTGAAGACCTGGGACAGGAGCTCCTGAGTGTGGCAGAGCCTCCCCTGTGGAACCCCTGAGCCGGGCTCTGCTTTCTCATCTGACGGATCACAGGCTCCCCTTGGAGCACAGGTGGACTGGCAGCTATTCTGTGGGCTGTTCACACTCACTTGATTGCCTCACAGAGGAGTCACCAATATCCCTGGAGAGGCTGGGAGGGAAAAGGCAGGCCCTGAGGCCCTGGGTGGCTGGCGGGACACGCTCGCCATGACCTCACTTGCTCCATCACTTCCTGTTCTCCCCGCAGGGCGACTCTGGTGAGATGGGCTTCCCAGGAATGGCAGGTCTCTTCGGACCTAAGGTACGGGCTCCCAGTGCTCACTGTTCCTCTGGGGTCCTATCCATCCACCCCATTCATTCATTTATTCATTCAACAAGTATTTATGGAGCACTGAAAACATTGGCTGGGACACAGCCAGAGTCAGGCACGAACACCCTCATCCCCCAGTACTCCAGCAGATCTAGGTTCCAAGCCCAGTTACACGATTACCTGCTCTGTGCCTTGTGCAAGTCACTTAGTCTCTCTAAGCCTTGGTTTCCTCATCTGTAAAATGGGAGCAATGACAGTAGAAGACTTGCAAAAATAAAGACCAGAGGCATATGCCGCACAGCACCGAGCCAGCACACTGCTGGTACCTGCTGAATAATTGTAGGTGCTTCTTACTCCTTCTGGGGCCTCTCAGGTAAGGCCTCTCTTGACAGGGAGGGCAGAGGTTGGCAGACCCTAGGAGTGAGGGAGCTGTGGGGGCCCTTTACCCAGCGGCTGCCAAGTACAGACAGCCCTTTCTCCGCTTCCCACAGGGCCCCCCTGGAGACATCGGCTTCAAAGGCATCCAGGGTCCTCGGGGGCCACCCGGTTTGATGGTGAGTCCCCTTCCTGCTGTCGCAGCAGAGATGATTGTTCTAGGCCCAATCTTCATCCTCCTCGATTCTTGAGTCCTCTCTGCCCACAGGCTTGGTTCCCACCTTCACTCCTGCCATTCCCGCCAGCTTGGCCCCCATCCTTCCCTCCTTCCACTCTTGAAGCCCACCCCTAGGCATACAGGAGGGGCTCAGGAGATGCATGGCCTGGTCTCCCTTCCACTCCCTTGCGATGCTCGGGCCGCTCTCCACACGCTTCCCGGTGTCTGTTCCCCAGGCCCTGGAACAAGGACACATGAGCCTTTCTGTCTCCTTTAGGGAAAGGAAGGCATCATCGGGCCCCTCGGAATCCTGGGACCTTCGGGACTCCCGGTATGTGCAGGGGTTGGGCAGGAAGACTCCTGGCTCCGGATTGACTGTGTGACTCAGTGCCAGTCTGAGCTTCAGTTTCCCCATCTGGAAATGGGGCTTCCCCTCTGGGCCCTGTCTCACTGGGCCGTGGTTTGTTGCAGGGTCCGAAGGGTGACAAAGGCAGCCGTGGGGACTGGGTAAGTGGATGGGCTGGGGCTGAGGGGCGCAGCACTGCAGGGGTGGGGGAGGGGTGGGCTACCAGGGTGGGGCCATGGCTCAGCCAGGTTCCCTAACTCTCTCCCCTGCTTCTGTCTCCCTCCAGGGATTGCAAGGTCCGAGGGTGAGTGGGCTGGGCATGAGGGCTGTGGGGCAGGGCACGGGGCGGGCAGCCTGCGTTCTCCTCCCGGTGGCACATTCTCTCCCTCCGGACCTCCGTCATCCCGTCTGTGCCAGAGGAACCATTGTCCCAGGGGCCCAGGTCTGCTTGAGGAGGGACTGGGATGGGGAGAGATGAAGACCCTGTGGACCAGGGCTCACTCCTCTTCTCTTGTTCCCCCAGGGTCCTCCTGGCCCCAGAGGGCGGCCCGGCCCCCCGGTAGGTAACTGAGTGCTGGGTGCATCTTGGACTCCTGGGGTGTTTCTTTGAAGGAGACTCAAGGCTTCACCAGCAGACTAAGCCTTGACCCTGAACCTCACAGGGTTCACATGCTTCTTGTAGCCCAAAGACTCCTAGGAGAGTATAGGACATCCCCCAAACATTCACTTTTGCCTACGTGGGGTAACGCCTAGGGGCCAGGCCTCCAGAAAAGCATAGACCAGCCCAGTGGGGCCCACCAGGCCTCTGGAAGAGCAGAGGCCAGCTTGGCAGGTCCTGCATGCTTTGATGGCCTCCCTGGTCTCCTGACACACTTCCAGATTGCAGCACACTGTCCGCGTCATTTGACTGACCCACTGTCTTCTTTTGCAGGGTCCTCCAGGGGGTCCTATCCAATTGGTAAGTTGGAAACATTCTCTTTTGCCTACTTGGGGTAAGGCCTGAGGGGTTCGGGGGAAGAGGTCACTGGCCCTCTCTGGCCCTGGTGGCTAGAGCCCTAAGCTGGGTCTAGGGATGCCCAGGTCCTTTTGTCACTTCATAATGGAGACTTGGACTTGGAAGTAACAGAAAGAGCCCTGGGCCAGGAGGCAGGAAACCTAAGTTTTTGACATGCCCCTGACTGAATCTGGGAAGATGCTCCAGCCACTGGGTTCATGGCCCTACCTGTGTACTCGTACACGTAGGCTGATTGCAAGGGTGCGTACATCTCAGATTGTGAATCCAAAGAGAGTTGGGGCCAGGCATGGTGGCTCATGCCTGTAATCCCAGCACTTTGGGAGGCCGAGGCAAGCAGATCACCTGAGGTCAGGAGTTCGAGATCAGCCTGGCCAACATGGTGAAACCCCATCTCTACTAAAAATACATAAATAGTCAGGCATGGTGGGTGGCACCTGTAATCCCAGCTACAGGAGAGGCTGAAGCAGGAGAATCGCTTGAACCCAGGAGGAGGAGGAGGCTGTAGTGACTCAAGATCGAGCCACTGCACTCCAGCCTGGGCAACAGACCAAAACTCCATCTCAAAAAGAAACAAAAAACAAAAAAACAAAGAGAGTCGGGCCAGGGGGCGGATTGAGGCCCCTTCGTTCCTCCCTGGTGGCCACTGTGGCACTGTCTGAGAGCATGACACCTCCCAAGCCCTGTGACAAGTCCATCCACATTTCACTATTGCACGGTAGCTAGACGACTATTATCATCAAGCCCCGAGAGCGTCCCAGGGCATGGCCTCGAGGAAAGACTGAATGGGCCAGGAGCCCTTGAGCCATGTGTCACTCAGAAGCTCTGCTCTCCTCATGCCTGCTCTCACTGCCCCTCCCTCTGCACCGTCCTGAAAGACAGAGTGACAGCTCTGGCCTCTCCTCTGCAGCCTTCCCTTGTCCTTCTCATCAGTAAGAAAGGCAAGGAAAGGAAAGTGAAAAGATCCAGGAAAAACAGAAAATTAGAGGATTTTGCATTTTTTTTTTTTTTTGAATAATCACTACTACTACTGATTGAGTGCTTGCTCAATGCCAGACACCATTAGAAGTGCTTTTTCTTTTTTGAGACGCAGTCTTGATGTGTCACCCAGGCGGGAGTGCAGTGGCATGAACTCGTCTCACTGCAACCTCCTCCTCCCAGGTTCAAGCAATTCTCCTGCCTCAACCTCTCCTGCAGCTGGGATTATAGGCGCGCACCACCACGCCCAGCTAATTTTTGTATTTTGGTAGAGACGGGGTTTCACCATTTTGGCCAGGCTGGTCTTGAACTCCTGACCTCAAGCCATCTGCCCACCTCGGCCTCCCAAAGTGCTGGGATTACAGGCATGAGCCACCGCGCCCGGGTTACAGGTGCTTTTCATGTATTCACTCATGTGTCCCTTTCAGCAGTTCTTGTGAGGGAGTTTTATTATCAGGTCCATTTTCAAGATGAAAGAACTGAGGAAGGGAGTTAAGTAGCTTTCCCCAGATTACGCAGTTAGTAAGTGTCAGGTCTGGGATGTGACCCTGAGGAGTAGCTCCAGAGTCCCCGGTTCTGGACCCCAGGCCTGGGCTTTTGCTGTTTTCATGGCAGGAACACAGCTATGTCTCTGCCAAGCCCAGTGGCAGGGCCAATTGGGGGTGCAAAGTTATATTAGACCATTATAGTGCGAGCCAAAGGAGAAACATGGGGACTGGGGGCATAGAGAAAGGGGCCTCCCTCGTCTTAGCCTGGAGTCAGAAGCTTCGGGAGAGGCTTCCCATCACAACTGACATCTGTAGGATGAGTCTAGGGCAGGTTTTCTGAGACAGTGCAACTGACATTTGCATAATTCTTTGCTGTGGGTGACTGTCCTGGAGGATGTTTAGCAGAATTCCTGGCCTCTAACCATGAGATGCAAGTAGTACCCCCATCCCCAGCTTGAACAACCAAACTGTCTCCAGATATTGCCAAATATCCCCTGGGGGGGCATCATGGCCTCTCCTTGAGAAGCACTGGTAGAGGAGATAGCCAGATGGTGCATTGAAGGGAGGGAGAAGTCCTCCAGGCAATGAGAACAGCATGAGCAAAGGCCCCATGGCCAGATGGAGCATGGTATTTAGGAACTTAGAAGTACTATAGTGCGGCTGGTGCCAGAGCACGTATGAGGGAGAGGAAAGAGACATACATGGCTCAAGGCCACAGTGTTCAAACTGGGTCTTATAACCATGTTGAGGAGGGAATGGCAGGATCAGCTTTGACTATCTGCAAAGAGAGGAAAGACCAAGAAAAGAGGACATATGACTTGGCTAAGATCCTGCCAGGGAATGTGGCCCTGGGGCTCCCGCCTGATGGGTGTGGAGAACCCTGGGGGGCCACGATGCATACCCTGTCTTTTCCCTGCCCAGCAACAAGATGATCTTGGGGTAGCTTTCCAGACGTGGATGGACACCAGTGGAGCACTCAGACCAGAGGTATCTCCAGGGGCTCTCCCCACACGGGATCCCTTCCTGGGAGAAACACAAATAGATAATGGCCCCACGTGTGGTCAGTGCCCTCCACGTGGCCTGCATGGAGCATTTCAGAGTCCTGGTCTTGGTGGCATCTCACATCCACAAATGGGGGTTGGTACTGAGGCTCAGAGTGGGCAGTGAGTCCAAGGTCCCATGGCCAGTGCAGGCAGAGCAAGGCCAGAAAGCGGCCCTGAGCCCTTGAGCTTTCTCCGGAGGCCTCTCAGAGTCTCCGAGTTCTTGCTGGCTGGAGTCAGGCAGAGAAGCTTGCCCACAGCCCACAGCAGCTTCCCAGGGCTCACCCCCACGTTTCTTCAGGAGCAAGCAGCTCATGGTTAGCCCATGGGGCTCTGCTAAGACCCTGGCCTGTGGTCAGCTCAGCTCCAAGACTCCAGGCTGAGAAGGGACTCCTATGTCCTCTCGTCCAGCCTTGGTCTGGAGCCCCCTTTGCGGCCTTGCCTTCTCCACATGATGGGGAACTTGCCCCCAGCTCAGACCGCCTACGAACATTTCTGTTTATTCCTTGTGCTGGATGCTGAGACAGATGGATGGCCAGTCACAGCCTTGACTCTCAGAGGGCTCACAGTCTAGGGTGGAGGACAGCGTGGATGAGCCCCTTACCGTCTATCTGGGGAGGTCCACTCTTTCCTGTGGAAAGAGAGGGGGACGCCCAGGATCCAGTGCGGCTGGAAAAGGGAAGCATTCCCTTCCATCTCTAGAGGCCAGTGATGCCGCACAGGAGAGCGCTGATCTGCAACATCCTTAACAAGATGAAGGAAAGTGGCTCCATTTATCAAGCATCTCCTACCCACTCTGCATTGGCGGTAGAATAGAGGCTTATTTCTCCTGCACATAAAAGTTAATTGGCGTGTTGATGAGAGACCTCGGCTACCTGCCAGGGGCTCTGCCCTCTTCCTCTCCCACTCATGGCCCCCAAGGTCACTCCACACCAGGGGGAGGCACCACCAGGGAAAAAGAGTGTAGAGAATTGTGCAGGAGGGTCTCTGGGCCAGACCTCTATGGGGCTGGCATCACTCCACTTCCATCCCGTTGGCTAGAGTACAAATAAGGCTGGAGATGTCGTCTGTCCAGGCAGAAGAAATGGATTGGGTGAGCGGCTGCTGGTTTCTGACACACGTCCACACATGCGTGCACACACATGCACACACACACATGACCTCTGCCACCCCCAGTGGAAGAAGGGTTTATTTAGCTCTGATTTGTAGCTCTGGAAGCTGAGGCTTAAGGGAGAATTCTGGCCAGGGTAACTCTGAATGGCCGGCTCTTTAGCATCCGTTGTCCACTCCTGCCCCCTAGTGGAGAACTGCTCCTTCTCTGAGCTGAAGTCCTCCCAGCGCTTGTGCCTGCTGGCCCCAGTCCCGTCTCCTGGTGCCTCACAGAGACCCTGGCTCCCACCCTAGGGGAGCCCAGTGGGGGCTGTGTGCCTCCCAAGTAAGCTCCCCCCAGCACCTCACCTTCCTCCACAGATAGAGATTGGGGGCCGCTTTGCAGATAGAGATTGGGGGCCGCTGCCGAGTGTTCCATGCACCCTCGCCTGCCTTATTCACAGGGCTCTGCCTGTCCCGTATCAGAGAACATGGTCTGACCCTGAGCTCTTTTCAAGCCTCTGAGCCATCGTGATAGCCCCTCCTCCTGCACTTTGTCCCTGGCCCATTTTTTTTTTTTTTTTTTTTTTTTTTTTTTGAGACGGAGTCTCGCTCTGTCGCCCAGGCTGGAGTGCACTGGCCGGATCTCAGCTCACTGCAAGCTCCGCCTCCCGGGTTTACGCCATTCTCCTGCCTCAGCCTCCCGAGTAGCTAGCTGGGACTACAGGCGCCCGCCACCTCGCCCGGCTAAGTTTTTGTATTTTTTTTTAGTAGAGACGGGGTTTCACCGTGTCAGCCAGGATGGTCTCGATCTCCTGACCTCGTGATCCGCCCGTCTCGGCCTCCCAAAGTGCTGGGATTACAGGCTTGAGCCACCGCGCCCGGCCATCCTGGCCCATTTTCTTATCTGCAAAATAGAGAGAAGCCCAACCCCTGCTCTAGCCATGACTGTGGAACCGAGATATCTCCCAGGTCATGAGAAACTGGGGCTGTGGAGACTTGGACCCCAGGCTGGACCAGGACCCTAAGGTCCCAGTGGCCACCCTCTCCTCATGACAGGGTTACAGCTATCCGGACCGGCTGGTGCTTGACCAGGGAGGAGAGATCTTTAAAACCTTACACTACCTCAGCAACCTCATCCAGAGCATTAAGACGCCCCTGGGCACCAAAGAGAACCCCGCCCGGGTCTGCAGGGACCTCATGGACTGTGAGCAGAAGATGGTGGATGGTGAGAAAGCTTCCTGCCGGGGGTGGGAGCACCTGGCGTCGGGGAGCTTGGGCAGGTGGAGTATTTGATTTCCGCCTCATTCTGGCTGAGTTTTTGTCCTCGGCGAGACAGACACACTGGCAGTCATTTATTCACTCAACAGTCACAGAGCCTCACAATATACCAAACTTTGTGCTTCCTGGGGTGGGAGGAATACAGAGGAGTGGTGCCACCCGTCCAGAGCCCTCAGATCCACATGCTGGGAATGACCATTTCAGTGCAAAGAGACAAGAGCTCTGGCAGAAAAAGCCCCTGAGGCTACAAGAGTCCTCACCCCCGGGGCCCATCCTGTCACAGGCTCCTGGGCGAGCCAGGATTTCCCCCTTTCTGAGCATGAGGACTCTCCTCTCTCATGTGTGAGCTGATGTGCTGTGAAGGACAAGCTGAGCCAGACAGACCTGAGTTCCAATGTCAGTCCTGCCTCACACTGGGTCTGTGAGCTGGGGTAAGCCATGGCCGCCCTTACCTCCTCTGTACAAGCGGCTGGGTCTAGATAGCCGGTTGTTCCACTCTTGAGCTGCAAAGCCTTTGGCTTCCTGAGAAGGCCAGTGGGGAGCCATATGTGAGCAGCAGTGCTGCCCGATGGGGTGGGAGCCCTGACTCCTACCCTCCCCTGGCCGGCCCTAGGAGGAGCCCTAGGCCTGAAGAATCCATTCGACTAGATGATCCCCAGTCCCTTGTGCAAGTGGCCCAGCCTCTCTCAATGTCAGTTGTCTCCTCTGTAAAATGGATACCTCCCAGTAGCAACATAGGCAAGTACTTAGCCCTATGACCCCCTTCTTGGGGCTCTGCCAGCTCTGAGCTCTGCCCAGAAGGTTTCCTTCGATCTCTTGGTTGGAGGAATCCCTTTTCTGCCCACCCACGCTGACTTCATGCTCACCTGGGGCTCGGCAGGTCACAAGATGCAGGGTCCATCTGCAGAACCAAGGTCTGGGCTCATCCCCAGATACGTACATCACCTCCATCCCACACTGCCTGCAGGTACCTACTGGGTGGATCCAAACCTTGGCTGCTCATCCGACACCATTGAAGTCTCCTGCAACTTCACGCATGGTGGACAGACGTGTCTCAAACCCATCACGGCCTCCAAGGTACCCATCAGCTCTCGCACTGCCCCTCAGGCTGTCTCTCTCTATCCCCAGCCTGCCCTGGCCACAACCAACCCAGGTTCTGTTCCGAGCTGTGCCTGTCTTACTGCATGCCCTTGGGAAAGTTTTCTCCTCCTTCCGAGACTCAGTTTCCTTATCTATAAATTGGGAGTGAGTCAGACTAATCTGTGGTTTCCAAACCCTTTCGAGTCATATGATGCTGATGATTCTTTCTTCAAATAGAATCTTCTGCCTAATCTCTAAAGCAGAGCAGTTGGCCAAGCTGGCCTGGCTTGGGGAACCATGAATAATCATCTGCGTGAAATAAAAGAGAAAACTAGCGTGATGTTCAGCTGAAGCATGTTGCATGAATTGTGTATGCAGATACTTAACTCATGTTCAGTGCCTGCATGCCACGTGCCTGTTTCTGGGCTGAGCATTTTAGGTGGTAGAGGGTCACTGAACAACACACCAAGGCAGGTGGCACGTGGGACCTGACAGCTCCCTCGCGCAGGGGTCCTCAGTGGATTGTGGGTCTGTAGTTCCACTAAGCCTTCTGAATTTGGGGGCAATTTATGCCACAATGAGAAGCTGCTCTGGCTTCAGGGGAAAGGAATCCTCCCATTTCATCAGCCACACCCCCTGGGAGATGCCTTGCGCTGACTGGGTTAGACTGGCAGTTTGAGAATCTCTAGGAGAGGCAGCCAGCCAGTTGCCAGGTCTTTGCTGGGTCCCTATCATGTGCCAGGCCCTCAGCCAGGACAGGGAAGTCAGACTCGAAACTGCCCGTTTGGCCAGAGCTCACTGTCCCGCAGGGACTTGGTGGCCTCCACAGGCTCTCTTCCCTGGTGACTCGAAGGTTTTGGGGTCACGCAGCAAACCTGCCTAGCAGAGGGGTGAGGCTGGAGTTGGCGCCTGGGTTGGCAGCATGAATGCCCGACTGGGTCACCTTCCCCATCAGAAACAATGGCAGTGAGAGGCCCTGGCTCTGTGTGGGAAAGCGCTGAAGCCGTAAATCCTGCCCTGTTGTTTGTTCTCAGGTCTGCCATTTCCGGCAGCACCCCACCCCACCTCACAGGGGTCTTGGGACTTAGGAAGGGTCTAGAAAGCACCTCTTATTTCCTCTGCACTCCATGAGCCTCTCAGTCTTGGGCAAAACCCTCTCCCTCGCTGAGCCCCTGGATCCTGGCTCAGCCCAAAGACCCCCGATACAGTAGGGGAGTGGATCAGATGACATCACGACCTTTGAAGCTCTAGCTCTGGACTCAGGCAGGCCCTTCCCGCTTACACAGCCAAGAACCTGTGAGACCAGCTCACGCAGACCTTAGTTTCCCTGTCTATCAAGGGGGCACACGTCTGGGAGCATTTCAGGAAATGCTTGCCCGGAAGGGGCCTATCCCTGTTCCCTCGTTAGAGAAGCAGGGAACTCTTGGTGTGTGTGTTGCAGGGGGCAGGCAGTCTGAGCTGCTCACTGCCATTGCTTCTCTACAGGTCGAGTTTGCCATCAGCCGGGTCCAGATGAATTTCCTGCACCTGCTAAGCTCTGAGGTGACCCAGCATATCACCATCCACTGCCTTAACATGACTGTGTGGCAGGAGGGCACTGGGCAGACCCCAGCCAAGCAGGCCGTGCGCTTCCGGGCCTGGAACGGACAGATTTTTGAAGCTGGGGGTCAGTTCCGGCCCGAGGTGTCCATGGATGGCTGCAAGGTAACTCTCAGAGCCCCTCCTAGACCCCTCATGTGGGGACAACTGGAAAAACACCTGTTTGGAAAATTTTCTATTTTTTAGAAATTTTTCTATAATAGAGTGTTTCTATTATAAGATCATATCTAACATTTTATACTGTAATACATTAATGTGATAGATATAATTTTATATTTGTGTAATATAACAGTTTTCTAAAACCGTTTTTATTCACTTTCCTCTCTGGGAAGCTCTGAGGGGAGGTCTGGGCTGGTAAAAATTCTTCGGGCTGGTAGATGTTATGCTTACTTGCAAGGCTCTTTCAAAGAAGATATGTTTCTTCTCCCTGCTACCACCCTAGTCAGGCTAGTTTCTTCTCAATGTATGTTTTGGTCATTTTCAAATGCCCTGAACAGGGTGGGTTGTCAGGGGAAGGGAAGACAGAAAGTTGAGAGGAGACAAAAATCAGTTTTATAGGACTAAACAAAACTAATACTACTACACAGTGTTCATGAGGATGTGGGGAAACCAACAATCTTGCATGAAGCTATTGGAAAAAAATAAATTGGTAGAGGCTTTCTGGATAGCAGCTCTAATATATATCCAAAACCTTAGAAAGGTACTTATTTTGGGGGGAGCTAAGCTATGAAGACACAAAGGCATAAGAATGGTACAACAGAATTTGGGGACTTGGGGAAAAGGGTGGGAGAGGGGTGAGGGATAAAAGACTACACATTGGGTACCGTGTACACTAAAGACCTTATTCATGTAACCAAACACCACCTGTTCCCCAAAAACTTATTGAATAAATAAATATATATATATATATGAGATGTACTTGTTTTTTGGTCTAGCAATTTTAGAACAATCCTTCTGGAATTTGTTCTAGGGAAATAATTAAGAATGTGCACAAAGGTTTAGTTACAGTGATGTTCATGACAGCGTTACTTATAAGAATAAAAAAAGTGGAAGCAATCTAAATGTGCCATATAGGTCATTGCTACAGTGAAATATGGTATAGCCGTTAAAAATTGTGAGGAAAGATGGAAGGAAAAATGCTCATGATGTATGATGAGAACCACAATGGATGTACGTGTGCACTTTTCCTTCCGCTTTCAGGTCCAAGACGGCCGCTGGCATCAGACACTCTTCACCTTCCGGACCCAAGACCCCCAACAGCTGCCCATCGTCAGCGTGGACAACCTCCCTCCTGCCTCATCAGGGAAGCAGTACCGCCTGGAAGTTGGACCTGCGTGCTTCCTCTGACCTCTGACCTCTTGGCCCCTCTAGGCCTCATGGAGGAGGGAAGAGGAAGAGGCAAGGGGAGGGTACCGAGGGGCAGATAGCTCCAGGAGAGGCAGCTCCCCTGCCCAAGAGTCCTTGGGCAGACCCCAGCTGTTGTCTGCCCGGTAGAAGTGGGTGGGGGTAGGAGGGGATAGGGTATCCTTGGGAACAATGGATCCCAGCTTAGCCCCAAAGACCAACCAAAGAGCCAGCCAGAGCAAGCTGGACCTGCAACCTGCCTGAGCCCCATGGCCTCTCAGCTCTGCGGCCACCCCCTTCCCTCCCCAGCTTCCTGCCCAAAGAGCCCCACATTCAAGCCAACTTGAGGGAAGGGGGCATCTCGTCAGCTGGTCCCTGCTAGGGAGCTATTGATGTGCAATATTAGAAAGGAGACATGAAAAAAGGAGAAAAGGAAAGACAGAAGTATATATATATATTATTTAAACAAACAAAAAGAAGGTGCGTTACTATTTTTTTTTCACCCGGGAAAGAGGTGAGAGGATGGGAAGGAGCAGCCAGGTGTGGGAAGCGGCGAGATCCTCGGGCTGGGGGTGCCCATGTTTGCTACCTCCCACTGTGAAATCGCTGGTGCTCGCAATCGTCTCTCATAGTGTATGTGTTTTTTTTAAGGAAAAAAAAAGAAACAACCCTATTTAAGATTCTGAAGGTGCTACCATTATTTTGCCACAGACTTTGGAGAAACTTTTGGATGTAGCGTATCATCCACATCTTTCTCTCTCCTCCAAATGACAAAGTTTGGGGAATTTTTCAATTTTCTTAGCATCGCCCTTGTGCTCATCAGGTAATCTGCTAAGGAGGAAAAAAGAAAAGAAAAAAGGAAAAAAAAAAAAAAAAGCAAAACAAAACAAAACAAAACCCTACCAGAAACCAGAAGTAGAGAGATTTCCCTTATAACTTATGGACTTTGAAATGTCTGTCCTTTTAAGGCAGCAGGGAGGCCTGGGTGTGAAGCATGTTGGCTTGGCCCTTCACGGTCCTGGAGGGAGGTGAGGCTGGCCTTGGAAAGCGTGCCCTGGAGAGGTCTTGGGTGAAGACTTGACCTTGAAGAAACCAATCACAAAAGCAGCGTTGGGTCAGGGCTAGCCTTGGAGGTGAAGCATCAACATGGAACCATCTCAGGAAGCCGCATCACCTCTTCCAAGGCCCTCACTTCCAGGAGCCTGTCCTTGCAAGATGCAATCATCGTTCCTGCTTTTTCATTGTCATTAAATTCTGTAGAAACCCATTGTCATTAGCTCCAAGTGTAAATTTGGGTCAAGGAGACAGAATAATAATGGGAATCTCAGAGTTCGACACCATAGTGACATTCAGCGTTCTCTGAATTGTGCTACATCAGCCAACAAGTCGGCGCTTGAATTGGATTTTGAGGTTATTTTAACCTAGGAATTGAGGTTATTTAACCATGGAATTATTTTTATAGAAGGGGAAAATGTATGTGAAAGGCTCTGTTTGTGTATTTCTCTCCTAAAGTTGTGTCTCTTTGGGAATTGGATTTGATCTTTATTATTTAATACCTCACTCTGGCCCGTCCCCTCTCCCGTCCCCCCTTCTGTATCCTCGCCCCCACCCCGCCCCAGCCTGGACGCGCTGCGTGGAAGTGCATGTTTGTAGCAGCTCGGGCCTCATCTCAGCGCTCGGATCCCTCCTGCCGCCAGAATCCACTGGCCTCTGTCTCATTCTTGGGTTTTCCTGCTGTCCTCGTTTACGTCTGTCCACATGTCAGTGTATTAAAACCCCAGTGGGTTCCGTTTCTCCTTTTCCCCTCTGGATTTTAAATAAATATTTAAAACTGAGGCAATGGAATGACATACCTGTGGTCCTGTGCTGCTTCTCAAAGCTCAAGGGGGAAGTTTCTGGCTGGGCTGGGACAGGGAGTGGGAGGAGATGCTCAGAGGATGCCCTCCTTATGCTGTAACCAATACCACAAACTTGGTGGCTTCAAACAACACAGAACAGTCTCTCTCGCAGTTCGGGAGGCCAGAAGTTCACACAAGCAAAGTGTTGGCAGGGCCATGCTCCCTCCAAAGTCTCAAGGGGAGGATCTTTCCTTGTCTCTTCCCGCTTCTGGTAGCCCCAGTCATTCCTTGGCTTTTAGCTGCAGTACTTCAGTCTGTGCCTCTGTGGCCACATGTGTTCTGATGTGTCTCTCTGCTCCATCTTCTCTTTATGAGGACCCCAGTCATACTGGATTAGAGCCCACCCTCATGATCCCACCTTAACTTACTTTCATCTGCAAAGGCCTTATCTCCAAATGAGGTCACATTCACTGGTGCAGGGGGCTGGGACTTCAACATATCTTTTGAGGGGACACAATCCAACTCCTGATACACAGGGAGGAGGTACATTGAGGTTAACATGAGCAATTTGTTTTTATTATGATTGTGGTTAATTACACGTAACGTAAAATTTGCCACTCCTGACGGTACATTCACAATGGTGTGCAGTGTCACCATGATCTAATTTCGTGTTATTTTCATCACCCCTAAAGGAAACCTGTACCCATTTTAACAGTCACACCCTCCCCCAACCCCCGGAAACCACCAGCCTGCTTTCTGTGTCCACGGCTCTTCCTGCTCCAGACATTTTATATTACACTGGTGCCAAAGTCATTGCGGTTTTTTGTCATTACTTCTAAATGACAAAAACCGCAATGACTTTGGCACCAACCTAATACAAGTGGAATCATACAGTATGTGGCCTTTTGTGACCCCGGCCTCTTTCACTCAGCTTGATGTTTTCAAGATTCGTCTGTGTCGTAACGTGTATCAGTACTTCATTCTTTTTATGGTTGAATATACTCCATTGTATGGATAAACCACATTTTGTTTACCTACTCATAAGCTGATGGACATTTGAGCCAAATTGGCGGACATTTGGGCTATTTCTACCTTTGCTATTGTGAATAATGCTTCAAAAGGAGTGATCCCTGCCTGTCATATTCTTGAGAGGTCACAATAGTACCTGCCACGGAAGAAGTCAGTGGGTGAGAGTCTGGGAGATGGGGTTGCCAGACTTAAAAAATAAAAATAGAGGATGCCCAGATGAATTTGAATTTCAGATAAACAATAGCTACTTTTTAGTACAAGTGTGCTCCATGCAATTTTGAGGACATGCTTATGCTAAAAATCTTTTTTATTTGTTGTTTATCTTAAATGTATACATATCTGAGTATCCTGGCCTGGTTCCCACCCTCACATTTTACATAGAGGCAACCGAAGCCCAAGGAAGGGCCCGTGATCACAGGTGAGGCCAAGGCAAAGCTGTGATTCAGGCCAGGCGCAGTGGCTCATGTCTGTAATCCCAGCACTTTGGGAGTTGGAGGTGGGTGGATCACCTGAGGTCAGGAACTTGAGACCAGCCTGGTCAACATGGTGAAACCCCGTCTCTACTAAAAAAAAAATGCAAAAATTAGCCAGTTGTAGTGGCACACACCTGTAGTCTCAGTTACTTGGGGGGCTGAAGCAGGAGAATCGCTTGAACCTGGGAGGCAGAGATTGCAGTGAGCCCAGACTGTGCCATTGCATCCAGCCTGGGGGAGGGAGCCAGACTCCATCTCAAAAAAAAAAAAAAAGAAGAAAGGCAAAGCTGTAATTCACACCCATGACTGCTAATAGCACTGTTACATGCATCAGACCCTTGAGCTAGCAGACCTGAGAGCTCCTTTGAAATGCAAGTTCTTGGCCTCACCCCAAACCTACTGAATCACAACCTCCAAGGATGGGATCAGCAATCCATTTTTCACAAGCCCCCTGTAGATTCTGGTGCGTGCTAAAGTCCCAAGAACTACTGCACTGCACTGCTTCCTAAGGCTGGAAAATAGTTTCAAAAACTTGGGAAGCAGGGGCAATACAAATGTTCTTCTTATTTCTTTGCCTGACAATCAGAAATAGAATTGAGCCAGAATGGCCCATTCCTGAGGTCTGGCATACATTGTCACCCCTAGCTGTTCAAGAATGCTTCCCATTTTGTAGATGGGAAAGTTGTCACTGCAATGTCTGTTTTCCCCCATAGAAAGCTCTGCGAGAGGCCAGGCACGGTGGCTGATGCCTGTAATCCCAGCACTTTGGGAGGCTAAGGCGGGTGGATTGTCTGAGCTCAAGAGTTTGAGACCAGTCTGTGCAACACGGTGAAATCCCGTCTCTACTAAAATACAAAACATCAGCCGGACATGGCAGCGTGCGCCTGTAATCCCAGCTACTCAGGAAGCTGAGGCAGGAGAACTGCTTGAATCTGGGAGGTGGAGGTTGCAGTGAGCCGAGATTGTTGTGCCTTTGCACTCCAGCCTGGGTGACAGAGTGAGACTCTGTCTCTAAATAAGTAAATAAATAAATAGCAAGCTCTGTGAGAGCAAGGAACACACCTAGTTCTCTGCTACAGCTATGGAGTACTTTCAGTACTCACACTTGTTAAACAATTGCCTTCAGGAACTCTTATCTTTATTTCCTCCACATGAGTTTGTAGAGCACCTTCCCCATGCCCAGTTGTGTGTGGGCACTGGAGGTACGGGCACGGATCTGGCAGCATGTCTGAGTAGCTCTGAGTCCTGTGGATGCAGCTGGAGGGGTTGGGCCATGTGTGATTAGGGGCTTGGAGATGGGGAGGCCATGTGCCTGAGAGGGGGAAAAGTGGGGGGTATAGTTGATGAAAGCAGGAGGAAGATAGGAGGTGACCCCCTGTGTTAGGGTTCTCCAGAGAAACAGAACCAATAGGCTATATTAAGGGATTTATTATACAAAATTGGCTCATGCAATTATGGAAGCTGACAAACCTTAAGATTGGCTGCTGGCAGCCTCGAGACCCAGGAAAACCTGATGGTTCAGTTTGAGTCCAAAAGGCCGGGAAAAAACCTGTCCCTGCTTGGAGGCAGTCAGGCAGAAGGAATTCACTCGTACTCAGCCTGTTCGTTCTATTCAGGCCTTCAACTGATTGGACGAAGCCCACCCACCCTGGGAAGGGCCATCTGCTTTACTCAGTCTACCCATGGGATTACCCAAATGTTAATCCCATCTAAAAACACCTTCACAGACACACCACGAATAGTGGTTGGCCAAATATCTGGGCACCCTGTGGCCCAGTCAAGGTGATACATGAAATTAACCATCACACTCCTCAAGCTGGGGAGTAATAGAAGTGAGCCAGATGGGGAAGGGTACTTGGGGGAGAGGGAACAGTGCCTGCCAAGGCCCAGAGGTAAAGGTAACCCCGCGCATTTGGGAATGGTAAGTGGTCCCATGCTACAAGAAAGGGTGAGGAGGCCTGTGGTATGGAGCTGGGAACATGACAAGTCACAGGTTTGCACAGATGAGCAGAGGTCTGAGTTGGCAAGTTGGGTTTGACTGCCATAGGGCCCTGGAGCAGAGCCATCCCTCCAGGAGGCAGCTGCCTGCGCTGCGAGGAAAGGAGAGAGGTCTGCACTACACTCAGAGCTCTGTGGGCATCAGCAGCATCTGCTAGGCCTGGAAGACATGGGTAGAGATTGAAAAAGCCAGCAAGAAGGGCCAGAGAGGGAAAGCAAGAGGAGCCATGTTAGAACTGTGATGCTCATGACTCTCGGCCTGGTCTCCAATCCCAGGAGGGCCAGTGAGGATGCTGGAGCTGGGCCAGCTCATTCCCATCAGGGGCAGATAGGAGGTTGTCGGGGACAGAAGGAAACTCTTCCTAAACTGGCAGTACCCACAGTTCCCAATCTCCTGTTGCACAACTGAGTGTCAGCAAACAGCCAGGTGAACTTCCCAGGCTGGGCCAGCTCCAGGGGAAAGCCCAGGCCAGCCTGTGTTTGCCCTGTTCACAATGAATCAAACCCTAGCTATGGTCACAATCTATGATGGCCAGCAGCCCAGGATTGAGACAGTGAAGAAAAGAAGAGCAAGAAAAGGAGACGCTTGCAGGCAGATTCCAGTTCCTGACTGGGACATGGCCCTGGGTAGGTCATTCTTTCTCTTTAGGCCTCAGTTTCTCTCTCTGCAAAATGGGGCCGATATGCTCTGCCTTTCTTGCCAGCCACAAAAAGGACTATTGTTCAATAACAGTAGAGTGACCTGTATGAAATAAATAATATCCAATTGCTTTTGGACCTGTAAAACCCAGTTTCATATGGTTCAACCCAAAAATAGCACCATTCAGAATAATAATGGCTACAATTTCTTGTGCCCGGACGGCATACTAGGTGGCATGCTAGGTGCGATCTCGTGCATGTGATCCCATGTTTTCATCTCATGCACAATCTTGTGGGACACATGTTGTAACCCTGGCTTTTCAGATGAGGAAATTGAAGTTCAAAGAGGTTGCTTAAGTTGCCCAAGATCACAAAACAGGATTTGAACTTGAGAAAATCTTTTTGGGTCTTTTCCTCAGCCTAGCCACAAAGTTCCCCATGGGGACAATTTGCTCAGCCTATGTATATGTGGAAGCAGGTCACAAGTTGGTCTTACACAGACCTTGGCTCTGGCCTTAATGAAGAAAGGTGGAATGTGACTTCTTCAGGAAATAAAGTGTTTCAGACAGGTGCATTTCCCCGATGCCCTCCAGCTCACCTGCTGTGCGACCTTTCCCATGCTGCCTCACCTCTCTGGGCCACTTCTTTCCTCATCTACATAATGGGGGGAATGTCCTATTTTCTTGAGCCTAGGATGGACATGTTTTCACATTTTGATATCTTTAAAAGTGGGATGTAGCTTGCAATCACTGAAGTACACATGCAATGCAGGAGTCTTTCTTCCCCCCCATCCCAGCTTGTCTGGGGGATGGTTAAACTGACGGCGATAGTTATTATAATCAGAAGACCCTTACGAGCAAATATATTTTATTTAACAAGCATTTTATGGGTGTGGTAGCTCACGCCTATAAACCCAGCACTTTGGGAGGCTGAAGTGGGAGGATCACTTGAACCCAGGAGTTCGAGACCAGCCTGGGCAACATAGTGAGACCATCTATCCCTACCAAAAAATTTTAAAAACTTTTTAAAACCAAGCATTACAACTATGTACCAATTTAATCTTCATAACAACCCAGTGAAGTAGGTACCACTATTATTCCCATTTTACAGGTAGAGCTACTGAGGCGCAGAGAAGTTCAGCAACTTGCGTTTCACCACCAGCCTGTACTGCCTGCCCTGAGGCCTTTTTTCTCTCTTTCATTCCTGCCTAACTTCTCTTGACATTCCGCCAGGGCCAGTTGGAGGATAAGGCCAGACAAGCGAGACAGGACTACTTAAAGCCTCGGTCTTTAGAGGCATTCAAGCATATCTGAAATGTTAGGAGATGGAGAAAATTGTACGATGGTAGGGTAGGTGCTGGATGAGCTTGGAGGAATTTCTTGGATAGTCTCGGGTGGAGAGTGAGATCCCCAAGGGGCAGCCTGGGGGACAGTGAGGACGCTGAAGACCACTGACTCCAGAGGAGAGGCACTCGGAAGCGCCTCTGCATTGCATTCACAGTTCTCAGCTCTGCTTTGGAAGGCAGTAGCTCTCCTTATTCACCCTGCCCCTGCGCAGGCTGCACCTGGGATTTCTACGCTCGAGCAGATGGAGACCCCAGACCATTGGCCTAAATGCCTGAATGTTATAAATCAGAAGTATTTTATTTATTTTTTTATTTTTTATTTTTTATTTTTTTTTTGAGACGGAGTCTCACGCTGTTGCCCAGGCTGGAGTATAGTGGCGCGATCTCGGTTCACTGCAAGCTCCGCCTCCCGGGTTCCCGCCATTCTCCTGCCTCAGCCTCCTGAGTAGCTGGGACTACAGGCGCCCGCCACCGCGCCCGGCTAATTTTTTGTATTTTTAGTAGAGACGGGGTTTCACTGTGGTCTCGATCTCCTGACCTTGTGATCCGCCCGCCTCGGCCTCCCAAAGTGCTGGGATTACAGGCTTGAGCCACCGCGCCCGGCCATCAGAAGTATTTTAAATGACACTGCCATTTTTACATTTAAGTTTTAGAAATTTAATTAATTAATTAAATGGTGTCCAAAAGAGTTGTACAACTAAAAATTATTCACGAGGCTAGCATGCAGCCTCTAAATGCCCATATCAAGAACCAGATTCAATTGGCCGGACGCAGTGACTCACACCTGTAATCCCAACACTTTGGGAGGTTGAGGCGGGCGGATCATTTGAGGTCAGGAGTTTGAGACGAGCGTGGCCAACATGATGAAACCCGATCTCTACTAAAAATACAAAAATTAGCCAGGCGTGTTGGTGGGTGCCTGTAATCCCAGTTATTCGGGAGGCTGAGGCAGGAGAATTGCTTGAACCTAGGAGATGGAGGTTGCAGTGAGCCAAGATTGTGCCACTGCACGCCAGCCTTGGGTGACAGAGCCAGACTCTGTCTCAAAAAAATAAAAATAAAAATAACTAGATTCAGGCTGTATGTGGACACCATTCTAAAGACATCAGACACACACATTTAGGAGTAATAATGATGCAATATTGCCAAATGTTTCTCAGCAACCATGTACAACTGTTGCAAGTAGTGTTTATTTCTAACTCAGGAGGCTCTCTAACCACACATTGCAAGAAAATAGACTTTCAGTGTTTCTGGCAAAACAAGAGTTTTTGTTGACATTTATGCAGAAAGGGAAGAGTTAAAATGTTAATTTGTCTTTTTTCTTACTTCTGAGTTCAAGTTCGCTCAAATCCTCTCTTGAAGCAGTGTCTGTCTCCTATGTCTGCGGTGGCATCATCTGCGAAGTATGAGGACACTTGACCTGTTGTTTTCAGAGTCGAGTGCCACATGTAGAGATTGTTTCCTCTATATGTGCTGGTTGTGAAACAGAATGATTAGCGATATGGATCCCACTGTGCCAGTACCAGGCACCAGATCCCAAAGGACAGAGGTGCTTATCTGTTATTTAATAAACTGTTGTGTGTGTGTGGGTGTGCAGGTGGGTGTGATATGTGGGGCCCTCTAAATCCCGGGGCCCCAGTAGTCCAGGTCTAATGATGGTGCTCTCCCCACACAATGCTCAGCTTCTCCTCAAAATACATGGTATCTGGGCCGGGCATGGTGGCTTACATCTGTAATCCCAGCACTTTGGAAGGTTGAGGCGGGTGGATCACTTGAGGTCAGGAGTTCAAGATCAGCCTGGCCAACATGGCAATACCCTGTCCCTACCAAAAATGCAAAAAAAAAAAAAAAATTAGCCAAGTGTGGTGGTGACACCTGTAATCCCAGCTACTCAGGAGTCTGCATAGGAGAATTGCTGGAACTCGGGAGGCGGAGGCTGCAGTGAACTGAGATCGTGCCACTGCACTCCAGCCTGGGTGATAGAGTGAGACCTTGTCTTAGATAGATAGATAGATAGATAGATAGATAGATAGATAGATAGATAGATAGATAGACAGACAGATAGATAGATAGATAGATAGATGGATGATAGAGATAGATAGATAGATAGATGATAGAGATAGATCAATGATAGACAGATAGATAGATGATAGATAGATGATAGAGATAGATAGATGATAGATAGATAGATGATGATAGAGATAGATGATAGATATAGAGATAGATAGATAGATAATAGATCGATAGATATCGATAGATAGATAGATTGATAGATAAGTGGTATCTGGAGTTGGTCCCCATCATCTCACCCCTGGACCATTGCATCAGCTCCAACTGGTTTCTCAGTTTTACTCTCCTACCCTTGCCCTCCCCATTCTTCCCATTCAGACAGAGCGATCTTTCTAAAGAACCAATCTGGTTATGTCTTTCCAACCCCTTTTAAAATCTTTCCATTTCTCTCCAACACTTCCTAAGTCTGGTGAACCCCTCAGCCTGGCTTTCATGCCCTGCAGGCTCCGTCTCCTGCCAACCTATTCAACATAAAGTCTGGCCACTCCGACCTATCACATGCTCCAGCTGCACAGACCTTCCAGCTCCCCGATCCACCCACTCTCTCACCTGCTCTCTTCCCTCTTGGTAACTCCAATCATTGTTTCAAGTCTCAAATTAGAGCAACGAAAATTCAAAAAATAAACCAAGCTGGCAAAAAAACAAAAAAGAAAGGAAAAAAAAGGGACATTTCTGTTCTGATGAGGATGGGGATAAGGAGACTCACTTGTGCATTGCCAAATTGATGTTCAAAATCCTTAGTGCTTTTGGATTTGTCATGTTTGGGAGGAGGGTTTTTAAAACATCGGCTTTCTTGAGGTTGAATAAATAAAAGAAAATGCACACATTTTAGGTTTGCAGTTTTTACAACTATATGTGTGTATATAATGACCACCACGATGACAACCTGGATCATTGTCATCCACTTCACTGTTCTTTCATACCCTTTTGCAGTCAAATTGCCCTCTTTTGCCCTTGGCAACCACTGATCTGATTTCTAAAATTATAGATTTGTTTGGGCTGTTCTAGAACAGAACGGTACAGTATATAAGCTCCTTTATATCTGGCTTCTTTTGTTCAGCATAGTGTTTTTAAGATTCATCCATGGTGTTACATGTATCAGTAGTTTAACTATTTTTATTGTTAAGCAATATTCCTTTGTAAGAAAATGCCACATTTTTATTTACCATTTTCCTGTTGATGGGCATTTGGATTGTTTCTTTCTTTCCTTTTTTTCTTTTTTTTTTAGACAGAGTCTTGCTCTGTCTCCAGGCTGGTGTGCAGTGGCATGATCTCGGCTCACTGCAACCTCCGCCTCCCAGGTTCAAGTGATTCTCCTGCCTCAGCCTCCCAAGTAGCTGGGACAACAGGTGCGTGCCACCACGCCCAACTAATTTTTGTATTTTTAGTAGAGATGGAGTTTCTCCACGTTGGCCAGGCTGGTCTCAATCTCTTGACCTCGTGATCCACCCACCTCAGCCTCCCAAAGTGCTAGGATTACAGGCGTGAGCCATGGCCCTTGGATTATTTCTAATTTTGGCTATTTTGAGCAATGCTGTTGTGAACATTGTTATGTAAAACTTTGTGCATAGGACATGGTTTCCTTTCCCTTGGATAGTATGGTAATTTTAAAAGGGAAATTGGTTGCTCTCTGACACTTATCATCAGAGGAAAAATCACAATATGAAATGCTGTTAGATAGGCTGGGAGCGGTGGCTCCCGCCTATCATCCAGCACTTTGGGAGGCTGAGGCAGGAGGATCACTTGAGGCCAGAAGTTCAAGACAAGTCTGGGCAACATACTGAGACTCTGTCTCTACAGTATTTTTTTAAATTTAATTAGCCAAGTGTGGTGGTGCGTGCCTGTAGTCCTAGCTACTCCAGAGGCTGAGGTGGGAGGATTGCTTGAGCCCAGGAGTTTGAGGCTGCAGTTGAGCTATGATTCACACCACTGCACTCCAACTTGGAGAGCCTGAAAAAAAAAAAAAAAAGTGCCGTAGACATAAAGGACATGACTAAGTAGGTTAGAATATAGTAAGTGAGCCAGGCACAGTGGCTCATGCCTGTAATCCCAGTACTCTGGGAAGCCGAGGTGGGCAGATCGCTTAAGCTCAGGAGTTCGAGACCAGCCTGTGCAACATGATGAGACTCCATCGCTACAAAAGTACAAAAAATTAGCCGGGTGTGGTGGCACGCACCTGTGGTCCCATCTACTCAGGAGGCTGAGCTGGGAGGATCTCTTGAGCCCGGGAGGCAGAGGTTGCAGTGAGCCAAGATCCCACCCCTATACTACTCCAGCCTGGGCGACAGAGTGAGACGCTATTTCAGAACAAAAACAAAAACAGAAAAGAATAGAGTAAGTGAATGAAAAGTTACGCATCCGTTACACTTCTATTTATTTATTTATTTTTGAGACAGGGTCTCTTACTCTGTCACACAGGCTGGACTGTAGCAGCAAAATCACAGCTCACTGCAGCTTTGAACTCCTGGGCTCAAGCAATCCTCCAGCCTCAGACTCCAGAGTAGCTGGGGTTGCAGGCACGTGGCACCAGATCTGGCTAATTTTTAAATATTTTTGTGTAAAGATACGGTCTCACCGTGTTGCCCAGGCTAGTCTTGAACTCCAGGCCTCAGGTGATTCTGTCATCTTGGCCCCATTAAGCTTTTAACTACAAACTACACTGAAATATAAAAAAGTATTCAGAAGGAAATGAATAAGAATGCAAAATTATAATCACACCATAAGAATACTTTCTGAATAATCCCAGTACTTTGGGAGGCCGAGGCGGGTGGATCACCTGAGGTCAGGAGTACAAGACCAGCCTGGCCGACATGGCCAAACACCATCTCTAGTAAAAATAACAACAACAACAAAAAAAGATTAGCTAGGCGTTGTGGAGGGTGCCAGTAATACAAGCGACTCAGGAGGCTGAGGCAGGAGAATCACTTGAACCCAGGAGGCAGAGGTTGCAATGAGCCGAGATCAAGCCATTGCACTCCAGCCTGGGGAACAAGAGTGAAATTCCATATATAAAAAAAAAGAATAGACCTCTGAGGACAGGGCACAGCTAAACAACAACAATAAAAAGCAGCTGAAACCTCTGCAGACGCAAACGACTCTGTCTGACAGCTTTGAAGTGAGCAGTGGATCTCCCAACATGGAGGTTGAGATCTGAGAACGGACAGACTACCTGCTCAAGTGGGTCCCTGACCCCTGAGTAGCCTAACTGGGAGACATCCCCCACTAGGGGTAGACTGACACCCCACACCTCACACGGTGGAGTACACCCCTGAGAGGAAGCTTCCATAGCAAGAATCAGACAGGTACACTCGCTGTTCAGCAATATTCTATCTTCTGCAGCCTCTGCTGCTGATACCCAGGCAAACAGGGTCTGGAGTGGACCTCAAGCAATCTCCAACAGACCTACAGCTGAAGGTCCTGACTGTTAGAAGGAAAACTAACAAACAGGAAGGACACCCACACCAAAACCCCATCAGTACGTCACCATCATCAAAGACCAGAGGCAGATAAAACCACAAAGATGGGGAAAAAGCAGGGCAGAAAAGCTGGAAATTCAAAAAATAAGAGCGCATCGCCCCCTGCAAAGGAACGCAGCTCATCGCCAGCAACGGATCAAAGCTGGACGGAGAATGACTTTGACGAGATGAGAGAAGAAGGCTCCAGTCCATCAAACTTCTCAGAGCTAAAGGAGGAACTACGTACCCAGTGCAAAGAAACTAAAAATCTTTTTTTTTTTTTTTTTTTTTTTTTGAGACGGAGTCTCGCTCTGTTGCCCAGGCTGGAGTGCAGTGGCCGGATCTCAGCTCACTGCAAGCTCCGCCTCCTGGGTTCACGCCATTCTCCTGCCTCAGCCTCCCGAGTAGCTGGGACTACAGGCGCCCGCCGCCCACCTCGCCCGGCTAGATGGTCTCGATTTTTCCGCCCGTCTTTTTTAGTGGAGACAGGGTTTCACCATGTTAGCCCATGTTGGGATGGTCTCGATCTCCTGACCTCGTGATCCGCCCGTCTCAGCCTCCCAAAGTGCTGGGATTACAGGCTTGAGCCACCGCGCCCGGCCGAAACTAAAAATCTTGAAAAAAAAAGTGGAAGAATTGATAACTAGAATAATTAATGCAGAGAAGGCCATAAACGAATGGACAGAGATGAAAACCATGACACGAGAAATACGTGACAAATGCACAAGCTTCAGTAACCGACTCGATCAACTGGAAGAAAGAGTATCAGAGATTGAGGATCAAATGAATGAAATGAAGCAAGAAGAGAAACCTAAAGAAAAAAGAAGAAAAAGAAATGAACAAAGCCTGCAAGAAGTATGGGATTATGTAAAAAGACCAAATCCACGTCTGATTGGGGTGCCTGAAAGTGAGGGAGAAAATGGAACCAAGTTGGAAAACACTCTTCAGGATATCATCCAGGAGAACTTCCCCAACCTAGTAGGGCAGGCCAACATTCAAATTCAGGAAATACAGAGAACACCACAAAGATACTCCTCGAGAAGAGCAACTCCAAGACACATAATTGCTAGATTCACCAAAGTTGAAATGAAGGAAAAAATCTTAAGGGCAGCCAGAGAGAAAGATCGGGTTACCCACAAAGGGAAGCCCATCAGACTAACAGCAGATCTCTCGGCAGAAACTCTACAAGCCAGAAGAGAGTGGGGGCCAATATTCAACATTCTTAAAGAAAAGAATTTTAAACCCAGAATTTCATATCCAGCCAAACTAAGTTTCATAAGTCAAGGAGAAATAAAATCCTTTACAGATAAGCAAATGCTTAGAGATTTTGTCACCACCAGGCCTGCCTTACAAGAGACCCTGAAGGAAGCACTAAACATGGAAAGGAACAACCGGTACCAGCCATTGCAAAAACATGCCAAAACGTAAAGACCATCGAGGCTAGGAAGAAACTGCATCAACTAATGAGCAAAATAACCAGTTAATATCATAATGGCAGGATCAAGTTCACACATAACAATATTAACCTTACATGTAAATGGACTAAATGCTCCAATTAAAAGACACAGACTGGCAAACTGGATAAAGAGTCAAGACCCATCAGTTTGCTGTATTCAGGAGACCCATCTCACATGCAGAGACATATATAGACTCAAAATAAAGGGATGGAGGAAGGTCTACCAAGCAAATGGGGAACAAAAAAAAGCAGGGGTTGCAATACTAGTCTCTGATAAAACAGACTTTAAACCATCAAAGATCAAAAGAGACAAAGAAGGCCATTACATAATGGTAAAGGGATCAATTCAACAGGAAGAGCTAACTATCCTAAATATATATGCACCCAATACAGGAGCACCCAGATTCATAAAGCAAGTCCTTAAAGACTTACAAAGAGACTTAGACTCCCATACAATAATAATGGGAGACTTCAACACGCCACTGTCAACATTAGACAGATCAACGAGACAGAAAGTTAACAAGGATATCCAGGAATTGAACTCATCTCTGCAGCAAGCAGACCTAATAGACATCTACAGAACTCTCCACCCCAAATCAACAGAATATACTCAGAATTCTACTCAGCACCACATCACACTTATTCCAAAATTGACCACATAATTGGAAGTAAAGCACTCCTCAGCAAATGTACAAGAACAGAAATTATAACAAACTGTCTCTCAGACCACAGTGCAATCAAACTAGAACTAGGACTAAGAAACTCAATCAAAACCACTCAACTACATGGAAACTTAATAACCTGCTCCTGAATGACTACTGGGTACATAAAGAAATGAAGGCAGAAATAAAGATGTTCTTTGAAACCATGAGAACAAAGATACAACATACCAGAATCTCTGGGACACATTTAAAGCAGTGTGTAGAGGGAAATTTATAGCACTAAAGGCACACAAGAGAAAGCTGGAAAGATCTAAAATTGACACTCTAACATCACAATTAAAAGAACTAGAGAAGCAAGAACAAACACATTGAAAAGCTAGCAGAAGGCAAGAAATAACTAAGATCAAAGCAGAACTGAAGGAGATAGAGACACAAAAAACCCTCCAAAAAATCAATGAATCCAGGAGTTGGTTTTTGAAAAGATCAACAAAATTGATAGACCGCTAGCAAGACTAATAAAGAAGAAAAGAGAGAAGAATCAAATAAACGCAATAAAACATGATAAAGGGGATATCACCAGCGACCCCACAGAAATACAAACTACCATCAGAGAATACTATAAACACCTCTACGCAAATAAACTAGAAAATCTAGAAGAAATGGATAATTTCCTGGACACTTACACCCTCCCAAGACTAAACCAGGAAGAAGCTGAATTCCTGAATAGACCAATAGCAGGCTCTGAAATTGAGGCAATAATTAATAGCCTACCAATGAAAAAAAGTCCAGGACCAGATGGATTCACAGCTGAATTCTACCAGAGGTACAAGGAGGAGTTGGTACCATTCTTTCTGAAACTATTCCAATCAATAGAAAAACAGGAAATCCTCCCTAACTCATTTTATGAGGCCAACATCATCCTGATACCAAAGCCTGGCAGAGACACAACAAAAAAAGAGAATTTTAGACCAATATCCCTGATGAACATCGATGCAAAAATCCTCAATAAAATACTGGCAAACCGGATCCAGCAGCACATCAAAAAGCTTATCCACCATGATCAAGTGGGCTTCATCCCTGGGATGCAAGGCTGGTTCAACATACACAAGTCAATAAATGTAATCCAGCATATAAACAGAACCAAAGACAAAAACCACATGATTATCTCAATAGATGCAGAAAAGGCCTTTGACAAAATTCAACAGCCCTTCATGCTAAAAACGCTCAATAAATTCGGTATTGATGGAACGTATCTCAAAATAATAAGAGCTATTTATGACAAACCCACAGCCAACATCATACTGAATGGGCAAAAACTGGAAAAATTCCCCTTGAAAACTGGCACAAGACAGGGATGCCCTCTCTCACCACTCCTGTTCAACATAGTGTTGGAAGTTCTGGCTAGGGCAATCAGGCAAGAGAAAGAAATAAAGGGTATTCAGATAGGAAAACAAGAAGTCAAATTGTCCCTGTTTGCAGATGACATGATTGTGTATTTAGAAAACCCCATTGTCTCAGCCCAAAATCTCCTTAAGCTGATAAGAAACTTCAGCAAAGTCTCAGGATACAAAATTAATGTGCAAAAATCACAAGCATTCTTATACACCAGTAACAGACAAACAGAGAGCCAAATCATGAATGAACTTCCATTCACAATTGCTTCAAAGAGAATGAAATACCTAGGAATCCAACTTACTAGGGATGTAAAGGACCTCTTCAAGGAGAACTACAAACCACTGCTCAGTGAAATCAAAGAGGACACAAACAAATGGAAGAACATACCATGCTCATGGATAGAAAGAATCAATATCGTGAAAATGGCCATACTGCCCAAGGTTATTTATAGATTCAATCCCATCCCCATCAAGCTACCAATGAGACTCTTCACAGAATTGGAAAAAACTGCTTTAAAGTTCATATGGAACCAAAAAAGAGCCCACATTGCCAAGATAATCCTAAGTCAAAAGAACAAAGCTGGAGGCATCACGCTACCTGACTTCAAACTATACTACAAGGCTACAGTAACCAAAACAGCATGGTACTGGTACCAAAACAGAGATATAGACCAATGGAACAGAACAGAGTCCTCAGAAATAATACCACACATCTACAGCCATCTGATCTTTGACAAACCTCAGAAAAACAAGAAATGGGGAAAGGATTCCCTATTTAATAAATGATGCTGGGAAAATTGGCTAGCCATAAGTAGAAAGCTGAAACTGGATCCTTTCCTTACTCCTTATACGAAAATTAATTCAAGATGGATTAGAGACTTAAATGTTAGACCTAATACCATAAAAACCCTAGAAGAAAACCTAGGTAATACCATTCAGGAGATAGGCATGGGCAAGGACTTCATGTCTAAAACACCAAAAGCAACAGCAACAAAAGACAAAATTGACAAATGGGATCTAATTAAACTAAAGAGCTTCTGCACAGCAAAAGAAACTACCATCAGAGTGAACAGGCAACCTACAGAATGGGAGAAAATTTTTGCAATCTACTCATCTGACAAAGGGCTAATATCCAGAACCCACAAAGAACTCAAACAAATTTACAAGAAAAAAACAAACAACCCCATCGAAAAGTGGGCAAAGGATATGAACAGACAGTTCTCAAAAGAAGACATTCATACAGCCAACAGACACATGAAAAAATGCTCATCATCACTGGCCATCAGAGAAATGCAAATCAAAACCACAATGAGATACCATCTCACACCAGTTAGAATGGCAATCATTAAAAAGTCAGGAAACAACAGATGCTGGAGAGGATATGGAGAAATAGGAACACTTTTACACTGTTGGTGGGACTGTAAACTAGTTCAACCATTATGGAAAACAGTATGGCGATTCCTCAAGGATTTAGAACTAGAAGTACCATATGACCCAGCCATCCCATTACTGGGTATATACCCAAAGGATTATAAATCATGCTGCTATAAAGACACATGCACACGTATGTTTATTGCGGCACTATTCACAATAGCAAAGACTTGGAATCAACCCAAATGTCCATCAGTGACAGACTGGATTAAGAAAACGTGGCACATATACACCATGGAATACTATGTAGCCATAAAAAAGGATGAGTTTGTGTCCTTTGTAGGGACATGGAGGCAGCTGGAAACCATCATTCTCAGCAAACTATCGCAAGAACAGAAAACCAAACACCGCATGTTTTCACTCATAGGTGGGAACTGAACAATGAGATCACTTGGACTCAGGAAGGGGAACATCACACACTGGGGCCTATCACAGGGAGGGGGGAAGGGGGAGGGATTGCATTGGGAGTTATACCTGATGTAAATGACGAGTTGATGGGTGCTGACGAGTTGATGGGTGCAGCACGCCAACATGGCACAAGTATACATATGTAACAAACCTGCACGTTATCCACATGTACTCTAGAACTTAAAGTATAATTAAAAAAAAGAATACTTTCTGAAAGTGTTTATTCATACAAATAAAGACTTGAACCATGAGGTAGGAACACAAATGGGCCACGGAATCACTCATTCCACAGTATATACCAAGTGCCCTTGAAGTACTGGGCACGGCTCTAGGATCGGGGGCGTATTGGTGAAAGAGAAGCAAGCTGCCTGCTCAGATGGCAGGGAATGGGGGAAAACAGGGAGATAATTTCCTGTCGAGTAGTATATTTACTGGAAATAGACATTCGACTTGCATGTCCCTTTTCGGAAATGTGCCTGTGTCCCGGGCTGGGTTGGGGCCCCACTGAACTTTGGCTCTGACACAGCTGTTGCCACACTCAGTGGAACTGAAGCCATGCTTGCCTTCACCTGGCATCCCTCACCCCAACTCTCCCCACCACAACACACTTCCCATGCCAGCCTGGGGACTCTCAAAGGTGGCTTCGTCATTAGGTTTGTGGCGGGGTCGCACTGAAGTAAGTCTTGGCACTCAGAGGGATGGGAATTGAATGAAGACGTGAGATTACTGGCAGGAGCCCTCTCCATGGAAATCTGTGGGCTCACACGTTTACTAATGTTGCTGCAGCCCTGCACCCACCTTGGCCTTGGGCAGCCATATTCTAGGGCTTTTGTAACCTCTCCATGTCAGGAACTCAAATTAGACCTGGGTTTGGAGGCAGTACCCTCAGCTGGCCTTTGGCGGAAGGTTTTTGTGCAAGGCATTTCCCAAGTGCTGGCAGGATTGTGTCACAGACACAAAGCAAACTTTTGCTGGGCTCCAGGTGACCGCCCACAGTTTATTATAAAGGTGACTGCACACCCTGCAGCCACCAGCACTGCCTGGCTCCAGGTACCTCCTGATCTCAGTATGGCGCTGTCCTGGGTTCTTACAGTCCTGAGCCTCCTACCTCTGCTGGAAGCCCAGATTCCATTGTGTGCCAACCTAGTACCGGTGCCCATCACCAACGCCACCCTGGACCGGGTGAGTGCCCGGGCTAGCCCTGCCCTGAGCACATGGGCAGCTACCTCCCTTCTCTGGGCTTCCCTTTCCCTGCTGGCTGTGGTCTGCCCCCCGCTCCTGGCTCTGCCCTTTTCTCTTCTGGGTCCCTGGGTGAAATTCTCACCAGCCCAGGGGACTCTGGAGGCACCCCCTGACTGCTTCCAAACTCAGAAGCCTCACTGCAGAGTCCTTCACAGAGTACGGTTCTGTGCTGGGGCTGGAGGGGCTGCCTGGGGGACAATGACTGATCTTCGGGGAGAGCTCCTGCATGTCCACTGCCCATCAGGGGCCTCATCTCCCCATTTGCAAAATCAGGGAGAGATCTGCCTGAGTCTCTTCCCGGCTGACAGTCAAAGATTCAGCATCAAGCCCCCATCACCAGCTTCCACCTTGTCCCCAGATCTCTGGCAAGTGGTTTTATATTGCATCGGCCTTTCGAAACGAGGAGTACAATAAGTCGATTCACGAGATCCAAGCAACCTTCTTTTACTTTACCCCCAACAAGACAGAGGACACGATCTTTCTCAGACAGTACCAGACCCGGTGAGAGCCCCCATTCCAACACACCCCCATCTCAGCTTCTGGCTGGAAGACCCTCTTCCTGGCCTTGGCCTTCCCATGGGTGGAACCGGGAGGGCTGGCTTTAATCTCCACCGGACTCTTGCCCCTGGACTGTGATGGGCGATTGGCCACTTCTCAATAATCTTCCTGCCTTCTGTTTGGCTTTAGACAGAACCAGTGCATCTATAACACCAGCTACCTGAATGTCCAGCGGGAAAATGGGACCATCTCCAAATACGGTGAGGGCCAGTCCTCAGGCGGGAGGGTTCACCATGGGAACAGGGCAGGCCAGCATAAGGTGGGGGCTGGATATAGAGCCCTGGAGGCTTTGGGCACAGAGAAATAACCACTAACATTTTTTGAGCTCTTACAACGTCCTCAGAAACAACTCTAACAGGACAGTACGAGAATCAGATGAGGAAACAGAAGAACAGAGACCTCAAATAGTTTCCCGGAGGTCACACAGCTTATAATTAGAACTAGAATTGGAACTCCAGGCTGGCTTCAGACCTGCCTCTCTCTCATGCCCTCTTTAAGATCCTTTGGAAACCAAGGGTGGAAGCCTGTATGTTGGAGAGGTGATGCCTTCAACTATGTCCCCCATCACCCCAGAGATGGCGCATAGCAGGGAGCTGGTGGAGCTGAACTGACACCATTTAGCAGCCCAAGCCTCCTCTCTGGGCCTCATTTTCCTCATCTGTAAAATGGGGAGAAAGGCCCTGACAGCCGTGGTCTGTGTGAGGCTCCTGAGATCCCATGTACAAAACGTGCTTGGCGTGGAGCCGGGCATGCAGCATGGACTGGGCACACGGTGGTCCAAAGAAGCCCCGGGCCTTCACTGATGGGCTGTGTGGTCCTGGACACACCTAGGTACCTCACCTGTAGGACAGGCACCATTGTGCCATCCCATGTTCTCACCCAGAGGCTCTTTTTCCCTTCCAGAGGGAGGCCAAGAGCATTTCGCTCACCTGCTGATCCTCAGGGACATGAAGACCTTCATGCTGGCTTTCGAAGTGAACGATGAGAAGAATTGGGGGGTGTCTGTCTATGGTAGGCATGCTTCGCAGTCCCAAGCTCATGCCCCACTCAGGCCTCACGCCCCATTCACCCACCCCTGGGGCTCGGCCCCCAGAACCCCAGCCCTCCCTGGCCTCTCGCCCAGACCCCATCATATCCCCAGTCAGTCTCCTTGCTCCCCCTGCAGCTGACAAGCCAGAGACGACCGAGGAGCAACTGGGTGAGTTCTACGAAGCTCTCGACTGCTTGCGCATTCCCAGGTCAGACGTCGTGTACACCGATCAGAAAAAGGTAAACGCAAGGGATTGGGCAGTGCCCGCCTTGTCCATGGCCCAACTTGGGCAGCCCCAGAGGCCCAGAGCGGGAGAGCTGCCAGGCAAGGCTGCACAGCTACGCAGCTCTTCTGCCTTTAGGCAGCTGCCTCACTGTAGGGACAGCTGAGCTCTACCGAGGCCCAGGGGTGGTGGATGAGAGTCCTGGAGGGAGAAGTCCCTGTGAAACCAGGGTGGACCTCAAAGCTAACAGGAGGGAACAGCGTGAGCCAAGGGGTTGGGGGATTGACAACTGGAGAGGATGCAGTGCGGGGAGTTACCACCTACAAAAGCCTCCCAAACCCCAGGCTTTCATCTCACCTCCACTCCCTGCTCATTTTTAATACCCGTGCAGTGGGGAATTGATACCATGGTTTTCAATGTCACCCACACTGCAGCACGGCCACAGTCACCATCCCGATTTTTGCTCCAAATGAGAATTACTGTATCGTGAGCTCCTTAACACTTTTCTTTAAACCTGTGTTTGGAAGACTTGTCTTGGAGTGGCCCGTGCCCTAATATCTGTGAAGTCACAGCGCCGATGAGCTTCGTTCCCATTTTTAAAATACATACATGCAGCATTTTCATGACTATTCAAAGAAAAACAATTCCATCCATTTGCCACCAGAAATGACCACCAGTGGTGTGAACTAGTGCCCCAGCCCCAGCCCCAGCCCCAGGATCCTGGGAGAGGGCATATGAACAGAACCACTGCAGTCAGCTCACCTGATGCACAGCCTGGTTCCCGCACTGTCCGGCTAGGGAGCCTCGAATGGGTCCCACGGCCATCCTGAGCCTCAGTTACATCATCTGCATAGTAGTGGCGGTGGTGAGGAATTCAGAAGCTGCAGCATAAGGGCCCGGCAGGTCCTAAGTGCTCAGTAAACGTCTGTGGTTCTTAAGGGTCTGAGCTCCCATTTCAGAGGCAAATAAGCTGAGGCTCAGAGACAGAAACGACCTGCCAAAGATCACCCAGCTTGGAAGTGGCAGTGCCAGGGTTGGAGCCCTGGTTGAACTGGTTCCACAGGCCAGAGCGCATTCTGCCCTCTCCCTGGAAGGCCTCCCATCCTTTCCCTGTCCCTCTGCTTCCCCCTCACCCCAACTGCCCGCTGCCTTCTAGGATAAGTGTGAGCCACTGGAGAGGCAGCACGAGAAGGAGAAGAAACAGGAGGAGGGGGAGAGGCAGCACGAGGAGGAGAAGAAACAGGAGGAGGGGGAATCCTAGAAGGACACAGCCTTGGATCAGGACAGAGACTTGGGGGCCATCCTGCCCCTCCAACCTGACATATGTACCTCAGCTTTTTCCCTCATTTGCATCAATAAAGCTTCTGTGTTTGGAACAGCTAGGTTGTTAGTCACTTCTTCATTCATTCATTCTGAAGCCTGCCCTGAGTTGAACCCTGGCCGGGCACTGGATAAGACACTGTCCCTGGTGGGAAGAGCCTCACATGTGCCAGGATGGATGATGACAGGCACCGAGTGCTGTGGGAATCCGGCACTGTAGGAAGACGCTGGCTTCCGCAGACATCTGGGAAGGCCTCCTGGAAGGGGCACATGAACCAATCGAGAAAGGTGAGGAGCATAACACAACCTGCTGCTCCTGTGTACAATGTGTGATGATCAAATCAGGGTCGTGAACGTTTCATTTCCACCACCTCAAATGTTTACCATTTCTTTGTGTTGGGAACATTCAATATCACACCGTTCCCCATAAATACGTACATTATGTGTCCATTTAAAATAATACAAGCAAACAAATGTGAATTTCTAAACTGAGACTAGGGTAAGGCCTTCCTCCTACTAGCAAGATTGTAATAAAACTTCAACTACTCAAAAAAAAAAAAAAAAAAAAAAAAAACCCTTTCTGTTTCTGCTGCAAGCAAGGAAATGAGAGGATGCATTCGAGTAACCTTGAGGCACAAGACCCGGAACAGGAGTGGAGGTGTGAAATGGTTTGGCTCTGTGTCCCCACCCCAAATCTCACATGGAATTTTCAGCCCCATGTGTTGGAGGTGGGTCCTGGTGGGAGGTGATTACATCATGGGAGTGGCTTCTAATGGTTTAGCCCCATCCCCTGAGTGCTGTTTCTCAGGAGATCTGGTTGTTGAAAAGTGTGTAGCACTTCCCCCTTCGCTCTCTCTCTCCTGCTGTCTTGTGAAAAAGGGACTTGCTTCCTCTTTGCCGTCCACCATGATTGTAAGTTTCCTGAGGCCTCCCAGCCATGCTTCCTGTTAAGCCTGCAGAACTGTGAGTCAATTAAGCCTCTTTTTAAAATAAACTACCAAGTCTCGGGTATTTCTTTATAGCAATGTGAGAACAGACTAATACAAGGTGGATCAGGTGGGGAGAGTTCAGGCATGTGGTGCCCATCACAAGGACCTTATTCCAGTATTACCATGGCCATGTGGGGAGGCATGTTGGGGGTCAAGGCTGCAGGCAGGAAGGCCTGAGTGAAGGCTGCTGTGGGCATCCAAGCAAGAGGTAGTTGCCTGGGCCAGGGAAGGGCTGGGGTGATGCAGAGGGCTTGGGGCCCAGGCCAGAGGGGCTGGGTGTTTCCATGGACGTGTCCTCAGGGTGCTCACCTGGGAGACACAGAAGAAGGAGACAACACATAAGGGTGAGGCTGGTCCCTGAAAATCAGCTGACATGTTGCAAATATGGAGCCATGAGGTGGAGCCAAGCTGGAGGCATGGCTCACTCAGTGGTACAAGCCTCGAAGGGCCGGCCTCACCCAGACCTGGGTGATCGTGATTGACAGCCTCTTGTTACATGAGGGAAGCAGCACCCCTCCTGTGGCAGAAAAATTGGGCCTGAGTTGTTTGAGTAATTCCATGTGTGCAGCTGTCTACACCATCCCAGGTGACAGGACCATGAGCCTGAGTCCCTGATGCCCCGGGGTCTAGTCCTGTGTCCTCAGGCACCACTCCTCTTTGTACCTCCTATCCTAACAGCCAAGCTCCACAGGGCCAAGACTATGGCACCCTTTGCTCAGCACTCAAACCACTGCTGTGCCCACAGCACGGAGGCTGGGGACACCGACCTGATGTCCTCAGAAGGCAAGGGGACAGAACAGCCTCTGGGGCCCCACAATGGCCTGGAACTGAAGGCTCAACACCTACAAGAAGTTTTTCCGTTTCAGTTTTACTATTAGTGAGACACCATTTTAAACCTTACTGAGGAGGATCTGCTGAAAATTAAAACAGAAATGAGTCGTGGTGGGCAGGGCAGGGAGAAGCAAGGGAGACGAGAAGTGGGGAAGGTAGAAGGAAAAGCCACATGAAGAAGAAACAGGAGGTCAAGAGAAAAAGAATCATGGAGGTACAGGAAGCAAAAAACACACAACAAAGAATGTGGACTTTGGAGTCAAACTAATGAGTTCAAACACAGGCTCTCTCCCAAACCAGTTTGGGCAGATGGCCCAGTGGAACCTCACTCTCATCAGTAAAAGCGGGGCAGAGTGAGGGTCTGGAGGGTTAGCGCATGGACTGTGTGAAGCAGGACATGCCCAGGGCTTAGCACAGGGATCAGGGTCCAGCAGCTGCTCCCTAAATGGCAGCTGCTGTTCGCTATTGAAAGGAGCACTGGAAGTCCGGGCACCGCGGCTCACGCCTGTAATCCCAGCACTTTGGGAGGCTGAGGTGGGCAGATGACCTGAGGTTGGGAGTTCAAGATCAGCCTGACCAACATGGAGAAACCCTGTCTCTACTAAAAATACAAAATTAGCCGGACGTGGTGGTGCATGCCTGTAATCCCAGCTACTCAGGAAGCTGAGGCAAGAGAATCGCTTGAACCCAGGAGGCAGAGGTTGCAGTGAGCTGAGATTCCGCCACTGTACTCCAGCCTGGGCAACCAGAGTGAAACTCCGTCTCAAAAAAATAAAAAAAAATTAAAAAAAAGAAAGAGAGAGAGAAAGGAGCACTGGAGTGTCCAGGTGCATGCTCTTGTAGACAGCAACTTGCTGTGTGCCTCGCTTACATCTCCGGCCTCAGTCAAAAGGGACTTGGTTAGGTAGCCCCACGTCAAAGCCCTCTGCAGTTGAAAGATTTGTGGTTCTGAGATAGGCAAAGGGGGAAAACTGGAGAAACAGAAGCCACCAGAGGGAGGCAGGCAGAGCACCCAACAGCTCCCCTGGGAAAGGGCTTGTCTGGGCTTCAAATTTTCCACCCCATGAACTTGACTTTAGAAGGCAAAAGTTTAATGACACACAGCAGAGACATGGATGGCTTTGGGTATTTTTTTTTTTTTGTCTTCTTTTCTTTTTTTAAGATCAATATTCATTCTTCATTTGCCCTTGTAACGAAAATATATTTTTAAATGCCTCAAATATACAAACATCATTGATGCACACACATTCCAGAAATGCAGAGGTATGCGCTGCCACGGGGTGGGGGTGCGGGAGGCGGCCTGGCCTCGTGGCCACAGACCGTGCCCCAGCCCGGGCCTGGCAGGTAGCTGGCCACTGATAAATGCCACTGGGATCCTAGGAGAAGCTGGGGACCATGTGTGAGGTACTGAAGGGGACCGCGGTGGATGGCATCCTGGGCACTTTGTAGCTTGTCTCCACCCCAGCAGGTCTGTGGGAAAGGCCTCTGCTGCCATAGAGAAGCTGGACACATGTCACCCTGGGGCCCTGACATCCTAAAATGCCCCGCTGACTGCCAGTCACTAGGAGAAAGGTCTCCGGCTGTGCCCTTCCCAGAGATGCTTGCCCCAGAGTGACTGGTCACAGGTGGGGGACAGGGTTGCTCCAGAAACCGTAGGCCTTTCCTTTCTTGTCTGGCCCCCTAAGGAGGAACCAAGATCAGGAAAACTCCCCTGTTTAAAAAAATATCTGTCCATCTGTATACAAAATACCTATTATTAGCGGGAGGTGGACACATGCAGGACCAGGAGAGACTGCCCGAGGCTCCGCCTGGGCCGAAGGAGGCCTCGCTCACAGCACCTCTGTGAGGGGACTGGTGCTCCTGGGAAGTCACTTCTCTTGGTGACCGAACTGACACCCCCTCCACTTGGAAAGCACAGGGACTGAGCAGGTGGGGCCCGTGCTGGAGGGAGACCCTCCTGGTGAGGAACCATGCGGGCTTTCTGGGCCTCAGCAGCTCCAGCCCACTCCTGGCCTGGCAGGCCACCTGCTCACCCGCCCACTCATCTGTCTCTGGGCCCCCAGTGAAGTCAGAAGAGGCAGGAGCCCCGCAGGCTGTGAGCCTGGCGCAGGTCGGCCGACAGTGAGCTTCTCATCTGCCTGGTGGTGGAGCGGACGCTCTCAGCAGCCTGCACGGCCCGGCTCAGGGCCTTGTTGAGCTCCTCTAGGTCACCCAGGTCGAGCTGGATGGAGTGCCGGTGTCTCCGGGCTGGTGGGGGAGAGGCTGTGGGGGGCCACTCGGCGGCTGGTTGGGCTGAGGTAGGTCCTGCGGGCGCATAGTACCTGAGGAGAGAAGTGAGTGGGCTCGTTACACACAGGGAGGGCTGGGGACAAGCCAAGGAGCACCGCATGTGGGGTTAACCCCCTGCTAAATCCCAGCTGGGCCACTGGCTCCGACTCTCTGGGTCTCAATTTCTTTACCTCTAAAATAAGAGTAATGAGCACACATCCAGGGATTTCTTAGAAAGATGAAGGAAGATAACAACACGAGTGTCTGACCCAGAACAGGTGTTCAAGGACAGGAAGTTCAATCTACCTGTTCATGTGATTTACTGCCCATCTAGTACATGCCAGCCAGTGTGCCAGGCTCTGGAGTTACAGTGGGACAAGAAAACATGGACTCCTGCAACTTTCTTGGAGCCGGATGTTGGGAAGGCCAGAATCACTCCAGGCCTGACAGCAAAACCCCCTCATTGGAGAATATCTGGGGGTTCCATTTGCCAAGCATGGGGTGCTGGATAAAGGCAATAATTAATAACAATAATAATAATAGGGATTCTGCAGGAGTGGGAGGGTCTGGCCCCATGTCCTGGGAAGTGGGTAGAAGGGCATCCTTCCTAGCCCAGTCCTACAGGAATGTGAGGTGCTGTTTAAAAGTGCTGCGGGAATGGGCTGAGAAGCCCATTGAGATGAAGCACGGATTTCCCTAAGAGGTGACAATGGCATCCATCAGGGCCACTAAGTTTAGGGTTCAAGGAAACCAGCAGTGGCCAAGAGGGGGGTGTGGCCTCAGCACTGTTGAATAAAGGGTATGTGTGGTAGAGGAGGGAGATAAAGAAGCATGGGCCTAAATCAGGAATAAGTTTAGGAGGATGTAGCAGAGTCATTCATTGGCATCTTGTTTGGCACACTGTAAACTCTGGCTTTATTCCCGAGCCCCCACTTTCTAACTTGCATTATTATACAGTGTGTAAAAACAGATGATCCAAACAGACATCTCTCCAAAGGAGATACTCAAGTGGACAATACATACATGAAAAAATGCACATCCTTAGCCATCAGGAAATGCAAAGTGAAACCACTGTGCACCCCCTAAGCTAGCTAACATCAAAAAGGACAGATAGCAACAAGTGTTGACAAGGATGTGGAGAAAATGGAACCCTCAGCACTGCTGGTGGGAATGCAAACAGTGGTGCCACTGTGGAAAACAGTCTGGCAGTTCCTCCAACAGTTAAACCCAGTGCCTAGCCCAGGGCTGGCATCCTCATCTTTGGTACCCATGTACCAGTTGGTGCCTTTATCTTTATTTTACAGATGAGCAAAGTGGAGCTCAGAGAAGCTAAGTGATTCAGGAGGCAGTAGAATGAGCTGGCCTTAGCAGCTCAGGCCCTGGAGTCCTGCCCCAAATCCCGGTCATTCTGTTGTGCTAGCCATGGGACTCTCTGGACAAGCTAAGTCACTTTGCAAGGCCTCTGTTTTCCCACCTAAAACAACCACAGTTAGCAACCTCTCAGCTTAGAGCCAATGGAAAATTCAGGTAAAAAGCCTGGCACTGCCTAAGTCACTTTGCAAGGCCTCTGTTTTCCCACCTAAAACGACCACAGTTAGCAACCTCTCAGCTTACAGCTGATGGAAAATCCGGGTAAAAAGCCTGGCACTGCCTGGCTCCGGTAAGTGCTCCATGAACGTGAGCTCCTAAGACCCAGGGCCAGACAGCTAGAAGGGGCAGCCATGGGTTCACACCTAGGCCCGACTCTCCTCACGTATCTAATGTGTGCTAACTGGCAAGCAGCAGATGCTGATAAAATAATCTGAACTGAATGAACGGGCTTCTTGGATCCCATAAACAGCAGCCTGCCCTCCCTCCTCTAGGGACTGTCTGGTGTAAGTAACTACAGAGGCTCCTCAAATTACGATGGGGGTATGCCCCTATAAACCCGCTGTAACGTCGAAAAATCATAAATCGAACCATTGTAAAAGTAGGGACTGTCTGGGCTGGGTTTTCACACACCCCACCTCCTGTTAATTTGATGACCAACTTGGCCTGAAAGTTACCCAAAACTCTCCCTAGGGCCAACGCTGAAAAAGTCCCTCTGGGCTGCAAAGCCTCGGCTGCAGGGGCTATGGGGCGGCTGCCCAGCAGGGGGCAGCACAGGCCCACTCCACTTTCCAAACTACACTGGTCTCAACCACCGGCCGTTCAGTCCTGCTGACTAGCAAGCAGCTGAAGAAACTTCAGGGTGTCACCAGCGCAAATTCTAGCAGCATTAGAAGCACCATCATTATTGGCCAACTTCTATGTACTATGGGCTCTCCATGCATTACTTCATTCAATCCTCACCATAACAACCCATTTTGCGGAGAAGGAAACTGAGGCATAGGTATAACCCACCCATCCTGACTTGGAAACAGCAACCTGGTGAGTTCTGCCCACAGGCCTGAGCCTGGAAGAACGTGGAACGGGGCCTCAGGAGAAGTAAAGACTCCATGGCTACCGTGGGGTCACCAAATTCCGGGCAAAACCTTTCCCGACTAATGAGTTGAAACACTAGCAGGCGCTTTCACCGTGTCTGCTGGAGGTCTCAGCATGCAACATTGGTTCTCATCTTTGCTGGAGCGGAAGATTCCTTAACGACTTGCACAGACTCAGCTGAGAGGGCAGCAAGAAAGCAAATTTACAGACCGGGCGCGGTGGCTCACACTTGTAATGCCAGTGCTTTGGGAGGCCAAGGCGGGCAGATCACCTGAGGCCAGGAGGTCAAGACCAGCCTGGCCAACATGGTGAAAACCAGTCTCTACCAAAAATACCAAAAAAATTAGCCGGGTGTGGTGGCGCACTCCTGTAGTCCCAGCTACTTGAGAGGGGGAGGCATGAGAATAGCTTGAATCTCGGAGGTGGGGGTTGTAGTGAGCCGAGATGGCGCCACTGCACTCCAGCCTGGTTGACAAAGCCAGACCCTTCCTCAGAAAATACATACAAATAAAGAATTTTTTAAAGCACACTTATGGGCCTGGTTCCCGAATAGAGGACCAGGGTTGGATGGTGCCTTGCACCCCTGCTCCACCGAGCACCAGCCCTCACAGCGACTCAGGCCCTCACTGCCCACACACCCAGGCTTCTGGCAACACAGCCACTGAAGATACCCAGTCCCAATCGACTCATTTCACAGCAGGGGAAGCAGGCAGAGAAGTAGCTGCTGACAGCTGAGACGAGACAGGTTTCCTACTTCTGGGGACTGGGCTTTTGTGCCCTGCACACTCCTATCATGTTGAACTCACTTTTACTCCTTTTTCTTCCTACTAGTGACAACACTGAGCAACAGCAACATTCTCTGTGATGGCGAAGCTACTGTTTGCTCAGCAGTGAGCACGTGCCCACACGGCACCATAAACTCCACATACATCTCATTGGGTTCCTGCCGTGTGCCACACTTTATCCTCACGCACAGGATTAAGTACGTGGTTGAGACTCTTCCCCCATTTAACAGATGAGGAAGCTGAGGCTCTGAGAGGAAGTTCGTTTGCCAAGGCCACAGTACTACTAGCGGGTAGATGGGACTCCACCGTAGCTCTGGCCAACTCCAAACCCACGGCACTTCTGTCTTAGCTGCCCTGCCTCTCCTGGCTTGACTGATGTTATACCCAGAATCTGTGCAAAAAGTCCTATAATATATCCGATCAGGACTCCTCAAAGAAGTCCAGGTCATCAAAAACAAGAACGTCTGAGAAACTGTCACAGCTGAGGGGAGCCTAAGGAGGCATGACAATCGCACACCGTGTGGGATCATGGATGGGATTCAGGAATAGAGAAGGGACTTTGGAGGAAAACGGCCTGAAGAAACTATGGACCTCAGTTACCAACAATGTGTGGATATTGCTTCACTGATGTGGCCAGTGTGCCAGATTAACGTAAGATATTCATAATAGGGGAAACTGTGTGTGCGGGAGTGAGGAGGATCGTGGGAATCTCTCTCGACTATCTGCTCTATTTCCCTATAAATCTAAAACTGTCCTAAAAAATAAAGTCTATATTTTTAAGAACCCCAGTGCTCATCACTTACTTGCTGAGAAAACCCATAAGGAAAATGGAAGATGGTGAGGATTCTCAGTCTCCACAAAGTTATAAGCTCCCAGAGGGCAGGGCCCTCTTGCTAGCCCCCTTCACTGCTGGGTCCCAGGGCCGAGCACTCTCCTTGGTACGTGGGTTTGTTGAGTGACTATATGAGTGTTGGCTTTGTTGAGTGACTACATGAGTGCTGGGCTCCTACTGAAAGTTATCCACGCAGGGATAAAACACAGGAGGAGTACACTGCATCTCAGCTGCCCCACACAGGTCTGAATGCTAACATATTCAGTGATCTACACAAAGAGGCTGGGAAAGTCAGAATGAAAGGCTCTTACACAGCGGCAGGTGGATAAGGCATGATGGGAACCGAGGAGATGTAGGCAAAGGCCGGAGGGGCTGGTGCTGGGGGCGCTGTCGCCAGATACCACAGTCCGGGGCGCGGGCGTGGCGACGACCCCGCCTGCTTGCTCCTCTGCTTGGGGCTGGGAGTTGAAGGTGCTTTTCTCCTCTTGGTGGCCTTCTCTGCCCCTATCAGGGAGGGAACAGCACAGAGACAGAGTCTGACCACTTGGGCAGATCCAGCCATGGATGGAGGGTCCACCCAGCCCTTCCCCTATGAGAGCTGGACAGGCCCTACCCTGTAAGACTCCATGCTGGGCAGGTCTCTCTTTGGGAAACAAATCCTCTGCCCCCGTTGCTCTGTCCCAGACTGGGAGAACAGCTGCCCCAGTTAAACTCACGCAGGTCTAATAACCCTGGTCAAGGAGAGCTGAGGGCCTGGCTAAGACAAGAAGTAGTGTTTGTCCCTACCAGAGGTGGCTGAGCCTGGACCATCTGCCTCTGGGGGAGAACCAACTCGACCACACAGGGGACACTGAAGGGTATCAGCGGGAGGCGGTCCCAGTGGGTCCCCCGTGGCAGCACCACCTAGAAGAGGAGGAAGAGATGTCAGGGGAGGATTACGTCTAAATCATCAGATCGGGAGCCCCCACACGGGCCTTCTGCAGCACTGAGCTCTCCTCGGGACCCACTGCAGAGGAGACAAGCCGCCTCCGTCTGGGTGATGACACTGACAACAACCACGACAGTGAGAGCAAGCATTTAATGAGCCAGGCCCTCTGCTAAGAGCCTTCCTGCATTATTTTATCAAATCCAACAAGCCACTGGGCTAGCCACTGTCCTCACTCCCCCACTTTACAGATGGGGAAATTAAGGCTCCAAGACGTCAAGTAATTGGCCAAGGCCTCAGAGCTGGGAAGCAGTGGTCCTTGGATCCTAAGCCCGGGCTCTCCCAAATGCAGCCCACCCCCCACCCCCCACCCCCAGTGAAACAGACCCATTCTCCACGAGAGAGTGACCCAGAACAGTCCCCCAGGGAACCAGGGGGGTCAGTAGAGGCAAAAGGGAGCAGGCGGAGAGAGGGAGCCATTGTTCTCTTCCCACTCAGATCCCCAATGCCACACCTGGGTGAGTTCCAAGGCTGATGTGTTTCTCTTTCAGGCCTCGGCTAAAACCACCACTCCCTCTGGGAAGCCCTCCCACCCACCCAGGCAGAGTCAGGCAGCCCCCAGCCCCACTCGTGCTCCCTTACCCCAGCTCTGGTCACTCTGCTTTGTCATGTGTTCCTTGGGGACAGGGCCCAGGGCCACATAAGGGTAAGTGATGTGTGAATGAATGAATGAATGCATGAACGGAGAGGCCTGTCAGGACTCTAACACTAGCATAGGCAGAGCATAGCAGTGAAGAGGTGGGACTCTGGAGTCACAAAGACCTGGGTTCAAATCCTGTTTCTACCACTTGTAAGCTGTGTGCCCTTGGGCAAGTTACTTAATCTCTCTGCGCCTTGGTGTCCTTGCCTATAAAATAGATGTAACAGTACTGCAGTACTTAGTTCATAGAACTGCGAGGATTAATGTATGCAAAACCCTTAACATGATACCCTCTATACAGAGGGACTTAATAAATAGCTCATTATCATCAGTTATTATCATCACAATTGCTTGAAAAGTCCTAGAGACCATCTTTTCCAATCCTTTGATTATAGATGTGGTGATTGAGGCACAGAGAAGTCAAGGAACTGGCCTAAAGTCACACAGCAAGTAAGTGGCAGAACTGGGACTGGAACCCATTGCCTGGATTCTCGGACCGCTGCTCTCTCTGCCACTCCTCCCTGTGGGTTTGGGGGAAAGTATGAGGGGTGAAGGGAGGATGGAGGGAAGAATAAGATATAATCACTGATGCCAGGCCCCCTGCTGCCTGGAGCCCACCTATCAGGACCCTTCGGGAACTTCTTAAATCAAGGAGGGTGGCCTCAGGCAGCAGCACCTGGAGCAACAGATGTGATGGCAGGACACCCAGAAAAATCCTGGGTGCTGCTGGTCTGTCCCTATAACCCACTGCTAAGTTCAGGGCAGGCCAGATCTTGTCAAGTACACACTCCCCTGAGGGCAAGACGCTGCAGCCACGGCTGCCTGGGCCAGTTTTCCAGGTACCATTCCTTACCCACATCCTGGGTCCTAATGGGCCGGCAGTGGGGACAGGAGACTGTGCCATTGCCTTTTGGGACCGCCTTAGGGGACTGAACATGGTATTCGTGGCCTGGGGAAAGAAACCAGAACTGTCAGTATCAGCCCTCTGGATGGACGCAAAATTGAGGGGGATTCTGGAATAACGATCTCCTCTTCCTCCAGATGGTTTTAATAGTCTCTGTCTCTCTCTCTCGCGTGTGCATACGTTGAGTGTGCACACACACATGTAAAATATGTACATATGTAAGTATGACACACATACACACATATACATCATCATACATTTTTGTGTCTGTTTACTGTAAGCTTTTTCCAGACTCCTACTCTGTTTCATCTCAGATCCTAGAACCAGCTTACATCCAGTAGCAACCAACACACCCAGGCTAAGTCAGGATTTGAAAGCAGGCCAGGAAGAAATGATAAGCAAAGCAACAATAAGAAATGAACAAGTGATGCTATTCCCTACACCCCGACTTGCTGGTTTGGATCTGAATGGCTCAGGCACCGGGTCAGTGGCATTTTCTCCTCATGCTCTGAGTGGCTGTAACATGGGGATAAACATAGCGCCCATTTCACAGGCTTGTTGGGAGGACTGAATGGGGCCATATCCGTGTCGTGCTCCGCCCAGTGCCTGGCAGCTGTAAAGCACTTGATGTTATTAGAAAGCTGGATGGACTGTGGCTTCCTCACTCATCCCTGAGTTTCTTCTGGATGACACCTGAAGCCACTGTGGAGAGGTCTCATCATCTCATTTCCCTCCTGTGCTGTTCTGGCTTTGTGTATGTGGCACTGAGGTGATTGCTCTTATTTTCCCAATGCAACAGATGAGGAATCTGAGGGTCAGAGAGGCTCAGAGCCATTTTCTGAGAGACTGACTTCACAGTCTTTGATCTTGACTTCTACACTCTCTTCCTTTCATTGTGTTGGAAGCATTTCTCCAGGTTGAGCTCACTTTTAAGGGTTGAGATTACTTTTAAAGGCTGCACAAAACCTCATCCAATGATATCATCTCTTTCCTTTTGCTAGGAAGTCCACAGAGATTGGGCAGTGAGCTTGGAGGTGCTCCTGCTACTCTCACTTCTAACTCCTTGGCCTCTGTCGACTCCCTCATTACGCTCCATGGAGCAGACATGTGCCTCTGGCCTCTTGCCTTGTCCCCAGAATCTGAGGTCAGCAGCCCTCCCTCCTCTGCAAGGTGTCTGTGAGAGACACTGCCTTTACTATAATTACCTATTGGTTATCATCTTCTCTCCTACACAGTCAGATTCATGAAGGTGAGAACCATATATATATATATATATATATTTATTTATTTATTTATTTATTTTTCAGATGGAGTCTCACTGTCACCCAGGCTGGAGTGCAGTGGCACAATCTCAGCTCACTGCAACCTCTGCCTCCTGGGTTCAAGCGATTCTTGTGCCTCAGCCTCCCAAATAGCTGGGATTACTGGCACGTGCCACCACGCCAGCTAATTTTTTTGTATTTTTAGTAGAAACGGGGTTTCGTCACATTGGCCAGGCTGGTCTTGAACTACTGATCTCAGGTGGTCCTCCCACCTTGGCCTTCCAAAGTGCTGGGATTAGAGGTGCGAGCCACCACGCCCGATCCATATTTTTTTGTTAATGTTAAGCACTTGAAATGCTACCATGTGTCATCTCAAGTCTTTACTCTGTGCCAGGTCCTACTTCCTGAGACACAGGGGCCCTGTGGAAATGAGAACCCGAAGGAAGCCAGGTGCAAATGGCACATCCAATTCAGTGTCCACCCTATACGTTCGGAGCCGGAAAAGAGCAGGTGATCAGAATCTCTAGGATTGACCAGCTGAACAGGCTTCCCAGAACCCAGCATGGGCCCTGGCAAAGGGGAGACATCAGAAAGTGTTTGCTGAATGAATGGATGAATGAATGAATGAACAAGTGCACCGAGATTCATGGAGGCAATGCTTCCCGGTTTTCATCTCACGGAACAAATAGAAAATGATATGTGAATGGCCCACTGGGTATATGGAAAAGGCTTCTCATAACAGAGGAGACCCCCCTGACGCCAGGGGCTGCACCTATCCCGGCCCTCCCTCCTGACCTACCTGTGTACTGGCCCCGGAAGGTGACCCTGTCTGGCCATCCAGCACTGCCCACCCCTCTCTTTCCATCCCGAGCTGCCTGTGGACTGTCCTTGGTGGTCTTGCTCTTCTCAGAGAACAGTGGCGGGGAGGGCAGCTCAGATTCTGAACCTGAGGTGGAAAAAGTGGGACATCAGAGGGGCAAGGGGTGGGGTCACACAGCTCAAGGAGTGGGTATACCATGAGTTTAGGCTCTGGGGCAAATGCCTGGGTTTTAATCCCCAATCTCCCCCTTAGGAGTAACAGTTGGCATTTCCGGAACCCTGCTCCCGTGCCAAGCGCTACTCTAGACGCTGTGTGTGTGCCATGTTGGGCATCTTCACAGCAATCCCACGAGGTGGACATTGTTATAACTACATGGTGAGCTGTCCCTTTAACTGCTCAGAGCAGGTAAACAACTCGGCCAAGGACAAGTGGAGGGGAGCTCGGTTGATCCCGGCTACTGACTCCAGAGCCCTGATCCTTTAGCACGTCCCCTGCGCTCACTGGGCTTTGGCGCCCTTATCTGTGAAATGTGGATAATATGACCATCTTGCAGTGGAGGTTAAGCAAGATGGCAGCTACAAAGTCCTTACAGACACCCTACACACAGTAGGTGTGCAGGACATTAGAAGTGCACTGTGCTGCACAGCACCGTAATATCCTAAAACAGATGCACAAAAACCCTTCTCCAAGTTTCCTTGAATGCTGTTGCTGTGGTCTCTGACCACTGAGCCAATATACACAGACTGTGGCCTCCAGAAATCAGCCTTGGCAGGTGGTCACTTACTCAGGGACAGTCGGGGCACCTCCCGAGGCACTGAGGAAGATCGGGCTCGCTGCCTTCCTGCAGGGACAATCTGCTCTTCACCTCTAGGCTCACCAGGCAATCTCTCTGTGGATTTACTAGCAAAAGGAAAGAGAGATGATGTCACTGGATGCGGTTTTGTGCGGCCTTTAAAGGTGATTTGTGAGAAGCTCAACCTGGAGAAATGCTTCTAACACGATGGAAGGAAGAGAGTAAAGAAGTCTGAAGTCAGTTTCACAGAAAATGGCTCTGAGCCTCTCTGACTCTCAGTTTCCTCATCTGTCAAGTGGGGATAATAAGAGCAATTACCTCAGAGGGTTATAAAAAGATAAATGAGAAAATGTTCAGATAAAACCCTTCATCAAGTGCCCTCCCATAGAAACACTCAAAAGAAGCCAGCTGATTTTATGTCATTGTCATAAATGAACCAACACCGAATTAGTAGGTGAGAGGGTAGGCATCCTGGCAATGTGTTCTAACTCTTTGATTGGGTGGTGGGTCCAGGGATATTCATTGTATTATTCTTTAGTATTATTATTATTATTTTGAGACAGTCTCTTTCTGTTGCCTAGGCTGCAGTGAGGTGGCACGATCTCAGCTCACTGCAACCTCCACCTCCCAGGTTCAAGTAATTCTCCTACCTCAGCCTCCTGAGTAGCTGGGGTTATGGGCACGCACCACCACGCCCGGCTAATTTTTGTATTTTTAGTAGAGATGGGGTTTCACCATGTTGGTCAGGCTGGTCTCGAACTCCTGAACTTGTGATCTGCCCGCCTCGGCCTCCCAAAGTGCTGGGATTACAGGCGTGAGCCACTGCGCCCGGCCTATTCTTTATTATTAACATAAAGGTTTATATTCTTTTGTGCATCAAATACTGCACAGTGAACAAATTCTACAGTGAATGAATGAATGAGTGAGTGAGAGAGGGATGTGGCAGTGCCTGAGTCCATATGTCTGGGGAGAGCCAGAGGCCAGCCAAGACTATCCTCTGTAGCTGCCACCAGGACAGAGGTGAGAGTTTTGAGGTCACCCACCTGCCATAATGGGAGCCCCAGGTGGCTGGGGAGTCCGCTGGTCGGCCGCGGGTCCGGGCGGGGCGGTCAAAGACAGACGCTGGGCATGCTGGGCTGCCCTGGGGTGGCCGGTGCAGGCTGTCCTCCAGCCGCAGACGGAGCCGGGACACCTCTTCTTGCAGCTCACGGATGGCCTGGCTGGGGTTGAAGTGGAGACAGAAACAAAGAACAGAGGCATGAGGAACAGAGCTGCAGCCACCCCAGAGTATGCCAGGATGTGGCAGCCTTTGTCCCTTCCCAGCAGGCACACAGTCTAGCTCTGCTGTCAAATGATTCTAGAACTTTCCTGTGCAACACTTTTCTTGCTACACAACTTGACACCTTTCTGAGTTCATGTCCCGTGCATTCAGTGAACAAAACAGAACCTTTCTTTGAAGTTTTCCCTTCCTAACACACGGAGTCTGAGTAGCTGCTCAAAACACCAGTGACAAATTCTCAAGATGGAGATGAGGATGCAGCATAGAGAGGGCCTTAGCTACAGTTCCGCCATAAAATACCAACCTTCACTCTCTGTCCAGGCCCAGCTCCTCTCCCTACCACCGGGCAAGCCCATCTCTCCAGACCTGGCAGAAGATGCTTGTCCACCGTCTCCCCATACAGACATTGAGCTGCCAGCAGACAAGAAGGAAGCGGGCTTCCTGTCTTATAACCCCTGAGGCCCTGCACCTCGTGGGCACTCAGGAAACAGTACTGCAGTGGATCTGGGCTTTGAGACAGAGCAGAATATAGCGCTCTGTGTGGAGAGCGGACAGGGCGACACCTTGATGCTTCCTAGCACCACCTGAACCAAGAGGGCTGACTGAGGCAGCTGGAAGCTGTCTGCAAGGCTGTCTGCAAGGCTGAAGTAAATCCTGGTGAAACCCCCGATGTAGTCCAACCTCCAGCCACCAGCATTGAGAGAGTAAATCCTGTTTGCGTTTCTCTGCAATCAGTCCCTGCATCTCCAGGGTCTCGTTTTGTGGGCATTGCTGGCACTGCAGCAGACAATTCCACCCAGACACCCCTCCCCACAAGACCCCCTCAACCACAGAGCAGCGTTAGAGCCTGGGCTCAGCAAGGCCACCCTCCAGGCTGATGCAGCCTCAACATCTATTCCTTGGTCTGGCTTCCGGGGTGGGAATTCCCATCGGGGCCATTCTTGCCTGGTGGCCCCTAGACTTGTGGGTGAGTGTCTCCTGGTGCTGCCTCCAGCAGACATGAGCGCTCAGACGAGTGTGTCAGAAGCAGTGGAGGCCTCTTCCTGGCTGTGCCCCAGCGCGGAGTGTGTGTGTCTGAGGGCAGCAGGTTCCCTTGGTAATCCCCAGGGAGACGCTTGCTGGTGTTTCTGAGGCAAAGCCATGAGGGCAAGGGTGGGCGGTGGCTACAGGAGAGTGACATCTCCCCTCCCCCAGTTAACTCCTGAAAGGGAGAGCTCTGGCTCCCAGTCAGAAGGCACTAAATACTTACAAGGCCAGGGGCGTGAGTCAACCACTTGGGTATCTCAGTCTCCCTGATGGAACGCTTTAGTTTCTTACTGGCACTTAACATTCATCTTTCTCTGCAAAGTTACTCCCCTGCCTCTGCACATGGCATCAGCATCCACCTGACTGGCCAGACAGAAATCTGAGTCACTCTAGACCCTCTCCTTCCCTGAACACCCCTGAAGTTACTCAGTTACCAAGTCTCATGGGCCCAACTTCCAAAATACCTCTTTCCAAATGAATCCCTTCTTCCCCTCTGTAGGGGCCCTCCCCGAGAACCCAGGCCCCATCATCTCCTCCTGGATGAGGCAGCCTTCTCAGCAGTCTCTTGGCCTCTGTTCTCACCCTGCTGGTGGCCAGAGAACCCTAAAACATAAACCTGCCTAGGCTACGTCCCTGCTTGAAATCCCCTTCCCTGTCCTCTCAGCCTTTGTGCACTCACGGAACATGCAGTGAACGTCTCCCCTTATCCACGGCCTTCAGGCCCTGTAGGATCTCCCATAGGTCTCTCCTATCTACCCCTCTCTTCCTTTACTGCTCAACACCCCACCCCCTCACACTAGAGGATCTGGCCGACTGTTTAGCAACTCCAAGGTGATGGGCACTCTCTCACCTCTAGGCCTTTGCACATGCCATTCCCTCCGCTGAAGATACTCTTCTCTCTCTCTTCCTTCTGATGTCTGCTGAGATACCACTTCCTCCCGGAAGCCCTCTCTGAAGCCTCTAACTGGACTAGATGCTCCTTCCCTATGCTCCCACAGTCCTTTAGTCCTCTGCCATCACCATACTTATCACAATGGGGGGGCACCACTGCCTGTTTCTTTGTATGTTCATCTTACAAGATGGTAAGCCTTACAAGGCCTAGGATAGAGTCTAGTCCATTATTGTATTCCCAAGTCCCGGCATACCCTACAGAAACAAGCCTCTAATTCCTCCACTGATGTCAGAGGAGTCTGCAGGGGTAGACTTACTAAACTCAGACAAGGAAGCCAAACGCCAGCAGCTGGATACAACTTTGCATGTAGGCAACATGACAGCCTCATGACTGTTCGAGCCAAAGAAGCCTTGGCTGGGCCACCGCCGAGCAGTCTCCCCAGCGCATCCCGGGACAGACACCCCCTCCAGCAAGGGCATGTGAGGGATCATTGGCCAAAAGCAACTAAGGGGAGATGTGAGAGAACTGACCAAGCGATTTTACCATTTCTGTTCAGCCAAGGAAGTGGAACTTTCTTAGTAGAAAAATGCACACGAACCAGAAAAAAAAAAAAGAAAAGAAAAACTCAGAAGGCAGTAGCTTCTTGGTCCATACAATCAATGGGCAAATTGCAGAAAAGATACCCCTGGAAAGGACAGGCTTGTCTTGGAAGGGAGATGATAGGGAGAGAGGGGAGAAGTTGCAGCACCAGAAAGGTGAATCTTTAGGTCATTTTCCACTGGCTGGAGAAGTGTCCTCGATGTCTGGATCAATGAGGTCCCACAGAAACGCTGGGAGCTGGGAGCCTGGTCCCACCACCACTACCTGTGTAGGCTGGGCAGGTCTCCACCTCCACCCCCTAACACATCGCATCATGCTCCCAGCTGTATGATGAGCTTGAATTCCCAGGATCCAAGTGTCTAACTTACTCTCGCCCTGCCCTGGTGAGCAGGAAGTTGGGGATGGTCTCTGTTGGTCCACGGGGCAGAGGGGCAGTGGCAGTGGCGGGGGTTGGGGGTGGGCTGATTGTCTTGCTGGGAAGGAGCTGTTCAGAAATCCGTTTGTGCCCCTCAAACTCTGAGCCAGGAACCGCTAGGGAGGCAGAGAGAGAACCCAAAGTGAGTTTAAGCAGAGAGAACTTCCAAGCTCACACCTGTGCAGGTGGAATGATGGAAGTGAAGAGACGGTGCCCAGTTCAAGGTCACAAAGGAAGCTCCTGATGAGGCCAGTGACCCACACTGACCTCCAAACCAGATCTAGATTTTGCTGGGAGTGTGGGGTGCTGAGCTAGGCCTGCCCCGCTGTTTCTAACCAGAACCCCTCCTCCCACCCACCATGACACCATCCAAGTCTTCAGGAACTTCCTCTGCAAAGAATTAACCGCTTCTTCACTTGGTTCGCCCAAGACTTGATCACCTTCTCACCGTGTTGTTGTGGGGCTGGCTTCAGAGCCTCCTCTGAAATTACAGTCACCTCTTTCCATGTATGCATGTTTCTGGGGAGAGCATTAATAACTTTTAATGAATCTCCCGAAGGGATGGGTGGCCAAAGGTTAAAAACCACTAATCCAGCCCCTGCATTAAAAGCAATGAATGACCAGACATGGTGGCTCATGCCTGTAATCCCAGCACTCTAGGAGGCTGAGATGGGAGGATTGCTTGAGCCCAGAAGTTCGAGTCTAGCCTAGGTAATACAGAAAGACCCCATCTTTGCAAAAAAAAATTATATATATAAAAAAATTAGCTGGATGTGGAGGTACATCCCCTTGGACCCAGCTACCTGGGAAGCTGAAGCAGGAGGATCGCTTGAGCCGGGGAGGTCAAGGCTGCAGCGAGCCATGATGGGGCCACTGCACTGCAGCCTGGGTGACAGAGCAAGACTCTGTCTCAAAAACAATAAATAAATAAATAAAAAATAAAAGCATTGAAACCCTTGGAATACTACTCAGCAATATATAAAGGAGCTAAATATTAATACACAAAATAATCTAGATAAATCTCCAGAGAATTATGCCGAGTAAAAAGCCAATCTCAAAAGGTTACATAGTATATGATTCTATTTATAGAATATTCTTGAAATGATAAAATTATAGAAATGGAGAACAGATTAGTGCTTACCAGGGGTTAAGGACAGGCTGGGGGCAGGAGGGAAGTGAGTATGCCTATGAAAGGGCAGCATGAGGCTCTTTGTGGTGATGGAACGTTCTGTATCTTGACTGCATCAGTGTCAACATCTGGCTGTGACACTGTACTTTGCAAGATATTATCACTGGGGGAAACTGAGTAAAGGCACATGGGATCTCTGTGTATTATTTCTTATAACTGCATGTGAATCTGCAATTATCTCCAAATAAAAAGTTTAATTAAAGGCCGGGCGTGGTGGTTCACACCTATAATTCTAGCACTTTGGGAGGCTGAGGTGGGCGGATCACTTGAGGTCAGGAGTTCGAGACCAGCCTGGCCAACATGGTGAAACCCTGTCTCTACTAAAAATACAAAAATTAGCTGGACGTGGTGGCACACACCTGTAGTCCCAGCTACTCAGGAGGCTGAGGCTGGAGAATCACTCGAATCTGAGAGGAGGAGGTTGCAGTGAGCTGAGATTGCACCACTACACACCAGCCTGGGGAACACAGTAAGACTCCGTCTCAAAAAAAAAAAAAAAAGTTTAATTAAAAATGTTTTTAAAATAATGAACCAGCTGGGTGTGGTTGCTCATGCCTGTAATCCCAACACTTTGGGAGGCCGAGGCGGGCAGATCACAAAGTCAGGAGTTCAAGACCAGCCTAACACGATGAAACCGCATCTCCACTAAAAATACAAAAATTAGCCAGGCGTGGTGGTGCACACCTGTAATCCCAGCTTCTCAGGACGCTGAGGCAGGAGAATCCCTTGAACCCAGGAGGTGGACGTTGCACTGAGCAGAGATTGCACCACTGCACTCTAGCCTGGACAACAGAGTGAGACTCTGTCTCAAAAAAAAAAAAAAAAAAAAAAAAAAGATGAACCTTTTAGGTAAAGCTAATTTGAGGTGTCAGAAGTCAGAACAGTGGTTATGTTTGGGGAGCAGGTAGTGACTGAAGGGGCCTTCAGTGGGGTTCTGGGGTTCAGATCATGTTGAGTTTCTTGGTCTCTGTTCACCTTGTAAAACCTCATCAATTTAAGTTCTTTTCAGTGTTTTTTAATTTCAGTAAATAATTCATGTGTATTTCTAAAAGTCAAAAACTGAATCACATATAGATTTTATAGACATGGAAAGTGTTCATAACACAATTTAGTGAAAAAAGGAGGTTGCCAAATATTCACATATAAAATTATCTCATTTTTTTGTTTTTTTGGTGTGTTTTTTGAGACAGAGTTTCACTCTTCCGCTCAGGCTGAAGTGAAGTGGCACAATCTCAGCTCACTGCAACCTTCACCCCTGGGTTCAAGCCATTGTCCTGCCTCAGCCTCCTGAGTAGCTGGGATTATAGGTGCCCGCCACCACGCCTGGCTAATTTTTGTTTTAGTGGAGATGGGGTTTTGCCATGTTGGCCAGGCTGGTCTCAAACTCCTGACCTCAGGTGATTCACCCGCCTCAGCCTCCCAAAGTGTTAGGATTACAGGCATGAGCCACCGTGCCTGGCCTCGTTTCTGATTTAAGTATAGTCATGCATCACTTAATGTTGGGTATAAGTTCAGAGAAACACATTTCTAGTCCGTTTCGCCATGTCACAAACATCATAGATTACCCACACCTACTACGTATGTGGGGTAAATGGAATAGCCCATTACTTCCAGGCTACAAACCTCTACAACATTGCCTGCTGAATACTGTAGGTAACTGTAATACAATGGTATTTGTGTATCTAAACATAGAAAAGAGACCATAAAAATATGGTATAAAAGACTTTTTAAATGGTGCATCTGTAAAGGGTCCTTACCATGAATGGAGATCACAGGACTGGAAGCTGTTCTGGGTGAGTCAGTGAGTGAGTGGGGAGTGAATGTGAAGGCCTAGGGCATTACTGTACCCTGCTGTAGATTTTACAAACACCATATTCTTAGGCTAAATTTACATTTATAAAAAAGTTTTTCTTCAATAATTAATGAAGTTTAACTTACAGTAACATTTTTACTTTATAAGTTTTTGAATGGTTTTTAATCTTTTGACTATTTCGTAATAACATTTAACTTAAAAATACATTGTAAAGTACAAAAATATTTTCTTGATATCCTTATAAGCTTTTTTCTATTTTTAACTTTTTTTAAAAAAACTTTTCTGTTAGAAACTAAGACACACACATACACACACACACACACACACGTACTAGCCTAGGCCTACACCGGGGCAGGGTCATCAATATCCCTGTCTTCTACCTCCACGTCTTGTTCTTCAGGGACAATAATAGCACCGTCATGTGTGATAACAATGCCTTCTTCTGGAATACCTCCCAAAGGACTACCTGAGGCTGTTTAATAGTTAACATTTTTAAAAATAAGTAGAAGAAATACACTCTAAAATAATGATAAAAAGTATAGTAAATACATAATCCAATAACAGAGTCATTAGTTATCAAGTATTATGTACTGTACATAATGGTAGGTTTTGTACTGTACTTTTTTTTTTTTTTTTTAAGGCAGAGTCTTGCTCTGTCACCCAGGCTGGTGTGCTGTGGTGGTGCGATCTCGGCTCACTGAAACCTCTGCCTCGGCCTCCCAGGTTCAAGCGATTCCCATGCCTCAGCCTCCTGAGTAGCTGGGATTACAGGTGTTAAGCCACCACACTCGGCTAATTTTTGTATTTTTAATAGAGACAGGGTTTCATCATGTTGGCCACAGGTGACCCTGGCCTTAAGTGATCCTCCCACCTTGGCCTCCCCAAGTGCTGAGATTAAGGCATGAGCCACCATGCCTGGCCTGTACTGTACTTTTTTTTTGAGACAGAGTCTCACTCTGTTGCCCAGGCTGGAGTGCAATGGTTTGATCTCAGCTCACTGCAACCTCCACCTCCTGGGTTCAAGCAATTCTCCTGCCTCAGCCTCCCGAGTTGCTGGGATTACAGGCATCCACCACCACGCCTGGCTAACTTTTTGTATTTTTAGTAGAGATGGGGTTTCACCATGTTGGCCAGGCTGGTCTCGAACTCCGGACCTCAGGTGATCCGCCTGCCTCGGCCTCCCAAAGTGCTGGGATTACAGGCAGGAGCCGCCGCGCCTGGCCGGTACTGTACTTTGATATGACCAGCAGTGCGGTAGGTTTGTTTCCACCAGCATCGCCGCAAACGTGTGTGAAGTGTTGCCCTGCAATGACTGCAACATCACTACCAAAGGAATTTTTCAGCTCCATGAAAATCTTATGGGACCACTGCCATGCATGCTGTCTGTCACTGAACAAAACGTGTAAATAACACACATTTACGTCGGCACAGAGAACAGCTCACAGGTTCTACACCAAAACATCAGCGCTGATGGTTTCCAGAGTATTTTTTTTCTTTTGTTCCCTTTTGTCCACCTTATCTGTAATTTCAAATTTCAGTACAATGAACCTGGCTAATATGTCATATCCTAAAGGGTTCTGCAAGTTTTTCTATTTGATTTTTCAATCCATGCAGTTCTGTCCAAGCCAGACTCCTGCACTCACCCATCTCAGCTGCCAATGTCCGCTCCAGGCTGAAGTTGGGTGCCCTCTGCCGGAGAGGCCCACTTGGGCTGGAGAGGTGCCTCTGTGCTCGGCTCCGGGGTGTGCTGGGCTCTGTGGCTCTTCTGGGGATCAGAGAACCCCTGGCCTTGGGGTAGGAAGCTCCCTCCCTGGGCACAGATGCAGCGAAGGGCTGGGCTAATGTTCCTGCTGTGCTGGGGGACCGTGGAGGAAGGGACACACGGAGGTCACACAGAGTGAGACACTCAGGCGGCGGCATCTGAGGCTCTCCACATGCTAACCCAATAAGCTCCCACCCTCTGCGACTTTGCATCTCAGGTGGTACAATATTTCCAAGGACACACACACATTGGATGTCCATTTCTTTATAAACTGTACACTGGCCAACCCAATATGCAAAATAATAAATCTCAATTTCTATGCAGAATACATAAAGAGAAATAGGATTTCTAATCCTTCCTTTGCATGCACCCTTGGGTTGCCATGTGGGCCTCCTGAAGGGCCTGCACCCAGCTTTGGAGGCTCCATCCCTCCAACCTTCAACCCTGTCTCCTCCGCCTTCTCCCTTCCCTTTGGGTTCCATGTAGCCACCCTGAGTGCCCTTTGTCCTTGTCTTCTGTTCACCTCACAGTGCCCTCCCTGTAGTTTTTATTCATTCACCCATTCATTTGCTCAACAAAAATGAATTTCCCAGTCTGTCGCTAATTAGTTGTATGAGGATGGACTAGTCACTCCCCTCTCTGAAGCTCTGTTTCCTCTGTCAATAACATAGGAACAAGAAATTGGGGATGAAATGAGTCCCTATGAATGGACAGACCATCCTTTCTTATTCTGGGCCATCACGGGCACTGCGATTCCCAGGCTGTCCCAGGAATGTGGCACTGACAGGACAATGGCGGGATCCCAGGATACCTGATGTGGGAGAGCCGGTGCTCTGGAGTCTGGGTGAGGGGTGAAACTCTGCTTGTTTCTGAGCCAACAAAGCCACTGTCTGTCTCCGGGGATGCCATCCAGGGCTCCTGAAAGAGGCAGTATCCCTTTATGTCTGAGGAATGTGACCAAGGCACACTGGGAAGCCCTTCCCAAATCCTAGCCTGGGCCTCACCTCCCAGAGGCTCACACCCCAGGGATGCTGGCCTGGCTCCCAACAGCCAGGCCGAGGAGTGAGGGCTCTCAGGCCCTCAGGCCTCAGCACAAGAATCTGGCTACCAGCAGGGACTCTGCACACCAGGAGGACCCTGAGCAAGTCCTGCCTCCCTGAGGAGTGGCAGCCAGAGCCCTTGGGAGAGACACGGCCGTGGACAAGGACTAGCAAGGGGAGAGGGAGAAAGTCATATTTCCAGTGTCTCCTGGCTCAGGCCTGGAATACTATGGTCTTATCTGAGTGGAAATGCTCAGGCCCAAGGCATTGGAAAAACGAAATCATCAAATATGTACATACAGGTCCTACCCACTGGGTTTAACACATGGCACAAAGAACACAGAGCAACACAGGTGCCTGCCCTCGCTGAGTTCATGTCTAGTGCAGAGAATCCTGACCATGGGCTCATTAGGACTAGAGAAGCGTGTGTGTGTGTGTGTGTGTGTGTGTGTGTGTTTGCACGCAAGTGCACAGGCATGCATATATATGCATTATTCTCTGACAGTCACACTTCCACAGTGGTCTGTGACCTTGCAGCAGTGATGTCTGCTCTAAAGGGCATAGAACTAGACTCTCCAGCTGTGATGGGCAGACTCAGAGAAGTATAAGCAATGGGTTCCAAGCTCTCAGAGGAGGAACAGGAGCTCTGGAAGAGGGACAGGTTTGGGGGGTGACACTGGGCATAAGTCCTGCATGTCAGGTGGGATTTTGGCTGGCAGGGACAGGAGCAGCAGGTATTCCAAGAAGGAATAGCACAAGGAAAGATCCAGAAGCAGAAAGTTGAGAAGACCCAGCAATGACCCTGAGGTTCTGGGCCCATTCCCCCATGCGGAGACTTACCTCCAGGTGGGGCCCACAACCTTGGTGCAAAGGCTTCTGTGGAAGGCGCTCAGAGATGCCGCTTCCCTCCAGGCTGGTCATACTACTTTGGTGGGACGCTGCGGACTTGGTGCCTGGAGGGTGGGGTGGCATGCCAGGGCCTGGAGGGGCTGCCTCAGCCTTGCCCAGGCCTGACATGTGCCCGTCTCTAGCCAGGGATGTCTGGAAACCTGGTGGCTTCACAGATAGCATCTGCTCCGTGGCCTCCCTGGCATGGGAAGAGAAGACCTTCCTTGAGCTCTGCCGGGCAGCCCTGACACAGGGGTTGGCCTGTCCTGGGAGCCAAGCAGCCCAGGGCACAGGCTCTGGAGTCAGACATCCCTGGCTGCCCAGCCTGGTTCTGCCACTTTCTAGCTGTACGACCTAGGGCAAGGCACTTCCCCTCTCTCAACCTCACTTTTCAACTGGAAAATGTGGATGCCAACAAAACCCACCTAACACACCAAAGAGGAAATGCTAAAGCAGCAATTCCCAGACTTAAGGAGTTCGCATACTGCCTTCCCTATTTCAGGCATTTCCATAAACTTCCATCTACTCCAAAGATTTTAGATCACTATTCAAAACAGAAGATGTGACAAACAGAAACTAACTTTGAGGATAAATACAAGAAACCTGAATGTTATCATATACTAGATAGATCCATTTGCCTGCCAAAGGCTCTAGGCCTGAGGCCTGCTTATGCGCTCTCATGCTCGCTCTCTCTCTCTCTCTCTCTTTTTCCACAGAAGTTCAAGAGAGGCATTAAAGACACACAGCACTAACTGAGACTTTCTCCTTGGCATCATTAGAAGGTCAGAGAGAAAAAGAGAATGATATTCTTTTTTCTTGTTTATTTTTTTTATTTTATTTTTTGAGACAGGATCTTGCACTGCCACCCAGGCTGGAGTGCAGTGGCCCGATCTCAGCTCACTGCAATCTCCGCCTCCTGGGCTCAAGAGATCCACCTGCTTCAGCCTCCCAAATAGCTAGGGATATAGGCGTGTACCGACATGTCTGGCTAATTTTTGTATTTTTTGTAGAGATGGGGCTTTGCCATTTTGCTCAGTCTAGCCTTGAACTCCTGGGCTCAAGTGATCCACCTGCCTTGGCCTCCCTCAATGCTGCGATTAAAGGCATGAACCACTGTGCCCAGCTGAGAATAATATTCTTTAATACTGCATGTGTCCTACTGAAAATCATGTCCCACACTACCCAAAATCACTTCAAGGGCTATCAGTGGTATACATTGCACACTTGAAGAGGCAGGACAGGCAAGCCATGTCTAAACTGTGAAGTGCTGTCTTATGCACTCTGACAGTGATCACCCCTGTGGTTTTAGGGTGGAACCAAACATTCTGCAGGAAAGGCTCAGTGACTTACTCCAGGGGAGCCCCATGACTTTTCTCAGCCTGCACCAGGTGCTGCTTTGGGAGGACCCTGGTGGCCTCTGCTTTCCCTGGAGCTGCAGCCACCCCATCAACTTCTAGGGAGTCACCTCCCCTCTCCTCCTCCTCCTCCTCTCCTTCTTTCTCCTCCTCCATTCTCATGGCTTCCGGGAGAGATTTCACACTGAGGTACCTGCAAGAGAACACACAGAGGGGCATGATCTCTGCCCAGTGGGGGACAGCCAAGATCCAGCTGCTAGCCAGACACCCCGGTCAGGTCCAGGTGGCACTCACCGCTCCATGAGGCCATGGTACACTTGTTCCATCTGCAGCTCCTTGTGCCTGAGTCGGGCCAGGGGGTCCTGTGGCCTGTCCTCCACCTTACTGTTGCCAGAGCTCACCTCCACATTTACGTGCAATGGGCGGGGGCCAGCGCTGGCGGCGGCAGTGGTGGTAGCAGGCTGGGGTCAGAAAGATGAAAGGACAGAGATTCAGCAGATACTTAAATACCACTTTTAAGCACCTGCCTCCTGCCAGGCTCGCGCTGGGGGCTGAGGGGTAAGAAGCACATTAGACTCACTAAGCCCACCACCCTTTTATGCATGTGTAAACTACAGAGACTGGGCTGTGTGGTCTTCGATACTGGCTGCCATGAATAGAGCACCTACTGTGTGCCAGGCACCATACAGATATCAGGTCACAACAATCCCACCAGTACCTGAGATTATTACAAACCATTTTACAGACAGGTAGCTAAAGCTCAAATGATTTGCCCAAAGTCAACAGAAACCAGAAGCAGAGTTGAGATTTGAATCTAGATTTCCTGCCAGAGTTAACTCTTCTGACCCCCATCCATGCCAGTAGGGCCACCCCAGCCCCCTGCAATACCTTCACTGCAGGAACGCAAGGGTCCTTCAAGATCATGTACTCAGGTTTTCTCCCCATTCTTGTATGTAGTGGCACCTGGTAGAGTTTTCCTACCCTCTAGGCCAGAGCACAGCATAAGATTTTCCCCAAACCATGGGGCCAGCATGACTTCAGCTGTCAGGGATGTCCTACCAGCGTCCCACCCTACCCAGCAGGCCAGGCCCTCTTTCCTGCTCCCATCCTCAACAGACAAGTCTTTGCAACACAGGCAACAGGAGTTGGGAGGCATAGAGACCCCACCACTGTCATCTGTGTGAATGCACTATACTCAATTTGCTCATCTGCAAAACGGAGACAGTGATTGCCTCTCAAGGGGTCATGGTGTGGGCCAGAGAGCCTTCTACAAAGCCCCTTTCGTGTAGGGCTCTTGTCTAGGCTTCACCCCATCATCCGTGCAGTACTACAGGCTAGAAACCTGGAGCCATCCGTGTCTTCCTTCCCTCTCACGGCCACTCCAAGTCCACTCAAACATACCTTCCCAACCTCTCTCAAGTCCACACATGCTTCCCCATTTGCCCTGCCACCTCCCCATCCTCAGACTGGCCTACCCACAAGTCATCTTATGTCATCCCCTGCCACAAAATCCAGCAGAGTTGAAGGCCATGCTCTCTATGTGACCCACAAGCCCCTATGTCATGGGGCTCCTGCCTGCCTCTCCAGCCACATCTCAGACTATTTTTCCCTTCTCTTCCCATACTCCAGCCACAGGGCCTTTGTACAGGCTGTTTCCCCCACTGGATAGGTTTTCTCTTTGTCTCTAGTAATTCCTACTTAGCCTCAGGTCTCATTTAAACATGACCTCTTCAGGGAAAGTTTCTCTGACGTCCTCCTCAAACTCAGTCATGTTACTCCTCCTACTCTCACAGAACCCCATAATTCTCCTTCAGTGCACTGATCAAAATTACAACTAAATCACTGGAACCAGTTCAACTCTACAGAAAACTCTGTGAAGGCAGAGGCCACCTTCCCTGCCACCTCCCATCCCACTGAATCCCTACCATGTGTCATGGGTCCTGGCATATGGCACACACTTCATAAATAAGAAATATGTACTGAAGAAATGAATTAATGAAGAAATGAATGCACAAGGGAACAGCCCAATATGGTTGAGCCAAGAGGTACCTCAGGGCAGGAGGTCTTGATGGCTGGCATGGGGGCTTGTCTGGAAGGAGCAGGCAGGTGCGTTGGCTGGTGGAGGCAGGGCAGGGCTGGGGTACTGTCCAGAGCTGAGTCTGACCCGGGCGGCTCAGGCTCTTGCTGGGTCTGGTCTATGTGTTCCTTCAGCTCTTCCAGGCAACTTCCCAGACGGTATATCTCTGCCTCCAGCTCCCTGGAATGCAGAAACATCAGCACCAGGAGCCCAAGATGGTAGCCACATCAGGCAGGTCCAGGAGCAGAGTGTCAGAGCAGAGACTCCAGGGGATGCCCCCTTAGGGTCCATTTAATATCAGCCTTTAGATGATGGTGAGAACTCAAAATAAGCAAGATGAAAGAAGGTTCCACTGGGAATCAGGAGGCCTCAGCCCAAGTTCCCTCTGCCTTCCACAGGCTGTGGGACTTTACAGAAATCCTACCCCCATCTAGCCTCAGTTTCCCCATTAACCAATAAGTGTTTCAAGGCATCTTCTCAGCAAGTGGGTTCAAAGGGACTCAAATCTCAGCTTTTCATCGTGCCACCATTTGGATGTGTATATTAATTAGGATAAGATTTCTCTCTATTCTCTTGTGTACAAATTATAAGGACAAAGTGCCTTCCTCCTGGAGGTGAGGGACCCCAGGGGCCCATCCCATCTGTCCTTCCAGGCCTTCCACCCCAGCAGGTACCTGCCAGGATCAAATCTTCCAGGTGTCCCCTTGGAGCCAGCAAGCGGCTGGGCAGGGTGTTGCTCCCGGCAGGCCTTCAGGTACTCCTCCTCTAGGGCCGCGTGGGCAGCCTTCAGCCGCTGGAAGCCCTGAAACCAGACCAGGCCAGGAAGACTTCAATGCTCAGCCCCTGTGGGGCCTGTCCCTGCAGACACAGTGGATGAGACAGTTTGCGGGAGGCCATGGGATGCACCTGGGCCCTTGGGTTCATGCAAGATACAGGCTGAGGTTGAGATCTCTGGAGGCAGCCTGCCCTGGAGAGCGGCCGTGGTCCAGCTCTCTGCCATCAGGCTGGCACAACAGACACACAACTTAGAGCCTTGGCGCCAGCTTCAGAGGGCACCAGCCCTTCCTGCATAGACTTACAAGGACCCCAATGTATCACAAACTGTCATAGCTGTCACAGTGTCAAATATACTCTCACCGTATCTCCATAAGGACCCTCTACTTGAGAGACTCTGGATCCTTATTCTTGATTTGCAAAACTGTGGGTTTCAGAAAATTAGCCACTCTTTTCCCAAATCCTTATAGGCTATCAACACAGATAATGTTATCATCACCATTACATTATTGAGAATATTTACTGAGCATTGAGACTCTGGGCTAAAGCACTTTGCATTTATTTAATCTTCAATATAATCATAATGAGGGGTGATTAATCATCTTCATTTAAAAAGGATGAAACTGAGGCACAGGGATGTCATTTAAGTTGGTGAAGGTCATGGAGTGAGTGAGTTGTAGAGACAGGATGTGGGCCCAGGCCCTCTGGCCCCAGAGGCCATGGTCCTAGCAATTCTGTTAGGCTCCCATAGTAAACATAATCACGGGCAATACATGGCTAAAGCTGCGGCAACTGGGGTTGGTATCACTGTCTTACTACCTTCTGCATCCCACTCAACTCTGAGGACAGACTGAGGCCAAGGACAACCTAGAACCCATTCCCTGGTCACATCTAACCTTCCGACAGCTCTCAACTTCCCTGCGTATGGGGGAATTAGAACAGAGAGCAAAAAAATGAATGGTTTTAGTTTACAAGGTCCTTGGTCATCCACTGCATGATATTACATGATACACATCACGTATTCTGCGATTGGAAAGTGTACGTGACATCTATGTAACCACACAGGAAAACACTCCCGCCATAACATTTTTTTAGAAACTAGGTGTGTTGCATTTGCCTCTCCAGACCTTCTCTTAGCTCCTCTCCCACCCTGCTCTGTGCTTTGAGCATCAGGGCTGTCTACCTGCTGGCTTCTGATTGGGTCTGTCTAGTGGGAGGGACCTATCAGAGATCACAGGGTGGGAAGAGAGAGACTTGAGAGTGGGTACAGCTCCCGGCTAATGCTACTACCTGGGGATTCCCCAGTCTTTGCTGGGTCCCCTGATGCTGTCCACACCTTTGCTGACAGTTCTTTCCTCTGATGCCTACACTCCCAGACTTGAGAGCTGCACCTGTTCCTTACTGGGACCCTGGCTGATGCAGCAAGAATCTAAATTGTATTTATCACTGCAGTTATCTAAAACTCCAAATTCCAAAGGAAATACACCAATAAGGAATCTATAAAGGGTCTCTCCCCCAGCCCCCACTTTTTTTTTAACCTAGTTTCCAAACGTCTGGCAACCATTTTGTAATTTTTTTTTAAAGGCAATAAAAAAGAAAAGGCCTTTTTCTGCTTGCTGAGAGGCAGGGTAATTTGTGGAAGGTAGTGCAGGGCAGTGATTATGACCCTGGATTTGAAAGGGAGACAGACCTGGCTCCAGGCTCTGCTACCTACTAGCTGTGTGGTCTTTGAGTAACCCCTCTGAGCTTCAGTTCCATCCTGGTTAAATGATGGTGATAACTGTAACTGCTTCACTGGGTTTCGATGATGATAAAATAAAATAACATACTCTAGGGTTTACCACAGTCCCTGGCACACAACCATCCTTGCTTAATAAGCAGTAACTATTGTGATATAATGATCGTTATCATGGGAAGCTACTCAAGAGCTGTTTGCTCTGAAAGAGACACTGTGTCTGGGATTCTCTTTTCTGTCTTGTAGCAAAGGAGGCTTCAGAGACAGAGCCATGGGAGACAGTGGTTGTCTGGCAGTTCCACGGGTGGCTCCTGAATTGGGCAGTACCTTGAGTTGGTCCTGGGGCATGAGACGTCCTGCCTGTATCAGTCTTTCAAAGGACTCCACCTGGACATTAGGAGGGGAAGGAAATATGCTCCATTAATCCAGTCCTGCAGACTCCCACATCCAGCCACATCCATGCTTTGGTAAGAGGAGCTGGGTCCGTCCTCAGGATGTGGGGTTTCTGCCAAGCATGGAGAGGTGGGTGCTGGGAACAGCTTCTACCACCAGCCCCAGGCATAGCAGCCTTGAGAAAAAATCAAAGTGGAACCTGCAGGAATTTACTGACAACAAAGCAAGTCACTCGTGTGAATCAAGACTAATGCAGGATATTTACTGCAGCATGAACAGTAGGGCGGGGACAAGAAATAGCTTAAATGCCTGTCGGTGGAATAGTATGCAGCCATCAATAAGAGGAAGGTACATGTGTATGTTCTGAGCTATTAATACCTCCAAGACCTATTTTTCAGTGTCAAATCAAGGTACAGGGCAATGTTTATAGTATGCTACCATCTGTATAAAATATGTGACGAATAAAAAGGAAAACGATAAATACATTGCTTATATATGATATACTATCTCTAGAGGAATTCAAGAAACTAAAATATAAATTGCTTCTGGGAAGGAGAACTGGGTGGCTGGAAGACAGGAATGAGAAGTAGATTTTTCTACTACACGTCCTTTGCATCCTTTGAAATTTGAACAATGTGAATTCGTTGCCTACCCAAAAATAAATATTCAAATTTAGGACTTCAAAAAGTCAAGGTACAGTAGCTTATGCAACCATTTCTATAAATGCAAGTGTGTGCACTGAACGTTTTTGCATGGGTTGGAGAAAATATTTATTTTTTGCTCAATATGCCCTCTGTACTGTGCAAAGGTCCTTATCATGGGTGTCTGTTACCTGCTCAAAAAAAGTTTCATTACAAAAAAAGGCAAGGGATGATATATTCAGTTTTAAGAAAGTTCTAGATCAGTGTGAAATATAATATAGAAATGTATATCATGTAATCATATATTGTATAATTTTATAATATATAAAATAGAAATATAGTGTGAGCTACACATTTGAAATTTTCTCATAGCCACATTGAGAATGTAAAAAGAAACAGGTAAAACTAATTTTTATATTTTATTTAGCCCCAAATATCATTTCAACATGTAACCAATACTAAAAAAATAGGGAGATACTTTGTATTTCTAAGTCTCTGAAATCCAGTATGTGTTTTATACATACCACAGCATGTCTCAATTCAGAGCAGCCCATGTCTCAACAGCCACATGTGGCCAGCAGCTTCTGAATTGGATCGTGCAGCACTAGATATGAGGGGTCAGCTAAGGCCCCAGCTCCTGCTCAGTGTGATGATTTGACATTGCTTTATTTTGTGGACAACACATAGGACGAAGAAGAAATGTGTCTCCGGCTACGGAACCAAGAATGGTGGTGGCAAAAGGAAATGAAGCCTGTAATCCCAGCACTTTGGGAGGCTGAGGCGGGCAGATCACCTGAGGTCAGGAGCTTGAGACCATCCTGGCCAACATGGTGAAATCCCGTCTCTACTAAAAATACAAAAATTAGCCGGGCGTGGTGGCGGGTGCCTGTGATCTTAGCTTCTAGGGAGGCTTGAGGCAGAAGAATTGCTTGGACCAGGGAAGCGGAGGTTGCAGTAAGCCAAGATTGCACCACTGCACTCCAGCCTGGGCGAAAGAGCAAGACACTGTCTCAAAAAAAAAAAAAAAAAAAAAAAAAGAAAAAGAAATGAAGTCCTTGTATGTGCTACTCCAACAAGGATTAACTTTGAAAACATCATGGTAAGTGACAGATGTCAGACACAGGACAAATATTGCATGAATATATTGCTATGAGACGTCCACAATAGGTGAGCCTATAAAAATAGGAGGCAGATGAGCAGCTGCCACAGGCTGGGGGAAGAGGGAACGGGGAGTGGGAGTGACCGCCTAATACAGATGAGGTTTCTTAGTGGCTCATGAAAGTGTCTAAAATTGACTGTGGTGACAGTGGCAGAACTGTGAATATACTAAAAACCACTGAAGCACGCATACATTTTAAATGAGTCAACTGCGTGGTATGTGAATTATATTTCAATAAAGCAGGGGAGAGAAGGGGAGATGGGAAGGGAGAGAAGAGGAGGGGAGAGGAGGAGAGAAGAGGAGAGGAGAGGGGAAGGGAGAAGAGGGGAGGGGAAGGGAGAGGAGAGGGAAGGGAAGGGAAGGGAAGGGAAGGGAAGGGAAGGGAAGGGAAGGGAAGAATACAATGGTGGTGCTTCTCTGAAAGAATTTGTTTTATGGGCAGGGTGGTGCATATAACTATTGCATTTCTCTTTTGGCACTGGCAACTAGGAAGCTCAAAGCTAAATGTGTGACTCTGATGTGCTTAGGGTCCAACAGAACATTTTATTTACTCACTTCACATACTTTACTTTTTTCTACCCTTACTTCCTCTCTGCCCCTGTTTCCTCGCTTCTGTTTTCAGAATGTGGCTAAAATGTATGTATTTTCATAAGGTACTTTAAGCCACTTCTGGAGTAAAGCCAATGTACAGTTATAAACAGACCTGCAAACAATTCATGGTTACTTGGACTGCTGGATGAAGATACAAAGACCCTTGAGAAGTAACTGGGAAGTGATTTATTTAATAAAATGAACTAAGAAAATGAGGCAACTTATCCTGAAGAGGAAAAGGTAGAGTAGAGATTCTATTACTCTTCCAGAATCCTGAAAGAGCTCAGAGTTGCCCGGGAGCCAGCCTAGAGACACTTCGAAGCACAACTGGAGGGATTTTGATGAGATGCATTGCCAAAAAGGAGGGTGAAACCTAGCACTGGTGACAAGGAGGAGGCTGGAGCTGTGTGGCCTCTAAAACCAGGGAGGGGCTCATGTTTTGGGGATGGCTGAGTTAACTTGGTGCAGAGGCAGGGGAATGACAAGTGAGACTCCCAGAGTGCTTCTCACCCAAGCAGGCAGAGGTTCTGCGTTCTCCAGGTGAGTTAAGTCTCTCAGGGGCAAAGCTGGGAGTCCACTCACCTTGGCCAGGAACTGCTTGGCCTGAGAAGCCAGTGCCTGGGTCTGCTCTGCTGAGGACTGGTCCTCGGAGATGCCCCGGTTCTCTGGAAGCCACCCCAGGGTGGGCATGCTGGTGAGCGAGGAGGGGCTCAGGTCTCCTCGAGCTGATGGCCACCCTGGAATACACAATTGCTGAAAGCTGGAGCCAAGAACAGTCCTTCCAGGAGCTGAAGGACTGAGGCTGAACGTCAAAGCCACCACCTCCATCATCAAGTTACAGCTCAGTCACCATGTGCTATCTTCACATCAGCCCCAGGAAGTGGGCTGGGTAAAGCATTGTCCCCCATTTACAGGGGAGGACAAGGTGCAGATCTGCCCCAGGTCACACGGCTGGCTGCAGCAGAGCTGTGCTAGGCTTCCGGGTTCCCAGTCAACAGCGTGGCCTCTCACACAGGGAGACGTGAGTTCCAATCCAGACGCTTCCCCTCAACAGCTGTATGAACTCAGCCTGTCCTCACCTCTCCAAGCCTTGATCCCCTTGGCTGTCATGGGTGTGACAACAGTGCACACCTCAGCGGGTTATTGTGGGGATGAACTGAGGTCACATGTGTCAAGGCTCAGTGCAGGGCCTGGCTGAGATATGGGCTCCCCAGGGACAATACTCTATGTCTTCAACTCACCCAGGGTCACCAAGATGCCAAGTGGCAGGGCCAGGGCTGCCCCCAGGCTGCTGTGGATCAAAGCAGGACACTTTCCACATCTCTGACCCTTTTGCGTCAAAGTACCCAGGGTGGGGCCTTGCCTCCCTCCTTCCCCTGGCCTGAGGCCAGTGCCATCCCCAGGGTGAACCAAGTCAGCCCCACAGAGCAGAATCCCAGACAGAAGGAGCCTCCAGCTGCGGCTCTTCTCCCGGACTCACCTGAGGCCGCAGAGGCCTGGGGGTCCTCAGCCGGGCCCAGCCACCACTCTGCAGAGCGGGGCTGTGGGATGGTGAAGGACAAGACCTTGGTCCCTTGGGGCACCATTCCTGTGTGGATGCTGTGGCTGGGCTGGGGTGGGTCAGAGAACAGGTTCACCTGTGGAAGCGGGGAGGCACAGCAGAGCCAAGTCAGGGTAGGGGCAAATCCACCTGAAATACCTCATCTTCATTCAGGAGCTCAACACACATGCCCTGTAGTAATAAATACCATCTTTCAGTGCAGCCCTTGGCTGGGCCAAACATAGGTGAAGAACTACGTGCCCTTTCATTTACTCTTAATGGTGGTCCTGAAAGGAAGACAGGGTGGGGACCCCAACAGCCCATTATATAGAAGGAAAAACTGAGACACAGAGAGGTTATTAAGTCACTTACTCAAGATCCCCAGCTGATAAGTCCTTGGATGAGGATTACAACACTGCTCTATCTGACCCCAATACCTATGGTTCTACTATTAACAGTAATTTTTTATTAATAATGTATGTTATAATTATATCATAATATACCATATAATTATTTCTTAACAAATATAAGCATTTCCAATAATTATGTTGATAATAATAGCAACCAATAGCTGTTTGAATAAATGAGTGAACCAGCAAGTGAACAAACTAATCTGCCATTGGTAGCGGATCTCTATCATTTGAGGACAGATTTAAAACATGGCAGCCAGCCCAGCTGGTGAGGGAGCAGTCTGGAGTCAGGCAGGTGACCAAGGAAGACCTCTTGAAGCTCGAAAGCAGAGGGAAACCACGGGCTGTTCAAGAGCTTACAGCAGAGTTGAGAGGACTATGTTCTGTTTGTGTAAAGAAGGTTTTATTGAACACAGCCATGCCTGTTTGTTTATGTGTTGTCTATGGCTGCTTTCACACTCTGGTGGCAGAGTTGAGTAGTTGTGACAGAGACTATATGCTCCACAAAGCTAAACATTTTCACAATCTGGCCCTTTACAGAGAAAGTTTGCCAACTCTAGCTTAGCATGTGGGCTCTGCAGTCAGAGCCCAGGTTCCCGCCCAGGCTCTACCACAGCACACCTCTGAGTCCTAGTTGGCTTAATAACTTTTCTGCACATGATATAAGTGCTCAATAAATAGCGGCCACCACCCTGACATTCATCACCATCATCATCACCACCACCGTCATCACCACTACCACCACCACCATCACCATCACCATCGTCATCACCACCACTGTCATTACCACCACCATCATCACCATCAGCATCATTATAACAATCATCATTATTAGCATCACCATCATTCACCATCACCATCACTATCACCATTATCACCAACACCATCACAATCATCACCACCACCATCACCATTTTTACCATTATCGTCATCATAACTATGACCATTACTACCATCACCATGATCGTCATCGCCATCATCATCTGCACAGCCACCATGGAGACAGGCCCATGGAAAAGCAACACCCCTTAGTGGCACCTGCTCATCATGATGTTGGGGGGTTATCTTAACTGCCCCCGCTGCACCAAGGTCAGGAATGAGCAGTTTAGGGTGGGCCCGGTGGAAGGGGATCCCTGGCCCCCAGGCCAGCAGCCTCTCTTGCTTAAGCTGTATAGGTCCTGGCTGTGGCTGAAAAATCAACTCCAAGTGTGGCATGGTCCCCCCCGCCGCCTCCCCCTCTTTCAGGCCCAGCCTCCCCAGATGAGAACAAAGCTGGATTTTAATAATCCCCTCAGCCATCTGCTCAGACTCCCCTGTGGGGGCTTTCCTATCAGCACCCCCCTTCCTGAGGTGACCCAAATCCCAGGGGAGCCCCAGCCCTCTGACCTGTTTCCCTCCCCAGACCCCTTTCTCAGCCTCAGGCTCCACCTGGGGAGTGACAGGGAACGGGGATAGGCCAGGGAAACCAGCAGGCCCCTTTGTTTCAGGGACCAAAAAGGAGTTTGAAGCAGAGAAGCCCAAAACCTGAGCAGATGCCCAGGCAGAGCCATGAGGTGGGGAGTGGCGGTGGGGGTGGCAGCTTCAGCTGCTCGGGCCTGGCCCTCCCAGGGCCCATCTCCCTGGACACAGCCAGGTGTCCCGGGTGCTCCCCAAGGCCGGATTCACTCCCTCGGGGGATTCTGTAAAAGGTGAATCAGAATTCTGTGAAGGGAGGACCCGTAAATTTGGGAAACATTGGGTTAAACAAATGAATATTCTCTGCACAGATGGATTTCTCTCAGCCTTTAAAATGCTAATGGGCTTTATGAATAGGGCGGGAGGGGAGGAGGAAGAGAGAGGAAGATGTTTCCCCAACTCATCTGCATACAGAAACCTCCCCTTCCCCCCATCCCCACCCAGGGGGTTCTGGGCCAACTTGTGGCCATCAGAACACACTGAAAAAGGGTGGTTTTACATTATCTCTGTAATTCCTTCTAGGGTAATTTCTGGTCACCTCAGCTCTTCCAGATCTCTCTTCAGCTGAGATGGAGGAACAGGGGCTGGGGGGAGGTGGCAACATGGCAGCAAATGCAGTGAGATCACCATAAACCCTGGCCAGAGGCCAGTGTAGAGAACAGAGCCAACCAGTGACTCCTGACCAGTCCTGGCTCCCTGCCCCACAGCTGGGCTCCCTGGTCCTGCCCCAACCCCAAGGCTCCAGACCCATCCGTGTTCCTGGGCCAGGCCTCCCCGGCTACAGATCCCACAACTACCGAGTCTAGTTCTGCTAGAGCGTGGTGTCACTCGTGGGCTTCAGAGCCAGGCTGCCGAGTTCCAACTCCTGCTCTGGCACCTACTTGTTGAGTGATCTTGGTCAAGTTACTTAACATCTCTGTGCCTCAGCTTCCCCAACTGCAAATTATTTAGGACAGTGGTCCATAAACATCACCTATGACCATTCTTATTTCTATAACAGTCATCAATCCGCCTCATCCCTATGCCTCTCTCCACACCCAGTGCCAGGGCCTGGGTGCCAGGGCTTACCCAGACTTGAGGAAAAGAACATCTGTTCTGGAATCAGGCAGATGTAGGTTTCAATCCCAGCTTTGCCTCTTGCACCAGCTATGGGATGTTGAGCAAACCATTCCACCTGACTGAACCTCAGTGTGTGTGTGGAGGGGCTCAAATAAGATGACCCTGAACCTAGGGTGGGATACCTGTTGCTGCTCAGTGAATGTCAATCTCCTTCCTATGGGTCCCCACCCACTGGTGTCCACCTACCCACCATGCCTAGATGGGGTGTCCAGTGCAACATCCCCAGCGCGGCTCCCTCCCAGGTGGATCCAGCCCTCCGCCGTGGGTTCTGAGCAGAGTGAAGTGGCTCGGTGGGTCCTTGGGAGGTCTGAGAACTGCCTCTGAACTCGTGGGCTCTGAGCAAAAGGCTGTCCTGGGGTCTCTCCAGCCTTCGGGGTAGAGTGCACAGAGGTCCAGACGGAGTGAGGAAGGCTGGCCAGCTGGAATCTCAGCTCTCCTCAAGCCCCATGGACCCTGAGTGAATCCCCTCCCTGCTCTGGGGCTCTGTTCTCTTCTGCACATTGGAGCTGCAAGCCTGCCTTGTACTACTCCCCCAGGGCAGCTGTGAGATGGGGTTGGGCGGGAGGTGATAGTATCATCCTGCTTCCTTCCCGCAGAGCCCTGAAAGGTGCTCATACTTTGTGAGGCTGAGAGAGGGGTTGGGGGAGGGAGCAGAGCCCTCAGGCCAAGCAATAGCAATCATTTTTCCAGAAAGTGGGAGTGAGTGAGCTGACACAGAACCATTTCCGGCCTCTCCTCCTGTGACACCCTCACACACATGAGCCAGGGGTCTGGGTGCCAGCCAGGGCAGGGTGACCACACTTGGGGGGGACCCTGAGTCCTACAGGGTCAAGGGAGCACCCACAAGAGGAGGCACCCCAGCTGCACTACACTGTGTCCACCCCACCTGTGTCACTGTGGCTGACATACAAGAGGCCTAGCAGTAAACATCTTTATAATAATAATATTCCCTAACTCTTACGAAGTGCCTGCCTAGTGCCAGGTAAATGCTTTCTGTATACTGACTCATGCCCTTAAATGAGCGCAGGAGGAAGGGAGGAGGGAGGGTGGAGACGCTCCACGCCTTCAGTCCACGCCTTCAGTTCCCACCACTCCATGACCGTCAGCGGCCCCTACCCCAACGGGAGCCCCAGTTTCCCAATCTGTCAAATGGGGAAGCCGAGTGTTTGGGTCTGATGACCAGTCCCTTTCTCCCCGGACCTGCTTGGAGTCTGCAGCCATGAGAATGCGGTTTCCCCAGAGAGGATGACCTAACAAACCCCCTCCACTCCCTTTCCCGACTGCCCCGTCTCTTCCAACCCTAGATCTGGCTCAGCAGTTCAAAAAGCTGGAAGGAGACTACTTGGCTCCCAGGAGGAAGTCTGATTAGCCCTCTTTTACAGATGTGCCCGATGAGGCCAAGAGGGAAGGGGCCTGCCTGTGCCAGGCAGCAGGTGTGGGGATGCAGGGGGACTCCTGGTCCTAGAACAGGCCCCCTTCCGTTTCCTCACCACAGTGGCCTCCTCCCACCCGCCCCGGAAGTGCCTCTCAGCATTGAGAGCAGCAGCTGTGGCGGGGGCGGGGTCCTGGAGCATGATGGGGGGAGGCATTGGGGCATCTGCATCTCTGCACCTCAGCTCTCACCCCTCCTCCACTGCTGCCTGATGAGGCAAGAGGAGGGCACAGCAAAAGCAGGAAGCCACGAGGGGCCGCACAGGTCCCACTTCCTGCCTCACTCAGGAAAGAGGAAGGTGGAGAATTCACAGCCTCCTCCTAAGATGGGGTGGGGGCTGGGGTGGTGGGTTTCCCCTCTGCTCTCCTCCTGCCCCATACTCTGCCAGGTGAGGTTGTGGGGAGGGAGAAAGGCAAAGGTGTGATCCAGGAAGATTCAGGCCCAAAGAACAAGCACCAGGGGCTGAGCAGAAATTCCGTGTTACTCTTTTGAGGCTCACAGAGCCCAAGTAACTTCCTCAAGGTCACACAGCTGGTTAGCAATGGAGCCAGGAGTCGAACCCAGGTGGCCTTACTCCCAAGCCCATCTAGAAGGAGAGAGAGTCTCATGAAATTCCTGGGCTCATGGTAGCTCAGGCCTGTAATCCCAGGAGCACTTTGGGAGGCTGAAGCAGAAGGATCACTTGAGCCCAGGAGTTCGAGACCAGCTTGGGCAACAAAGTAAGACCCCGTCTCTACAAAACATAAAAAAAAAAAAAAAAAAATTAGCAGGGCACAGTGATGCATGCCTGTATTCCCAGCTACCAGGGAGGCTGAAGCGAGAGGATCCCTTGAGCCCAGGAGGTTGATATTGCAGTGAGTTATGACCATGCCACTGCACTCCAGCCTGGGTGACAGAGCAAGACCCTGACTCAAAAAAAAAAAGAAAGCCCAGGGAGGGCAAGGTCACTGCCCAAGGTCACAGAGGGACCTTGGGGTAGAAGCAAACTGGCGTTCCACTAACTTCAGGGCCTCAGTAGATGGAGGAGGCAGTGGCCTTTCTCTAGAGCTATGGAAAAGTGTCATCTCCTCGGGGACTTGGGCCCATGCCTCCACCCCATCCCAGCCTGGTACCTTGGCCCCGAGGCGTAGCTGGTCGATGGTGTTCTCGGCCTCAGCGTACTTGGTGAGAAGCCTGTGGTAGTCTTCCTGCAGAAAAGGGGGAGCAACACGGTCATATGCCCAGGCACACAATGCACCCCTCCTTGCTGGGAGACCCTGATAGCAAACCATTCAATGGTGGGATCCAAGCTGAGCAATCTTCAGGCTTGTGTGCAACACAGACCCACCACGTTCAAGTTCTGGAGCATGAGAGGGCAGTGGGACAACTTTTCTACCTCCGTGACAACGAGTCCAGACTGAGGGCCTCTGGCTGGTTTACCTTGACACATGACCCACATCGCAGATGGCTGCCACGATTCTATTTATCCAAATGCCCTGCCCATCGGTTGGCTCTGTGGGGTGAGGCCCATATCTGTCTTTCCCCCTGCTGCGCTGTCGGTGTTTAAGCAGCATGTGCTTAAGAAGTACTTTCTTCAATGGCTAATTGAATGAATCATCCAAGAGTCCCGTGGCAGAAAAATAGAAGGCTTGAAAATCACTGTTCCACCTACTCAGTCACTTGCCTTAAACAAACCCAAAGAGCTTTATAAAAACAAGTCATTGCAGGAAAAAAGGAAAAGCATGTCACCTTTGAAGGATGTGAGGAACTGACTCCTTCTGAAAATGGGTCAGTAACTAAGTAACGAAGGACCATTATGGGTCAGTAACGGTAACAGTAAAAGGACAGAACAGAGCATCTCGCTGACCTTTCCCGTATAAGCAAGAACTTGGTAACCAAGTAGTTGATGAGGGACACTTTTACTTTTTAGCATATTTCCAGCAATTAATGTAGGAGTGAGAGCATTAGCATACTACCACTTTGTCACCCCAAATGAAAGACTAGACCAAGACAATGACCATCAGAGGCTGTCAAAATCACAAACAAGAGACCAGCAGGCATCCTGTGCTTGCTGAAGGAGGCACACAGGCCACCTATGATATGCTCTTGCCAAAACTCCCCACACCCGTGGAGCTCGCGGTCTGGAGGGGAAACATGACTATTTCCCTTGAAACATGATCACTTCAACAGATCATCCTTGAAACATGAGTACAATCACTGGTCTTTTTGAGCAAAGGGCTTAGGTCTATCTCAGGGCTCCAGGTATACCCTCCCTGCACCAGCATGGAGTTCCTAGCCCAGAGCCCAGGCCTCCCTACCCCAGCCAGCCTCTACCCCAGGGCCTCCCCACCCCAGCCAGCCTCCACCTCAGGCCTCTCCACCCCAGCCAGCCTCTACCCCAGGGCTTCCCACCCAAGCCAGCCTCCACCCCAGGCCTCCCCACCCCACCAGCCTCTATCCCAGGACTCCCCACCCCAGCCAGCCTCCACCCCAGCCCTCCCCACCCCACTAGCCTCCATCCCAGGGCTTCCCACCCCAGCCAGGCTCTACCCCAGGCCTCTCCACCCCAGCCAGCCTCTACTCGAGGCCTCCCCACCCCAATTAGCCTCCACCCTAAGCCAACAGGGGCCTTGGTGACACATCCACAGCCATAAGTCCCACTAACCTGGAGCTGATGGACCAGTTCAGTGGCTTGCTCAGGTGTCTGAAATTCTTGGGGTACCCTGGTGATGGGGTGGGCAGGAGGCGTGTCCTTTGCCAAGGCTGCTTCTCCACTGCTCAACAGCACCTCCTGCACAATCTCAGCTGGTGACTTGAAGATGAGGGGCCTGGCAGGGGCCTGAGGCTTCCTGTTGTGGCTTCTGGACTTGGGGGGACGGTAGCTCTCATCTTTGGGGAATCTCACCCGTGGCCCTACCTTGGAGAAGTCAGGGAGTGGGTAGTTCAACTGCCCCCGGCCATACTTGGGGGCATTAGAAGAGGAGCGGCCAGCCAGAGTGGCTCCCTGTTTGGGCAGCGGCCTGCCCTGCCGTGTTGACCTGGGCTGAGGATTCAGGGGGCTGATGGAGCCAATGAATCGGGAAGGGAGTGGCTTAGGTGACGTCTTTGTCTGCTTCCAGATGTGTTCCTCGGGCTGAGGGCAGGAGAATCTGGTTGTTTCTCTCCTCCATCTATCCGCGGCAGGCTGCGGACTCTGGGCTCGGGGAGCTGAGGAGTCCTGGAATTCCATGGGGGTTGCCAGAGCAACGCTGCCTCCAGTTCTGTCATCTGGGTTTAGGAGGTGGTGGCTGGCGCCCTCTAGTAAGGTTTCTGCCAGGGCAGTGGGCTGGGGGCCACCGGTCTCTCCTTCCCAGGTAGAATCAAGGCTGTCACTAGGGTGGTTGAGGCTCACTGTCCCACTGCTCCAGGACCTTGCTGGGCTGAGCTCAACGGATGGGTTGACCTCGGAATGTTCAGAAAGTTTGTCCCCACTGGCTTGTTCGCTAGAAGCCACCCAGCCCCTGGCCTGACCATGCCCAAGAGCCACGGGGCTGGTGTTTCCACGGCCCTCCAAGCTGAGACCAGCCTCATACCCCAACCTTGGGGAGCTCTCTCCAGCCTCCTCAACCTCCAGACTTCTAAGGGTCCCATCTGGCTCCTCTTCAGTCATGTCCAGCTGACGGCCCTGCTGGGGGAGCCAGGCGAGAGGCTCGTGGGAACTTGCTGGGCTGTCCACATCCTCTGCTTCAGCCTCTGGAAAGACAGGCCATTCACTTCTTAGCATATACCAGGTCTGTATCCACCATGTAACTTACCCTGTCACTTCAACTCTCTGGCTTCCATTTCCTCATCACATGGGGATGGAAAGAATCCCAAGGAGCCCCCCACATAGCCAAGTGCTTGTCTGATACCTGATCTGGTTGTCTCAGAGGTCCTTCAAACTCAAACCCAAACCCGGTCCCTCCAGTGTCTCCCATCTCAGCAGATGGCAACACCATCCCCTCCAGGTGTACAGGCCAGCAGCCTGGGAGGCGTCTTTGCCATCTCTCTCCTTCTAACCCCCTGAATCCAATCTGTCACCTGGTCCTGCCCCATTACCTCCTATAAAAATCGCAAACTCATCTATGACTCTGAAGTCTACCACCACTACCTTGGCTCGTGTCCCATCCTCTCTTGTCTGGCTAACTGCAGTCAGTAGCCACCTAACCATCTCCTCCGTCCTCACCCACATCCCCCATCTGAAAACTCATCCATGTCCTCCTGTGGAAGAAAAGCAGAACCTTCACTATGGTCCTAAGGTCGCTGCCACCCCGACCCCATTAGCTCTCCTGATCCATCTCTCTCCATGGCCCCTCAGGCTCCCCCTGCTCCTGCTACGTGCACACCACGCTCCTCCCACCATGGGGGCTACGCATGTGCGCATCCCTCTGCTGGGGGATTCTCTCTCCTCCTTGGCCTAGTTAACTCCTATCTGTCCTTCAGGCTCAACCTCTGCCTCCTCAAGGAAGACTTAGATCTCCCTGACTAGGTCAAGTTCTCCCTTTTACAGGCCCTCACAGGACTGGTTACCTCTATTTTGTAACACTTATCATAGCAGCTGCTTTCCATTTATTTGTGTGGTTGTTTCACTGACATGTGTGTCACCCCCTACACTGCAAGCTCTATGAAGCCAAGGATGCTCTCTGTTTTGTTCACGATTGGATTTGCAGTGCTGGTACCTGACACTATTTGTTGACCGAACAGAAAAAGGAGAAAAGGAAGGCGAGCGAGGAAGGGAGGGAAGGAAGGAAGGAGGGAGGAAGATAAGGTATATAAAGCTCCCAAGAAGTAGACAGTTACTGTAATTATTACATAGTGAGTACTCAATAAATATATATCCATCCACCCACCCAGCCATCTATCCCACCATGCTTCCTCCCAATATCCATCCATCTACCCACCCATTCACCCATCCATCACCCACCCGTCCATTCATCCATGCATCTAACCACCATCCATGCAGTCATTGTTTACGGAGCACCCACTCTGCTCTAGACCCCGTGTTGACTTCTGCAATAGGTCCAAAGTTTCATGAGACACAGTTTGGGTACCACCAGGCATAGACTCTCTGTTCAGGCAGATGCACCTTTGTGTCACTCTCTACTCCCCCATGCTCTTTCCCCTACCCTTGACGCCTCTACATCTCTTAACCACTTAACATCTCCTTCCGCAAGTTACTCTTGCTTACAGCAACATACTTGAAACCCAGGGAGGTTAACGTAAGTTGCCAAAGATCACCCAGTGGTTCCCTGGACCTGGGACCCAGGCCCCAGTCATGCAGGTGAGTCTGCTTCCACCACTAGGGGTCACGCACTAGGGGTGAAGAGGCCTGGGCTTTGGAGCTAGGGAGCCCTGGGTTCAATCCTGGCTCCTGTGACCCCTCACTGGGGCCACGGGCAAGCTGCTGACCTCTCTGGCAATCCACAGTCAAACTTGAGGCTAGTTCCTCCTACCTGACAGAGGGTGGTGAGGAGGGAACAAGAGAGGGTCAGACCCTGCCCAGCCCTGTGCCTGGCACATAGTAAAGGCACAGGACAGGGTAGCAGCTATTACATCATAGCAGGGGGTTACCATGTGACCCCAGGAAGAGATGCCTCTGCCCTGTCCACCCGGTGCATCTCAGTTACCATCCCTTGCTGGAAAGAGTGCTCAGAAATGGCTCCTCAGTGGGCAGCAGTGGGCAGTGCTCACTTTGAGCAGATCAGGTGTGTGAAACTTTGAGTAATGGCACAATCCGCTACCAGAGGAGGCTTCTCTACCAACCGCAACAGCCTGCGAGAGTCACAGGACCCTAAAACAGGGGCATCTCGCTCATAATCTAAGCGCAATCACTACCATGTATCCAGCTCTGACTATTCTCTACGATACGATTCCTCTCATTTTATAGATGGAAAAAGCAAGATTCAGGCAGAAGGAACTTGCTAAGCAAAGCGAGGAATTTAGTCTAAGTTCGTCTGGATGCAACCAGAACATAGTTATTGTAGAAAACAAGAAATGCCAACACTCCCATTGCTAATTGGAATTTTTAAAAACCTTAAAAATACCCAGGCATGATGGCTCCCATCTATAATCCCAGCATTTTGGGAGGCCAAGGTGAGAGGCTCGCTTCAGGCCAGGAGTTTGAGACCAGCCTGGCCAACACTGTGAGACTCTGTCTCTACAAAAAATATAAAAATTAGCTGGGTGTGGTGGCATGCACCTGTAGTCCCAGCTCCTCGGGAGGCTGAGTTCTGAGGACTGATTGGGCCCGAAAGGTCGAGCCTGCAGTGAGCCATGATCATGCCACTGCACTCCAGCCTGGGCAACAGAGCAAGACCCTGCTTCAATAAATAAATAAATAAAATAAAATAAAAATTGGACACAACCCCAAGACTAAGTAATTCAAATTACCAGAGCTATGAGCAAATCAAGTGTGCAAAGATATATTAATGACATTCATCACTGCATTATTTATAACAGCAAAATCTAGAAACTACTAAAATGACCAGCAGTAGGATACTGGCCGATTAACCACGGATACCCATGGAAGTCTAGGAATGACTTGTGGGAGAGGATTTGATGAACTAGGAAAATGTTCATATCTATTAAGTTAACCAAAAAGCAGGTTATAATGAAGTATGTAGAATACTGTTCCATATTCACATTACATTTGCATAATTCCACATATGGAAAACAGTGGTTATCTGGGGATGGAGTGGGACAATGAGTAATTTTAAATTTTACTTAATTTTGCGCCTTATATTTTCTGGTTGTTCTGCAATGAATGGTATTACTTATATAATTTAAGTTTAATTTTAAATTTTTAAATTATAGACTTTGTAGAATTTAATTGAAAATGTTGAAGCAACCTCCACTCCCTTCCCGCCTGCTAGAACATGTGATGTGGGGGACGGGACACCACCGTAGGGGGAGGGATGTCAGTCTCACCTTCTCCTGAAGTCTCTCCTGACTCACAATCCGGATGCCCATTGGGCTGCAGATGCGGGTCCCACTCCAGGGGCGGCAGGTGCTGCTGGGCCAGGCGGAAGTCCTCCAGGAGCTCGGGGCTGGTGGCATTGGGAAAGAGTCCCTCTTCTCCCCAGCTTTGTGAACCACTATCCACATCCCTCTTGTCCTCAGCCCAGGCCCAGTGCCGCCGCCGGGGACCCTTCCCCAGGCCAGGCTCAACCCAGCAGATCTCAGTCTCCGAGCTGGCCATCGGGGTTGGCCTGAGCTTCACCTGGGCCACTTCATCTTCAGGAGACAGAGCTGCTGCCAGGGGCCCCAGAGTCACCACTGGCTCCTGTCGGCATCGGCCATCCTGCCTGTGCCCTGTCAGGAACACATTCAAGAAATATCATTAATTCTCCTGATTCTCTCTTTTATTTGGAACAAGAAGTTACCAGCAGAACTCTGGAATTAGCCCCGGTTCAACTCCTGGCTGCATCCTCCCAAAGCTGTGTGACCTTGGGCAAGTCACTCTGCTTTCATTTTCTTCATCAATAAAGCTGGGATAATAATTCCTTTCTCCCTCCAGGGTTGTTTTTTTGTCTGCTTGTTTTTTTTGAGACAGAGTCTTACTCTGTTGCCCAGGCTGGAGTGTACTGGCACGATCTCAGCTCACTACAACCTTCGTCTCCCGGGTTCAAGTGATTCTCCTGCCTCAGCCTCCTGAGTAGCTGGGACTACAAGCGTGCGCCACCACACCCAGCTAATTTTTGTATTTTTAGTTTCACCATATGGGCCAGGCTGGTCTCGAACTCCTGACCTCGTGATCCACCCGCCTCGGCCTCCTAAAGTGCTGGGATTACAGGCGTGAGCCACCATGCCCGGCCCCCTCCAGGGTTTTATAAACTAGATGAGACACACGATGAGGAGCCCAGCGGCCAGTGCACCGACCAACAGGTGTTGAATGCATCCTAGCTAGTGTTACTGAGTACTGGCTCTTCGTGTGGGCATGGGGCACAGGCCCTGCTCACTGGAGAACTGATGGCCCAGGAGGAAGCAGACGATCACCAGGCAACTACAAATCCAGGTGAGATGTGCCGGAGGAGGCACGGGGGCTGCCCTGACACAGGCCAGGGTAGTCTGGGGATCCCAGGTTAGAAGCTAGTTCCTCTGAGAATCTTCTCTGACCTCACTCGGGTAAGAATTCAGATTGAGAGGTGGGGGAGGATGATGAAAAAAGCATTCCAGGCCAGGTATGATGGCTCACGCCTACAATCCCAGCACTTTGGGAGGCTGAGGTGAGCGGATCACTTGAGTCTAGGAGTTCGAGACCAGCCTGGGCAACATGGCAAAACCTCGTCTCTACAAAAAATTAGCCAGGTGTGATTGTGCACACCTGTAGTCACAAGCTACTCGAGAGGCTGAGGTGGGAGGATCACTTGAGCCCGGGAGGTTGAGGCTGCAGTGAGCCATGACAGCACCACTGCACTCCAGCCTGGGCAACAAAGTGAGATCCTGTCTCAAAAGAAAAAAAAAAAAAAAAAAAAAAAAAAAAGGTAGCATTCCACTAACCAACATAATTGAAAACAGGTGCTCAAACAAAAAGACATGAAGTCCCAGCACATGCTACAGTATAGATGAACCTCAGAAACATTATGCTAAATGAAAGATGCCAGACACAAAGGCCACATATAGTGTGATTCTATGGATAGGAAATATCCAGGCAAGGTACCTCCTTGGAGAGTGAAAGCAGACGGTATTTGCCAGGGGCTGGGGGAGAGGAGAGTGGGCACTGCTTGCTGGGTATGGGATTTCCTTCGGAAGTGAGAAAAATGCTTTGCAAATAGATGGAGGTGGCAGTTACACAACACTGTGAATATACTAAATGTCACTGAACTGTTCATCTAAAAATGGTTAGTTTTATGTTACGTGAATTTCACCTCAATTTAAAGAAAAAGCCTTCCTAGTGAGGCGACCTGGGGACGGGGAGCAAGCCTACCGGGGCTTTCCTGGACCTGGGAGTGGTTTTCCCCATGGCTGGGGTATTGAACACAGGGAAAGCCCATCAGAGGTGTGGTTTAAAAGTTCCCCTCGGGCTGCTCTGGGAAAATGAACCAGGGAGGCTGGCCACACAGGGACCTGTCAGGCGGCTGCTGCAGGAACAGGGTAGCCAGAGAAGGGCTCCTCCGCTGCCTTCCCTCAACCCTCTCCTTCTTTCCCTCTTTCCTTCTCCCTCTCGTCTCCTTTTGCCTCTTCCTTCCCACGCTCCCGCTATTTCCCTAAGCGCTTCCTCTATGCCAGCACTGAGCCAGGTCCAGGAAGTGCAAAGCTGACCCAGAGTGGGCACGGTCCCCCAGGGAGCTCCCTGCCATGGAGGGTTCAGAGAACTGCCGCCCATCAGCGCAGCGGCCCCCAGGGCGGCTCACACAAAGGCCTTCTTCCACAGATGGGGAAACTGGGGTCCAGAGAGGGGGAGAGGCCTTACCCAAAGCCACACATGGGTCAGGACAAGGCAGGGGCGAAAGTCAGCCTCCTGGCCCACAGTCTGGGCTTTCTCCCCTGCATGCTGTGTCGAAGGGAGTATGACTCCAGGCCTCCCAGGATAGAAGGTCTGTGTTTGTCCCTTTATCCTCGTGAGCACTTGGATCCTGCTTGATTTGTATGGCTGAGAAAAGTCAGCAGGCAACTATTTGTGGACACAAAGTTCCCCAGGGAACAGTGCAGCCCGGGAAAGGCTGACTTCTCAAGGGCTGGAGGAGGGAGGGACAGGGAATACCATTCTTCCCTCCTTGGCTGCAGCTCCTGCTCTGTGGATGGGTGTTCGGGGCTTCTCTCCTCTGTCCCTGCCCAGTCTTCCTCTCTACCCCCAAATGCAGAGCCCCACAATTTCCTCCAGATCACCCTGCGTGTTGTCTTCCAGCCCCACAGTCCCCGCCACATGTGAAGAGCCCACTCGGCGCCAGCCTGGCTAGAAGCTTTACTTTTAAGTTCTCAATCTGCCCTCCCTACAAACATGAGGGTAGAACTTGGCTAAGATCACCCGGCTACTTCTGCCAGAGCAAGATCTGCAGTTGTCAGTTTCGGCCTAGTGGCCCCCAATATGTTTTTAATCACACAGCCCATCCGTAAAAATAAATGTGCTCGAACACATCATGCTAATATATTACATGTATTAGAAAGAATACTTTCAAAAGTGATTTTCTAAAAAGATGCAATTGAAAATTGGCCAGGCACAGTGGCTCACACCTGTAATCCCAGCACTTTGGGAGGCCGAGGTGGACAGATCACTTGAGCTCAGGAGTTCAAGACCAGCTTGGGCAACACGGCAAAAGCCCATCTCTACTAAAAATAAAAAAGAGGCTGGGCGTGGTGGCTCACGCCTGTAATCCCAGCACTTTGGGAGGCCGAGGCGGGCAGATCACCTGGAGGTCAGGAGTTCGAGACCAGCCTTAACATGGAGAAATCCCATTTCTACTAAAAATACAAAATTAGCCGGGCATGGTGGTGCATGCTTGCAATCCCAGCTACTCGGCAGGCTGAGGCAGGAGAATTGCTTGAACCTGGGAGGCGGAGGTTTCGGTGAGCCGAGATCGTGCCATTGCATTCCAGCCTGGGCAACAAGAGCAAAACTCCATCTCGAAATAAATAAATAAATGAAAATACAAAAGAAAAATAAAATAAACATAGGTGACCCTTAATGACACAGTTTGAACTGCACAGTTTGAACTCTACTTACATGTGAATTTTCTTCTGCCTCTGCCACCCCTAAGACAGTGGATCAATCCCCCCTCATTCCTCCTCCTCAACATGAAGATGACAGGATGAAGGCCTTTGTGATGATCCATTTCCACTTAATGAAAGTAAGTAGATTTTCTCTTCCTTAAGATTTTCTTAATAGCATTTTCTTTTCTCTGGCTTACTTTATTGTAAGAAAACAGTACGTAATACATATAACGCAGAAAATATGCATTAATCAACTTTATGTTATCAGCAAAGCTTCTAGTCAACAGCAGGCTATTGATAAAGTTTTGGGGGAGTTAAAAGTTATAAGCAGATTTTTGACTGCATGAGGCACTCCTAACTCCTGTGTTGTTCAAGGATCAACTGTATTTTATTTTATTGAGACAGGGTCTCACTGTTACCCAGGCTGGAGTACAGTGGCGATCAGAGCTCACTGCAGCCTTGACCTCCTGGGCTCAATCGATCCTCCCACCTCAGCCTCCTGAGTAGCTAAGACCACAGGTACGTACCGCCATGCCTGGCTAATTTTTAAATTTTTTTTGTAGAGATGGGGTTTTGCCATGTTGCCTAGGCTGGTTTTGAACTCCTGGGTTTAAGTGATCCTCCTGCCTCAGCCTCCCTATGTCCTGGGATTACAGGCATGAGCCACCCACCCAGCTGGTCAACTATATTTTAAATAGAAGCTCTAATTCTTGCTTCTCATACCTTCTGCAGGGCCTGTACCCTTCTTGGAAATCACTGCCAGGGATCTTAAGCTTCAGTGTGCTTAAGAATCCTCTAAGCAGGCAGTTTCCTGAAACAACCTGCAGAGAGCCTGACTCAGTGGCCCTGGGATAGGGCCCAGGAATCTGCATTTTAAACCAGGGCCTCAGGCAGGGCCTGCCCTTTGAAGTTCACTAGGCCTCCTCGCTTCTGCTGTTATGGCAGGTGGAGGAGGGGCTACAGTTTAGCTGTTGCTTTTCTGGTTCTGAAGCCTCTGCTGAGGAAGGGGCCGGGGGAGGCATGTGGTTTTTGGACTTTTTGAAGGGCTTTTTTTTCTAGCTCTGCCACAGAGCAGCCTGCCCAATCACAGAGGCCTCTGGGTGCACAAAGAGGAACATCCTGTCTTCTGGGATGACTCAGTCATGGCAGAAATCTCACTGTAACCAGGTCAGAGGCAGCTGCAGTGACTGGCTAGAGTTTCACACTTGCCCCCAGCGCCTAAACCAGTGAGCCTTTCCTGAGTGAGGCCTCTGTCTTCCATGTGAGCCATGGCCCTCCGCACCACAAAGCCCCAGAAATGGCCATTCAGCTAGTCAGTCAACAAACACACATTAGTGCCAACTACCTGCCAACTTCAGGTTGGGATGATGCTGTGGTAGAGAAGCAGGCTGGGCATCAGGAGATGGGTGCTAGTCCCGGCTGCTGTTACTCACTGTGTATAGCTGGGCTTGCATTTTCTTCACCGTAAAACAGAGAAAGTACCACCTGCTCTTGCTACTGCAAGGGGATATCACCCTGCTAGGGTGGGTTGGGAGGCAGGGGATGAGACGCAAAGAGCTTTGAATTTGAAGTCCCTGGTTGACTCAGCTCCTGAGGGCAATAGCCTCAGAACTGCTAACTTCTCTCTTCCTCCCTGAGATCACATTTCAAAGTACAAAGATACATACCGAGCACCGTGTGGGTGCAAATTAACTTTTTAAAAAAGCCCTACGACTTCCTACTATATACCAGGGACTACATAAGATGCAAAGAATGTAGAAAAGAGTAAAAGCATTCCAAAATTTTAAACAGTTGGGGGTAGTACAATACAGAAGCGTTACCAAAGGAAGCTTTAAGGTGGGCTTGAGGAACAGTGAGGATTTGGGGGAGAAGATTGGGGAGGGCATTCCAGGCAGAGGGAACAGCATAGGCAAAGGCACGGAGGTCTGAAAGTATGGCCTGACTTTGAAGGAGAGCTATGGACAGGGGTGCCTGAATGCCAGGTAAAGGCAGAGTTGTTCCAGCCAGCCTTCGTTAGGGCAGCAGGGCTGCTCCTAAAAGGCAGTGAGTGGGGTTTGGTGAAGACTCCAGCCGTGCGAGCTGGGGAGGGCTGTGGAGTTCAGGGTCCCCGCCATCCCTGGAGAAACTGGCCCCACAAGGAAGTAGCAGCCACTGCACCCTCCTTCTGTACATCTTCTTACTCGCAAGCCGCCACTGCCCCTGCTCTCTCAGGGGTCTAATAGACCCCCGAGGTGTCTATCTTCAGTTTCTGGGTGGGATGGTCTCCTCTTCCCCACCACCCACACAGGGCTTCTCCGCCTACTCAGTCATTCCACAGCCAGGGACCCTTCCCTTTATGGCTCAGTCCCTCAGAACTGCCCAGACTCCCAGGTTCTCCTTTGCCAGCCCAGCCACGCAGCCCGCACTGCCTCCCTCTGCCCTCTGCAACCCCTTCCCATCCAGCCAGGGCTGTCCAGGGTGCCCCCGTGCTTCTACCCCCACCACCACCCTGACACCTCTCAGATGAGGAAACTGAGGCACAGAGGCGTGGCAGGCTTTCAGAAGACCTCATAGTCAGGAACCGCAGAGGATTCAAAGCTGGGGTGTGCAACTCTGAAACCAAGGCTGTAAGATGTGTCAGGGAGATGGGGAAGGAAGACCCCCCCAAATCAGTAACCAGACCTTCCAAAAAGGCTGTGTTGTTGGGCTCAACCATCCCCCCCACCCACCGGTTGGCAGGGCACAGACCTGCTGTTCTCAAGGGCTTCCCACCAGCTATGTGGACACTAGTCCCACAAGGAAGCACCAGCCACTCCCCCTCTGTGTGTCCTCTCCCTGCCCCCAGCCCGCTCCAGCAGCACAGGCCGAGGAGAAAGAGAAACGTGCCCTGGCTGTTGACAGCTCTGGTCTTGCCATCCTCAAGAGCTGAGCTGGGTCTGCTGGTCTTCGGACAGTCCTTGGCTCCTCTCCTTGCCCTTACACAGCTGGCATAAGGGGCCACTCCTTCGATTGGGACCACCTCCCTACACCGTCACTGCCTCCTGGCCTGCTCCCCATCCCTGCATCGTCTCTGAGACCCCTTAGCAACCAAGGACACTAACTCTCCAGGTGCAGACGAGGACACCCCAGGCACAGAGATGGCCTCGCCTGTCCAAGTTCACAAGAGATCAGAATCAGAGCTGGGACTGGAATCTAGCATCCTGAGGCTTGACGAAATCCTCCTTAAAACCACCCTTGCCCTGGAGGCCGGGCTCCCCTGAGCCAAGAGAAAAGCGGTGCAGCTCCAGCAGCTGCAACTTCCTGGCTGGGCTGGTCCGGCTGCCTGGACTGTCCCAGAGAGTCTGTGACTGGCCCGTCCAGAAGGAAGGCGGCCTCCTGGGCCCTCCTCCCTTCCGATCTCTTACCTCTCTCGGGCTCCACCACCGTCCTGCCGACCCAGTTTCAGGGGACCTGTCTGTGAAGTCTTTGTTCCAAACCCAGGGAGCCCCCTGTCTCCATTGCGCCCTGGCCCGCCTCCAGGCCGTTCTGCCAGCCCAAGCTGCTGCTCACAGACCAGCATCGCTCCCCACCTCTCCCCGCCCCTGCGGCGGCTGAGGCCGCCTCGCCTCGGCAGGAAGCGCCCAGCCTGATTTCCTACAAGTGTTTGTCAGAAGGAGGGGGTTTGTCTGCGTGCAGAGCAAGAGCCGGAGGAGCTTAACCCCTTGCAAACCCTCTGCAGTCTGCGCTGCCCAGGAAAGGACTCAGGGAACGAACTCCTGACGTCCTGGGCTTGGGATCATCTCAGCCCAGGCCCTGCAGGTACAGATGGGGAGACTAAAGTACAGAGAAGGTCAGAGGCTTGGCCAAGGTCACACAGCATGCTGTAGCTCCTACCTCCTAGGCCCTCTTCAACCATGGCCTGACCTTAGCCGAGGCTCCTTCCGTCACTAGGCCTCAGGGCCCATCTGCATGGTGAGAGCTCAGACTCAACATTACTCCTGCCCTTCCAGCTCTGACTCTAGCAATGTGCAACCTGAATCTCAGGGAGGCCTTGGCGATTCCTGCCATCTCAACCCACTGTCCTGACCCCGAGGTAGTCCTGCAGCCAGAGTGGGATGTTCTGGGCAGCATGGAGGTGTGAAACTGGCAGATCAGGTAAACTTTCCCTGTTGTAAGAACCCTCCAAGGGTTCACCAGATGTTGGGAACAGATCGATCCTGATGGTCAGTCAAGCTGTCTTTTCTCAAGCCCCAGCATCCCATTCCTTCATTCACAGGTACTCACTGAGCTCCTACTGTGTGGCGGGTGCTTTTAAAGGTGCTGGGAATATGGCAGGACCCAAGACAGGCCAGTCCCCTGCTCTCTACTCTAGCAGAGACATGGACAATAAGCAAGCACATGTATAATTTCAAGGAGAGAGCTGTGAACAATGAGACCGAGTGATGATCCGTGTCCTGGGCCAGGTGGCACTGAAGCCTGGGACTCACCCCGGGCCAACAGAGTCGGTCTCTGGGCATCAGAGATTTTAAGTGTCCCAGGTGACTGGCCCTGGTAGAGAACCCATGGGTCCAAGAGTAATGGGTTGGAGGAGAAGGGTTATAGGATCGTCAGGAAAGTCTCTATGAGGAGGTGACATTCAAACAAGGCACTGGAAGGAAGAGGGGGGCAAGAGCAAGCCACAAGAAGAGCTGGGGCAGTGTTCTGGGAGGGCAAGTGGAAAGGCCAAGGTGGGGGAGCCAGTGGGCTTTCCCTGAGAACAGCAAGCCCTGTGTACCCGGGACAGAGCGAGTCAAGCAAGAGAGGCAGGATCTTCACAGAAGAGGGGGCACAGGAGCACAAGAGGCTCCCAACACTGGCCCCACCCAGGACCCAGAGACTCTGAGTCAGAAAACAAAAAGAAAAAGGAAAAAAATCAGGCCTCTGTATTGTCCAAAAAGCCCTCCAGGTAATTCTGATAAGCAGTCAGATTTGGGAACCAGCCATGTAGGAGAGAAAAAAATCTTAGAGTCACTGTGGACCTGGGTTCAAATCCCAGCCTCATCTCTTGCTGGCTCTGACCTTTGAAACTTCACCTCTCTAAGCCTCAGTTTCTTCATCTGTAAAAAGGGATAAGAAGAGTAGCCACCCCACAGGGGCTGCTATAAAGATTCACTGAGGAGATGCCTACCAAGGGTACAGCAGGGAACCCAGAACACAGTCATGTATGAGCTTTTTTATTATTGTTACTACAACTATTGCTGTACTTAGGTATAAGTCTCCAGTCTCCTCTAAAGGCTAGATCTTAATACCTTTCCTGAAGCCTGGCACACTGTTTATGGCTGATGAATGCATTCCATGAATGAATGAATGAATGAATGAGTGGACTTTCCCAAGGTCAGCTGGTGAATATCTAGCGTAGCCAGGGCTAGAACCAGGAGCCCTCATCCTAGTAATCGCCCACCCCTCTATCCCCTTCCCTGCCTTTTCCCACATCTGGGTGGCAGGGCTCTCCTTGCAGCCCCCAGCCCCACATGGAGCAGAGCCAAACCCTAATGAGGCCCCTCCCTACCAGCCCTGGCAGCCATGTGTGCCATTGTGTGAGGGGCGGGTTCCCCTGACACCCTGTCACTCACTCACCCTCCCTCCCTGGTCATTAACCCAGGCAGCACTGCTATCAATGCCAGGTGGCTGCCATTGCTGGGCATGGCCTGTGGCCCCTGGATAACCCCAAACCCATCTTAGGCGCAGCCACCTAACACCAAGGAGAACCACCTGCAGTGCAGTCTGTTCCATTTCCTTGCACCCCCAAGCACGACCAACCCTCCTCCCTGCCTTTGCTCATGCACCGCCCCCTCTTAGATCACTGTCCCCACCCACAGGCCAAATTCTAGCAGACCGAAGCAGCATGTCCAAGACTGAGCTCCTACTATTGCCATCCTCCAAACCCACCCCTCGTCAGTTTGACCCATCTTTCACCCAGGTACATACTGAGAATCAGCTGTGACCCTGGATGCTTCCCTTTCCCTTACATCCCGTAACCAATCCATCATCAACTCCCAGTTATTTCATTTCCTAAATTTCACCAGAATCTGTCCCTGTTTCTGCATCCCCATGTGGGTCCCTGGATCGGCCTTACCTGGAAAGCTCTAGGGTCCACTAATCTGTTCCCCGCCCTGCACCGATGCCATCTTCCAAGATAGAAGCTTCCAAACAAGACCGCTCCATGCTTCAGACGCACAGCTAGCTACCATGGCTCTGAGAAAGAAGATGAAACTCCATAGGCTGGCCATTGCTCCAGCCTCTTCTCCTGCCACCCTCTCTGCCCTTGGTCAGCGTGCTCCTGCCACCCAGGCCTCCTTGCTCTTCCTGGGACAGATGTGCCCTGCTCCTCCCCTCATCCAGTCCCACTTCTTTTCCCTGTTAACTTCTAGGCAACCTCCAGATCTCAGCTCCAGCATGCCCTCCTTGGGGACTCCCCATTTGGAACTATATTTTGTATGTGATTATTTGACTAACATCTGTTTCTTGACTCAACTGGGAGCTCTGTGAGGCTCTCATCATCATATCCCCAGGACCCAGCACACAGAACCTGATATATAATAGAAATACAATAAATATATCCTGGATGATCCACCCGACCTAGCTACTTGCCCAAGCCTGACTCATAGCCCTCATAACAACCCAATGAGGCTGATGTGACAACCCCATTTCACAGCTGAGTAAACAGAGGCCCCTAGAGCCCAAGCAGCTTGCCCAAGGTCACAAAGCTGATGAGCTGCAGTAGAGTTTCAAACACACAAAGACCCGGCTTCTAATAACCGAGCTTGGTGCTCACAGCATTGCAGCCCGCAGAGATAATTAATACCTGTGCACAATAAAATCGAGAGTGGAGCTTATTACCAACTAATTGCAATTCACAAAGCCAATGTTCCGATTTTATAGTGAGGCCCTGGTTCCACACAGAGCCTTTTGGTTTCCCAAAATGCTTTCTTCTTTATAGCACTAGATGTTCAAGAACAGAACGTCAAAGTGGGAAGAAAAGGATTATTCCATTGTATAGGTGAGGACACTGAGGCCCAGAGAAGAGAAGAGATTAGTTCCTGGTCACCCAGAAAAGAAACAACAACAAAAACCTCTGACTCCTGGCCGGGCACAGTGGCTCACACCTGTAATCTCAGCACTTTGGGAGGCTGAGGTGGGTGGATCACCTGAGGTCAGGAGCTCAAGACCAGCCTGAGCAACATGGTGAAACCCTGTCTCTACTAAAAATACAAAAATTAGCTGGGCGTGGTGGCAGGTGCCTGTAATCCCAGCTACTTGGGAGGCTGAGGCAGGAGAATTGCTTGAACCTGGGAGGCAAAGGTTGCAGTGAGTCGAGATTGCACCATTGCACTCCAGCCTGGGCGACAGAGCAAGACTCTGTCTCCAAAACAAAAACAACAAAAAACCTCTGACTCCTACTGCCAGGGCTTGATGACTTTCATCCTTTTACCAGCAACAGGCATGTGCGTGGCTGTGTCTGCAGAACCCTGCCAGCCCTTCCCACGAGCCTGAGGCACAAGAATCACTTGAACCTGGGAGGCGGAGGTTGCAGTGAACCGAGATCATGTCACTGTGCTCCAGCCTGGGCAACAGAGTAAGACTCTGTCAAAAAAAAAAAAAAAAAAAAAAAAAAAAAAAATCCACAGGGAGTCTGAGGGAGAGAGGAGGCAGGTGAGGATTTCCGGAGTGAACCAAGAAGAAATGATGAAATATTCTCTACTTCTAGGAAAGTAGAGACCCAAGTTCCAGCCTGAGTGACCAGGAACAAGCACCTTCCTTTCTCTGAGCTTTGGAACCTGGGGCTTAATGAGATTGTCTCTGAGGTTATCAGAGATTATCTTCTAACACTAAACCTCCTGGATTCTTTATTCCATGTGCCCACTCAGGCAGAAATGCCATGCTGACAGGAGGCTGCAGGGCACAAGTGTTAAGGCACACGGGCTTTGTGGGCAAACAGAGAACTCCATGTTCTCCCTTGGAAGCTGTGTGGCCTTGGGCAAGCTGCTTAACCTCTCTGAATCCCAGATTCCACCTCTGTAACATGGGCCCATAATTATTTTACAGGGTTCTTGGGATGACCAATGAGACTATGTGCCTGCAGTTCTTGGCCCCAGTGCCCAGCTGGCACAGAGTAACTGTTCACAAATAAATGGCCTTGCCTTTTCCGTGAAACGCCCTATGACCTGCTCCCTGCAGGACTGAGTTTAATTTTCCTCATCCACAGCTTCCACAATTATCAACCCCAGCTCTAGTGATGAGTCCTGGACACAAAAAGGGAGAGGCAGTTTTCCCAACTGGAGGGAGGTGCTGACATTTCCCTGTAACCCTATTCCCTGCAACCCTTAAACCAGTTCCAGGGCTCACTGACCCAGCTAGAAACTCCATCCCCACTCTGAGTAGTTAAGGAGCAGAGCAAACAGGCCCTTCTCAGCCAACTGAGACATGGGTTATGAGGAGGGTGTGGCCATATTGAGGAAAACACATACATACATTCAAATTCATGCTCTTTTCAAAGAGTCAAACAGAAAAAACGTGCATGTGCCAGGAAGGGACTGCTAACAGCAAAACTTTACTGAACACCTATTATGTGTCAAACACCTTATAAAAGCCTTTCCATGGATTCAGATCTCATTATTTAATCATCATACTAATCCAAAGAGGGAGAAATTATGATGCCTATTTTATTTTATAGGTGAGGAAGCTGGTTTGAACCAAGTTGTTTGAATCTGGACAGTGTGTGTGTGTGTGTGTGTGTGTGTGTGTGTGTGTGTGTGTGTGTGTGTGTGTGTGTGTGTGTGTGTGTGTGTGTGTATTTTTTTTTTTTGAGATGGAGTCTCGCTCTGTTGCCCAGGCTGGAGTGCAGTGGCATGATCTCGGCTCATTGCAAGCTCCACCTCCCGGGTCCACGCCATTCTCCTACCTCAGCCTCCCGAGTAGCTGGGACTACAGGCCCTGCCACCATGCCCGGTTATTTTTTTTTTTTTTTTTTGTATTTTTAGTAGAGACAGGGTTTCACCATGTTAACCAGGATGCTCTCGATCTCCTGACCTCGTGTCCGCCTGCCTTGGCCTCCCAAAGTGCTGGGATTACAGGCATGAGCCACCGCGCCCGGCCCCATACAATATAACCTCAATCACTTTGCAACTGAAACTTGCAATAGGTAAAATAGTTGGAAACAATCACAGTGTCCAGTAACAGGTGACCATTGAAAGAAATTGTGATAGTTCCGCTCAAAGGAATAAGCAGCTGTTAACAGTCATGCTAATGAAGAATATCAGATAATGTAAAAATTTTGTTATGTTAAGTGGACAAGCCAGTTATAAAATAACATATATCTAGTTGGAGTCCATTTAAAACAGTAAAATATGGAGGAAGAGGAGGAGGAGGAAAGGAAGGAGACAGGATAGGAAAAAAGGGAGAGAAAGCGAAAGAAAGAGAAGGACATGCTTTAAGATGTTTACAGCAGGCCATGTGCCGTGGCTCATGCCTGTAATCCCAGCACTTTGGGAGGCCGAGGTGGGAGGATCACCTGAGGTCAGGAGTTCGAGACCAGCCTGGCCAACATGGTGAAACCCCATCTCTACTAAAAATACAAAAATTAGCTGGGTGTGGTGACGTGCACCTGTAATCCCAGCTACTCGGGAGGTTGAGGCAGGAGAATCGCCTGAACCTGGGAGGCAGAGGTTGCAGCGAGCCAAGATCGTGCCACCACACTCCAGCCTGGGAGATAAGAGTGAAACTCTGTCTCAATAAAAAAGAAAAAACAAGTTTACAAAAATTATTACTAGGTAGTAGAATTATAGGCAAGTTTTTTTGATAGGCAACTTTACCATTTTTCCTTTTGGGTATTTTCTAAAAATAACAGTTGCTTTAAAAATAAGAATGAAATGAACATGTACTATTCTTAAAAACAAAACAAATGAATACCACCTCACATCTGTGTGGTGCTTCCTTCTGACCTTGGGCTCCTCCGTCCTCAGTTTCCCCTTCTGTGAAAGGTGAAATGTATGGTTGGGCTCTTTGAGGCCCTTTACAGCTCTGACATCCTATAACATTCTGTAACCCCCACACCTTCTCCTCCTCTGTTTAAACTCTAATACAGTATGTTGTTTTCTGTAATACAGTCATTATGCAACATGTGGGAACACGTGAAAATCACTAAAAGGAAAAGATACAATCAGCGCCCAGCCTCAGCCACTTTTTGCATTTGGAGGCATGGCATGTGTTGCTGGATTGGATCCTCATAAATAGGCATTTAACAGATGAAGAAAGGCTCAGAGAGGTTACACAACTTGCCCAAAGTCACACAGCACGTTAAGGCACAGTTGGGTCTGTAACCACAAATAAAGCATTATCCTCCAGACGAATCCTTCGTGGGGGACTGAGTGTGCCTCCTAGACCCCGAGACCTCCCCTCCTCAGTCCTGGTCCTTGGCTGTGGTCCCAAGACCCAGAGGAGACTGACAGCTGGACATCCCACTCTGGCCTTGATCCCAGGCTCCTTCCCCAGAATAAGCTGAGCTGGCTGGGGTGGTTGGGGGGACTTAGGGGGAGAATGCTGGCAAGGACCTAGGGGTTGGTATGGGAGTGGCACTGGGCGCAGAAGGTCTCACTTGGCAATGGAGCTGGAGTTCGCCTGACATTTGGCGAGGAAGCCCAGAGCCAAGACGGAACTGCAAGCTGGGGTGCAGGAGGGAGGAGCGAGTGAGAATGTGAGACTTCGGGGGCAGGAAGCCTGGGTCAACTCTGGTAGATGAGCCTTTGCTGTTTTGTTTCAGAACTTCTTTAATATCCTCAGCTACAGACAAGAGGCTTCTCCTTCCCTCAGGCATACATGTGTAAATAACAAAATAACATGTTTGTGCACAGGACATGCTCAGAAAATGAAGGGCTTCTGTTAGCCTCCTCCTGGTTCCCCTGGCCAACTGCAGCGCCTCTTCCCTACACCCACCCTGACTTACCCCCTAATCCCTTGGCACAACGATAAGTCTTCTTAGGGCACCATCCTGTCAGGTTTTTCCCCTGCTTAATGACCATCCATGGCTCCTGTCACTTTCAGGTTAAAGGCCAGACATTTTGGCCTGGAATTCAGGCTCAAACCCACCTGTTTGCAAGTCAAGGCTGCTGCACTGCATAACTCACACCGTATACTACAAAAGCCATCCCATTAAGGTTTTCTTCCCAAATCCCATACTTCAGGAGAGCTGCAGTGGGGGGCAGGTGGCCTGGCTCCACTGGGCTCTGCCAAAAAGCCCCCACATCCAGGCTGCCAAGCAGAAGCAAGGCTGGCCTTCCATACCCCAACATACTTCACCTGCAGCTCTCTTAAAAAAAAAACAGTAAGAAAAAGCCCTGATTTGTGGTGGTTACTAATTTTGATGGTGTTAAATCCCCTTACTGAAATTGGCCATGCCAATTTCAAGCTGTTGATATCACTGAATGAAGCACTGGGAAGAGACGGACACAGTCCGCTCTCCTGAGCTGACACCAGCACACCCTGCACACCCCAAAGTAAGGATGCGCTAACACCACTGAGAAGCTGTGTGACTCTTGTCAAGTGGCTTAACCTCTCTGAACCTCAGGCTTTCTATCTGTACAAGAGGGACAACAATAACGCCCACTTCAACAACATCATGTAACTGATATAATCTAGATGACCAACAACAATGTTTTGAGCACCTACTCTATGTAGCGCTCTGTACTAGGTAGGCATTAGGGAATAACAATGGTGACAAAACAGATAAGAGCTCATGCCCTCCCAAACCTCACTTGTTGCAGTAAAACCCCTGGCACAGTGGCTAGAATGTAGCACTCAATAAATATTAGCTATAATATTAGCTAATAATACCAATGGTATTATTGTTATCATTATTCCTTTCTTTGAGCCTCAGTTTCCTCATTTACTTAGAATGTGGACTGAGCAAAAGCTTTCTATGACGCCACCTCACTCGAGCCTTAAAATGGTGGTAAAGTAGCCGGGCGCGGCGGCTCACGGCTGTAATCCCAGCACTTTGGGAGGCTGAGGTGGGCAGATCACGAGGTCAGGAGATCCAGACCATCTTGGCCAACATGGTGAAACCCCGTCTCTACTAAAAATACAAAAATTAGCCGGGTGTAGTGGCACATGCCTGTAATCGCAGCTACTCGGCAGGCTGACGCAGGAGAATCGCTTGAACCCGGGAGGCAGAGGTTCCCGGGAGCCGAGATCGCACCACTGCACTCCAGCTTGGAGACAGAGCTAGACTCCGTCTTAAAAAAAAAAAAAAAAAAAAAAAAAAAAAGGTGGTAAAGTGGGCATTACCAACCTCATTTTATGGAAGGGAAAACTGAGGCACTCAGAACTGAAGCCAGGCTGGGGATCTAAACCCAGGTCTTCTTACTTCTGGTCTCCAGATCATTCCCACCTTCCAGGACTGAGGAAACATAAAAAGGATCAGGAATACGACTGGGGATGTGAATGCTTTAAAAATACTCTTCCTTCTCCACGCCCCCACAGGGGGAAACTGAAGTGTCCATGTCGTGCACCAATTTCCAAAACACCCTCTCAGCCTGACGGCCATCAGCTGGGGCCATTCCCGGTCTCTCTGGAAACCCCGATCCCAGCGCCTCTGGCAGAGTCTGCAGGACGGTGGGAGCTGATGAAATCCCCTTGCAAGAAGCAGCCCCAATCACATGTTTTAAATGCAAACCGGCTGGACCTTAGGAGGCAACCGCCCCACATGGGCATCATCTCCCTCCTGCAGAACTGTGAGACGACTGCCCCAAGGAATAAACCCAGAGTACCAAAACACCATAGGTTCCACTCCCCTGTTAGTAAGTAAACCAGACTTAGGCCCCTTCTAATAGATGGGCAGTCATTGTTTTACTAACAAAACAGCCCCCAAATAAAACCCACCAATTCCAAGGAGGCACCTGTAAGTCTTTCGGGAAGTCCCTGTATCTGTCTAACTTTAGTCTTTCATGCTTCAGTTCCAGCCCATTTCTTCTTCTGTTCTAGAGGACAGGAACAATGTCTCTTTTCACTGCAGCCTGTCTCAGCTTCTCTCTGCTCCAACATAGCCCACGTTTGTGATCCCTTCCGACGATCTCAGAAGCAGGTTTTTAAACATAGGTAATGATGGACTCCAATCCGTCATTTCTTTTAACAAAAGCCCGGGAAAGGAGCTTCGGAAGTGTCGTCTAAGGTCACGCAGCAAGCAGATTCTGGCTCTGCCTGTGCCAACCCCATCACACTGGGGAGATCCCAGCTCTGCGCCTCCCTGCTGTGCACCCTTGGACCAGTGGCGCCCCGTCTCTGGACCTCATTCTCCTCCGCAGGCGTACCAAGAGGGAACTGGACTTATTTTTGCAGCCCGTTCAGTTCCTACCATTGTCAAGGCTGCCTGCCCGACCCTGGCCCTTGCTCTACCTTCCCCCACTGACAAAAAGAGGAAAAGAAACTTGCGTTAGGCGTCCGGGAAGGGCGCGCGGCTCCGAGGGCCGCCAGGCTGCGGCGATTGTTGCTGGGTGAACGAATCTCACACAAATCCCAGATAGAAAAGCCTCACCTCCCCAGTAACCACAGCAACCCGGGCCACGCCTCCAGCCCAAACACAGCCCGAGGCCCCGCCAAGGCCCAGCCCCAAGCTCCCCCGGGACCCCTCCCCTCCCTGCCACCAGCCCCAGCTGGAAAGAGAAAAAGCCAACGCCCCCATTGTGCGGAGGTGGAGACTGAGGCCGGAGGGTGGAGGCTGCGGAACCCCGCGACCGGCAGGGTTTGGACTGGGGCCCGCATCGCCCGTCCAGGGCTACCTCCCATTCCCGGAGCGGTGATGCGTCTCCTTCCCCATGCGCGTGGGGTTTCCAAGTGGAAAAGACCGAAAGCAGCACCGTCCCAGTGGAACGGAGCCCACCGGCGCTGTCCACTCTCCCTCCCCATTCTCCTGACGGAAAAACTGAGTCCCAGCGAGGGGCAGGGACCACCCCGGACGACCCGCGAGTCCCTCCCCGCGTCTCACCTGCTGGCGGCCGCCGCGCGCGGGTGGTTTCCTGGAGTTGAGCGGCAAACAAAGGCCTCCAATCCGGGCGCGGGGCGGGGCGGCGGCTCCTTTGCATAATCCCGGAGGCCCGCCCGGGACGGCAGGGGGCGGCCCCGGGGGCGGGGCCTCGGGGAGCGCACCAATCACCGAAAGGAGGCCGCCGCGACCCGCCCCCAGGGACTCAGGCACCGGGAGCGCAAACCCTGCTGCAGGATGAAAATCTCAGACGTGGGAGGCTGCGTGTCCCTGCTGCAATCAGCCCCACCGCAGATCCGGAGATCGAGGCCCGGTCTGCGGAGGGTAAGGCATTTATGCAAGATAGCACAGAGTGGCACACACCTGTAATCCCCAGCACTTTGGGAGGCCGGGCAGATCACCTGAGGTGAGGAGTTAGAGACCAGCCTGGCCAACATGGTGAGCGCCTCCCCACCCCCAGTCTCTACTAAAAATACAAAAATTAGCTGGGCGTGGTGGCGCACATCTGTAATCCCAGCTATTTGGGAGGCTGAGGCACGAGAATCCCTTGAACTTGGGAGGCGGAGGTTGCAGTGAGCCAAGATTGCATCACTGCACTCCAGCCTGGGCGACAGAGAAAGACTCCATCTAAAAAAAAAAAAAAAGGAAAAACAGATTGCACAGAGCCACAGTGAGGAGGAAATCACAAACTTCCATGGCTGAAGTGGACTGCTTAGTAACGGTAACAATAAACTTTTCTCGATCACTAATTATGGGCCAGACCTGTTGGAAACTCTTCTGCTGTTCAGTTGTCTCCTATGAGGTACGCAGGTATTATCACCCCCCGGGTATATTCTCTTCCAACCTTCCATCAGGCAAGCATGCAAACCTAGCCCGAAGACGGACAAGAAGTTTTCCAAGGTCCCGCTGTGAGTGCAGCACAGACATCATCCCTTGTCCACCACACACACACTTGAAGGATGCACGGTGTCCAACTCACCTGGGCTCATTGCCCCAGCTCTGCCACCTGCTGCCAGTGAGCCTCAGGCAAATGGGATTCATACCCACACCTTATGCAGTTGTTGAGAGTAAATAAATAATAATGGCAGGCCCGTAAGAAATAAATCAGTGGTACTAATTTAAACAGCACCTTGACTGACCCTATTAACACAAGAGGCTTAGTAAGTCCTGATGCAAGAAGAGACTTGTTCAAGGTCCCTCCTCCAGCTGCATCCAAAGTTGAATGCTTTGGAGTTTTTCCTCCTGGTAGAAAGCACTTGCCAGTTCCCCAGGTTGCCTGCTACTCCCTAGACACATATTTGGTAGCAAGTTTAGCAGCAGCTTCTACTCACTAAGGGCCTGCTCTGTGCCAGGGGCAAACATTTTAGCTAATCCTTCTGGGCTCTGGCCCTGGAATGTCAGTGTTGCAAGGGCCCAAGGTGTTTTTCCACACGGGTCATGGAAGTGAAGTGTATTCCTGGGTTTGAGCAGCATGGCGGTCCTGACTCTTGAACAGAAGGGGAAACTGAGGCTTGGTGCATTGTGTAACCTGCCCAGCATTCTCCAGCAAGGGAGAAGCAGACCCTGAGACTCCAGTCGTTCCCTCCACCCCCCACTTTGGCATCATGAGTAAAGATGTCAGGGTCACAGGTACATGTGGCCAGGGTGGACCTCTGACAACCCTCTCCCCAGTCTTCCAGTACTTGAAGCCACCTTAGCCCACGACACTGGGTCCTTCAAAAGACACCAGAACAGGTGCAGGAAAGAGCAGACCCAGGCTTCAGGCAGCTGTGGGTCCAAACTTGTCCTTCTTAGCTGTGTGACTTTGGACAACCATCCACTTGCAAAGGAAAGTTTTTAGGTTAAAAGTTCTACTGGGAGGGAAACCCACACACCCAATGGGCCGCAGCCTCAGAGTCAGGCCCAGGAATTCCAGAAGCAACAAGTCCAGAAACCTCATTCTTGTCCTACTCCTTCCAAGTACAGACATGGGGCTGTGAGTAGCAGCTGCTGGGGGTGGCAGTCCCATTGTGTTAGTTTCCTATGGCTACTGTGACAAATTAAAACGGCACAAATTCCTTCTCGTACAGAGGGCAGAAGTCTGAAATGAGTCTCTCTGGGCTCAGGTCCTTCTGGAGGCTTCCTTCTGGAGGCTTTGAGGGGAGAATCCACTGCCTTGCCTTTCTCTGCTTCTAGTGGCTGCCTATATTCCTCAGGTCGTAGTCCCTTCCTTCATCGTCAAAATACATCTCACTGCAACAACCCGTGCTTCCGTCATCACACCTTGTCCTCTTCTGTTACATCTTTCTCTGCTTCCCATTTATAAGAGTCCGGTGATTACACTGGGCCCACCCCATGTCAAGATGTTAACTTAATCATGTCTGCAAAGTCCCTTTTGCCATATAAAGTAACATTCCAAAGTTCCAGGGATTTGAATCTGGGTATCTTTGGGGGCCATTATTTAGCCTACCAAACCCATTTTACAGATGGGGAACTTGAGGCTCAGAGAGGTAAAATTACTTGCCCATGACCACACAAGCTTTGGAGTTGAATGGCAGGAGATCTGAGGCCTAACAAAGCCCTCCTGCTGCTAGGTGGGGGGTCATTCTCTGCAGAGGGTCCACAGCACCCTGTGGGGGGATGGCAGGGGTGCCTTCTGAAACACCAGCTGCCTCAGGGGAATCCATGGCTCAGGTCTCAGGTCGTCTGCCCAGGCTGGAAAGAGAACAAGGACAGCTAAGAACAGGATCTGGGACAAGAGCATGGAACCAACTGTCCCTAACCCACCTCTGACGGAACTCTGGACATAGGCCTGGACAAAGCAAGATTTCTCAAACTCTTCCATCTTCCAGACAAATATTGAGGACAGAAGGAATGAGTGCTGGGGCCGGGACTGAGGCCATACAGTAGACCATGTCTGCTACCTTTTCCTCCGAGCCCATCCCATATGTTTTGCTCTGACACCCGCTGCCCTTGGCTACTGAAACAGCTTGGCTCACATAGGTAGAGAGCAGGAAGTGATTGGGAATTTATGGCCTCTCCCTGTAGGCTTTGTCCAAAGTCTGACAGGCATGAAAGTCCGGCCCTCTGGCCTTGAGTGGAGACAACTCTAGGCCTAGTGTACGCCCTGGGATCCTCCTGGGATCAGGCTGAAGCTGCCCTCTGCAGACTTTGCTTGAAATCTCACCCTCCCTTGGCTTCCTCCCCTTCCCTGTCCTGCTTCCTGACGTCCTTGCTGGTCCCCCCTGAGGGCACTTCTTGATGATTGCTTGTGTACAAATCCTTCTCTCTCAGGCAGCTTCTGGCAGCATCTGGGATTTAAAACATTCATGCACATTGTGCATTCTGCCTCATAATATACTTGTGGCTTTTAATCTAAAAATATTATCTGTAAATACTCAAGTTTTGCCCTCAAGCCTTCAAGTAAGAGGCTCCAAGATGTGAGTGTGGCTCAAGCACCCCTGCACACCCCACCGTGTATCCCAAATGGAGCCATGGGGGCAGGCAGGGTGGTGGTCTGTGGTGCTCTGACTGACCCCACCTGTCCTGTCCACTCCTCTCCCCACATGGAAACCCCAGCCACACAGGTAGACCACACAGCACGCTGGCCTCTAACCTTGTTCAGATTTCTTTATTGAAAAATTAAAGTCATAAGCTCTGTATATAAATACAATGACACTGCTGGTCACCTGCAAGGCCTCTGGGATAGGCTGGGGGTGCAGAGGGAAGCTGGGGCCTGGGGGTCCCCAGGGGCATGGGGAGGGAAATAAATAATAAATACCACGGGGGATAAGGAGCCAGGAGGAATGGGGGTGTGAATGGGGAGGTGCTCGATGCTTATTTGTGGCACTAAAGGTCCTGCAAGACTCCCCCTGGTTGGGGGCCGTGTCCACGAACTCTCAAGTGACTTCACTTTGGACAAAGGCTCAGGCATCTGGAGATGGGCTGGGTCCTAACTGGAGGGGGGACAGTAGTGCCCCCAACCCAACCTGGAGAAACCAGCGCTCTGCCCTTCCTTTTCCTTTCTTCCTGTCTTGCAACCCACTTGTCTTGGGCGCCTACTGTGTACCCAGTACAGCACCAGTTCCTGACCTGACCTTCTATTTGCCTTGCCCTGCTCTCTTCCTCTCCCAGTTCTGGTCCAGTGGGCTGGGATGGAGGGGGGATGTCTTCCTGCTACCCTGGCCGTGCAGCCCCAACCCGGCAAGGAGCTTGATGAAGCCAACGGTGGGAAGGGACTGGAACCAGGGGCTGGGTAGTGGTGGGAGGCCCTCAGGCCTTGGCCTCTAGAGCATCACATTGAACTCAGTGACCAGAAAGTCGATGTAGTCACGGTCCTTGGTCTTGAAGGCCTCGGCGATAATGCGGGCGGCCTCCCGGTGCTCCTTGCCCCGAAGCGTCAGCCCATTCACTTCCAGGATCACGTGGCCCACCTTGAGCTGCCCACAGTTGTGAGCTGAGCCGCCTCTCTGCAGGGAGGAGACACAGGGCATGGGGTGCCCAAGGGTTAGACAGGCCTGGCTTTGACCACCCACTGGGTCAGTCCTAACACTGCCAAGCAGGCAGCTACAATCTGGGTGTCCACTGCTCAGATTAGGAAAATTGAGGCCCAGAAGATCAAATGTGACATAAGCCTAGGAGTGCTGTGTTACCCATGGGAGTCGCAAAACCCTGGAGATGCTGAGAAAGGGCCTTTCGTGGTTAGGGAGAGATGGCAAGTGGGGCCCCGGGGACATACCTGAATAGTGACAATCCTAGGCAGGGGCTGGCGGGTGTTGGCGCCACCCTCGATGGCAATGCCCAGGGTGGCCGCACTTTTCTTCACACGGACCAGAGTGGACGTGGGCTCCAGGAGTCCAGGCTGTGGGTGTGAGGAAAGACACCACTGAGGCCTTCGCAGTTGGCAGGCCTGGCCAGGGGGCTGGGCTGGGCCGGGCCATGACACCTCCCTGGGTCAGCAGAGCTCCGGCTCCAGCCCTGTGTCGGGAGCCTCAGGCATGCCACACGCCAAGCCAAGCACTTGTGTTCTAGGCTCTTTAATCTTCACCAAAATCCCTGAGGCTCGGGAGGTTAAGGAGCTTGCCTAAGGCTGCCTGGTGGCGGCATCAGGACTTTAATCCGGGCCTGACTCTGAAGACTGTCTCAGCCACCTGGCCATGTCAAAACTGAGGGGAGATTAAAGATTCCCAAGACCGGCCGGGCATGGTGGCTCACGCCTGTAATCCCAGCACTTTGGGAGGCCAAGGCGGGCGGATCACGAGGTCAGGAGATCGAGACCATCCTGGCTAACACGGTGAAACCCCGTCTCTACTAAAAATACAAAAAATTAGCGGGGCATGGTGGCGAGTGCCTGTAGTCCCAGCTACTCGGGAGGCTGAGGCAGGAAAATGGCGTGAACCCGGGAGGCAGAGCTTGCAGTGAGTTGAGATGGTGCCACTGTACTCCAGCCTGGGTGACAGAGCGAGACTCCATCTCAAAAGAAAAAAGAAAAAAAAGATTCCCAAGACCAACCTCAGCCTCAGCCCCTAGTGTCAGTGCAAAGACAGAGCTGAAACTGGGCCTCCAGATTCCTAATCCAGTGCTCCACTGGGACATCCAAATCCCTTCAGTGATGGGGAGCTCACTACCTCCCCTTGTGGTCACTTGCCAAGCTGAGGCCAGGTCCCGGGACCTCCCATTCTGTACCTGGGGCCCATGTTCCTCTCGGCCCTCTGCATCCTCCTCCTCCTGGCTCACCGGTTTGTTGGCCCCGTCTGTGGACCTCTCGTTCCGAGGCAGCTCCCTGCTACTCCTGCTCTTGGTGGACGCCGACTGCCTGCCTCGGCCTGGGGCACTGGCCTCTGCCTCGCCAGCATCCACACCACTGTCCTCGCTTAGAGTCTGCCCGCTGTCTGAAAGCTGGGAGAGCGTAGAGGCTGCTGGAGAGGGGAAAAGGAAGACAGAAGCAGCTTATATAGCTGGGATCAGGGAGGGCTGCCTGGAGGCAGTGATGGAGATGGAGGCTGGAAGGCTTTGGGAATTCCCCAGGTAAAGATGGGGGAAGGAAGGAAGAGATCATGGCGCTGGAGGGCAGGTCCACTCCCTGCCACCCTCTCCACCTACTCAGGACCTGTCCTTTCAACCAGACCTGGCCCGAAGGCTGTGACTTCCAGGACATCTGCCTGGATCTCCCAGTTCTCAGCCACTGGCGTAACGATTAAAACAGAGGTCAGGAGGCAAACCCAGCACACGGATGTGGGTGTTATCTTTGTTTTAAAACTCACATAATGCTATCAATTTTTAATGATGAACCAACACATTCAAATTAGAAGATTTCATGTAAGTAATTTCTAGCTTCCCAAGAATAAAAGAGAAATTCTGCCACACCTGGCCCGTACGCCTGCGCGACCCCTGCCTGAGCCGAGTGGCGGGCACATGCCTTCCAGCCACCAGTCAGCTTCACTATGTGTGTAACAGCCCGGCCCCTGAGTGTGAGACCCTACGTTAAGAACACACACTCTGGAGTCTGGCAGGTCAGCTTTGAATTCCCACTGACCAGCTGTGCACGCCTGGACAAGTAACAGAGCCTCTCTAAGCCTCCTATGTTCTCCTTCTAATACAGAAATGATGGTGCCTAACCACTGGGGTGACTGTAAAAACTCATAGATCTGATGTATAGAATGGAGCAGTCAAGGGAATAGACTTGTGCTAGCCTGCCTGGCTCCAGGCTGTGGGTTCTTGATCTAGGGTTTCAAACTCAGGGCCCGGCTGTGATACACACAGTGAAGCAGCGTGCGTTGACTGCCCACCACTCGGCTCAGGCAGCGGCCGTGCAGGGGTTCAGGCCAGGGGTGGCGGAATTTCTCTTTTTTTCTTGGTAAGCTAGAAATTACTACTTTCTCTCTCTCTCTCTTTTTTTTTTTTTTTTTTTTTTTGTTGTTGTTGTTGAGACAGCTTCTCACTCTGTCGCCCAGGCTGGAGTCCAGGGGTGCAATCTTGGCTTACTGCGACCTCCACCTCCCAGGTTCCAGCGATCCTCCCACCTCAGTCTTCTGAGTAGCTGGGACTATAGGTGCTCACCACCACACCTGGCTAATTATTGTATCTTTAGTAGAAATGGGGCTTTCACCAAGTTGCCCAGGCTCCTGAGGTCGAACTCCTGACCTCAAATGACCTGCCCGTCTCGGCCTCCCAAAGTGCTGGGATTACAGGCATGAGCCACTGCACCCAGCCAGAAATGACTAATTTCTATGTCTCAGTTTGTTCATTTGTAAAATGGGGATAATAATAGTACCAACCTCATAGGGCTACTGGGAGGATTCAATGAGTTAATACCATAGGCAAAGCCCTTTGAACGCTGGCACATACAAAGTGCTTATTGTTAGTGCGGCTGTCAGCTCTTACTATCCCTGTGTGTCCAGCTCAGTGCCAGCTCTAGAGGCAGCAGTGATCCATCGGTGACAGCCCTGGGTCTTCTCACCTTGTCTGCCTGCTCTCCCTCAGCTGCCTGCCCTCACTAAGCCGTGAGCGCCAGGGCCCTGCATTTTGCATCTTGGTCTGTGCAGGCACTCAGGGAACGTCCTATGGGTCCCATGTACCACTGTAGCCACAAGATGGCAGCAAAATCCAACAAAATGCTCCAAACTCACAGGAGGGCCGGCCACAGCTTTCAGGGTGGGGAAGAAGGTTCTGCCCTTCCCTCTACGCCCCAGCCCATGTCCTCTAGCAAACCGGGGCACAGCATCATCTGGTCTCCCCAAGATTCTTCCTGCACCCTGACCCTAGACCTGTCAGGGATCCAGAGACTGCCACTTCAGTTTCCACCTTTCATTTCACCCCAGCATCTACTCCCGGCCAGGCCGCGGGGGACAGGAAGAGAAGCCACCTCTGCCCTCCACGAGTTCAGTCTTCCTGGTGAACGCAGGGTGGCCAGGGTAGGGGGAGCTAGAGAAGGCGCCCCAACCCTCGCAGCAACCTGGCAGGATTGTCACTGTTATCTCCATTTTATGATGCGGAAAGCAAGGTGTAGATGGCAGCTTGTCCACAGTCACACAGCTAGTCAGTGGCAGAGCCGGGATTCAAACTGGCGTCTCCAACTCCCTTCACCACTCTGGCCCTGAGCCCCCTCAACAAGTAGCTGGTCCCACCCTTCACTGTGTCATCAGGTAGACTGACCCGGAGAGGACAGGGACCCCCCAAGGACCACAGAGCTTGGCCTTGCTGTACTCACTGCGCGTCTGCGGCAGTGCCCTCACTTCATTGACGTCTGGCTCGCTGTCGGGGCGGTGGACCTCCACCATGACAAAGTGCTGGTTTGTGCCTGTCTGGTCCGGGTGGCCAGAGGGCGATGGCGGTGGAAGGCAGTCCCCAGCCACTGTGGCCTCTGCAGAGGGGCTTTTCAGGTGCGGGGGTGACTGGACCCGCGGGAAGGGGCCGATGGGGTGTTGGTTGACCAGGGCCAGATGGGCATCCAGCAGCCTCTTGGAGCTGGGGTTGGCAGGGGAAACGGAGGCATAGACGGGGGAGGAGGGCGAGTCCTGGGCAGAGGAGGTCCCTGGGGTGAGTGCGGTGCCCGCCGGCGGGCTACGGTTCTGTGGAGCTGAGAAGACAGTGCCAGAGCAGGAAGGCGTGGAGGAAGGCAGCTGGAGGTCCTCTCTCCCCAGCTTCCCTGGCTGGCCTAGTGGGCGGTCGTTGCCTTGGGCCAGAGGTGGTGGGGGAGGCAGTGGCTTGAAGCTTGACAGCCCCTCGGAGGTGGATCTGACATCATCCTGCCAAAAGACCCAACAGGTAGAGAAGGAGTCAGAACCCATCACGCCTAGAAGAGGGGAGGCCGAGCAGCTGAGTGGTGCCAGGCCCGACTGGAATTCTGTCCCCACTCTAACTGCTCTTGGCCACGCTGCTCTGAATAATGCAACACCTGAGTGGAAAACTTCTCCCCTGCCTCTCGGCAGCTGATGAGCGTTGGGATCCTGGCGGGTGTCTCTGGGGACGGCATCATTACCTTTGGGAACTGAAGTTCTTGGCATCAGCCAGAGCTTCTCACAGGGAGCAAGACTTTATTAGAGACAGTATGAAGAGGATGGAAATACAAAGAATGCATTTATTTGGCTTTTCTTTTTAGGAGGTGATCTTGAGTACCAGAGGCAAGAGGTGTGAAAGGACTGTAGAGAGAATGGACAGGAGGAGATGGATACACGGGCTGGGGTGCTGTGTGGCCTCAGGCAAGACACAACACCTCTCTGAGTGCACCTCTGGGAAATGGGGAAAAGCACACCTACCCAGCAGAGGTGGTGTGGTGATGTCAAAAGCCATGTGGATACTGTTAGCACAGTGCCCGTGCCACAGCAAGTGCACGGTGAGGGGCAGCTACGGACACTGTGACTACCATTCCCCTCTGCCTAGGTCAACACCAGACACCTGCACAGCTCCAACAGCCTTTCCGGCACCGTCCTAAAGGCTTTCATTAATTTACTCCATGCCACATACTTATGGGGTAGGTATGCTATGATCATCATCCACACTTTACCGATTGGGAAACTGAGGCACAGAGAGGCTAACAAACTTGGTCAAAGTCATACTGTGGCCAGTCAGCCTGACGGCCCTGCCTGAAGTCACCAGAGGCAAGCAATCCTGGTGCCTGCTAGAGATGCTAGAACGGTGCACTCGTGCACAGACCTGTAGCTGGGTGTGAGAGCTCATGGCAGAGGCCTCTGTCTCCTTTGCCACCCTGTGTCCTTTCTCTGTGGCTGTCATGGAGAGGAGAGAGCCTCCAGGGCCTGAGCACACCAGAGAGAGCAGAACCAAAGGGCCAGCCAGGGCCTTACCACGGACACGTCTGGGAGGGCATTGACACTGCTCTGGACAGCCTCGCCGGTTTCCTCCAGGTCCAGAGTGTTCTAGAAACGGACAAGAAAGCAAAGTGAGGAAACCGAAGCTGAGAAGGGAAAACTGGTTTGTTCTCCAGCACACCAAAATCGAGGAAGTCTTAGGACACCTCCATGTGGTTCATGTGAGCCCTGACATACCTCACTTCATTGAAATTCACTTTACCCATTAAAATGAAGGTCAATTTCATTGCTGCTGGTCACTTTGAAGTTAAATTTTCTTTGGGACTTTCTGATCACTTTCAGGCATCCCCTGAACTGCCAGAGATGCTGGGGTGTCTCCAGCCTGGGCTGGGAATTCCTGGATTTGGCCATGAGTGCTGTGCTCCACACAGTCATGCCTCCAAAACCCAAGGCCTCTCTCCACCACTTGCTGATGAATCCCAGGAAGGTGTGAAAATGGCAAGAGAGAAGTGGGTGGGGACAGTCTCTCCCTTTTCTAAATTCTAATGGTTTTCATCCCAAGGTGGTGGTTTAAGGTTTAAACGGACCTTATTTTGCAAAAAACATCTTTTTCTTTCCTCCCTTCCCAATTCACAAGAAGAAACCCAATGGCCCCTTAAGTGACACTGGGCTGCCAAAAGGCCATTTGTGGGCCATCTATGGGGGGCCCATCGGAGCTCCTCTCTGAGCTGGGCTCTCTTGAGGGCTAAGGGAGCCAGTTCTCTCTGTCCCAGAGCCCAGAATGGAGAAGAGCTTCCGCCACTGTGATGATTAGCTTTGCATGTCAACTTGACTGGGCTAAGGGATGCCGAGATAGCTGGGAAAACATTATTTCTGGGTGTGTCTGTGAAGGTGTTTCCAGGAGAGATCAGCATCTGAATGGGTGGACTGGGCAAAACTCACCCTCCCCAATGTGGGTGGGCCTCATCCAATCCACTACGGGCCTGAACAGAACAGAAAGGCAGAGGAAGGGCAAATTTGCGTGCTCTTCTAGAGCTGAGACATCCATCTCCTCCTCCCTCAGACACCGGAGTTCACGGTTACTGGGTCTTTGGACTTGGATTAAAACAAAACCACCAGCTTTCCCAGGCCTCCAACTTGCAGATGGCAGACCCTGGGACTTCTCAACCTCCATCACTGTGTGGGCCAATCCCACACAATAGAGTGTATCTGATTGCCTCTCTTTCTCTGGAGAACGCTGATGGCTACATCAACACTTGGCTGAGGTCTCAACTGCAGTGTTCATCAGTACTGAGCAGTCTCTGAAGCTCCAGGCTGATAAGGGGCTGGGGACACAGAGGAGGTGAGACACCACCCCTGCCATTGGTAGCTCAGAGACAATGGAGGTAAGTCGACAAGCAAACAAACAACAGGGCGACTGCAGAGAGAGCATTCAGTGGGCAAACACAGGCATATAATGCAATCAGGGAAGGGGTTATCAAGGAAGGCTTCCTGGAGGACGGGGCACAACTCAAAGCTAGGTCTTATGAGTAAGCAGAGCAAAGAAGGGGATGATAGGTGTTTCAGACAGAGGAAAGGGTGTAAAGCAGGAATGGAGACAAGAGGTTTGAGAATCCCCGAGCAGCTCCACAGAAGTCAAGCATGGAGCTCTTGGACTTAAGCCTGAGGGCAGTGGGTTGCCATGGAGATGTGGTCAAGTTTGCCTTCTACAAAGATCCCCTTTGCTCCCCAGCCAGGCTGGAACACCATGGACATGTCAGCCTTCACACTGGCTGTTGTCTCTGCCTGCAACTCTTCTGCTTGGCTATCCATCCACGAGCCATGCTGTTGCTCACCTCCTTCAAGACCTAATGCACTTGTCACCTCCTCGATGAGGTGTACCCTTACCACCCCGACTACAATCACAAACTTCCCCTCACCCCACCCCACCTTTCTTTATTTTTCTCCTTCTCATTGAGCACCATCTCCACCCAGCAGCCAGGGAGTCATCCCGGAAACATATGTCAGGTCTCTGCAGCTCAGGACCCCCAAGGCCTCTTCATCTCAGTTGAAGGAAGTTCCAAACCCCACACTTACCGTGCCTACATGACTGGGCCCTTTCCTGCTACTCCTTTGACATCGAGGACTCAATCCTGCCCCAGGGCCTTTGCACCTGCTGCTCTCTCTCTGCACCACACAGTGGTTCATTCCCTCACTTTGTTTAGTTCCTTGGCGAGGGCGGAGCCCTGTCTAAAACAGCACTGCCCCACTGTCTATCCCCTGCTCCTGCTTTGGTTTTCTGTGTAACGCCTATCACCATCTGACTTTATACTCTTTGCATACGGTCTGTCTCTCCCAATAGGATATAAACTCTAAGAAGGGAGGATGTGCAACTACTTGGTCCTCACTCTCTCCTCAGTGTTCAGAACAGTGGCTGCTGGATAAATATTTACTAAGCAAACTGATGAATCCGTGAATGAATGGCAGGATGAATGAATCAATCAATCACTCTAGCCATCATTGGAGGAGGCCAGAGCAGGCAGGGAATTGAGGGGGGTGGTGCAGCAGGTCACTGCGGTGAGCAGTAATGAATGTTTGAGTGAGTGTGAAGGCAGCAGGTGGGGACAGAAGGCACTCCTGACGCCACACCCCTAAGACAGAGAGAAGCCAGTCATGCCGCACAGATCCCTATCTCAACCCGCGGGATGCTGGCTTGGGCCTTCCGGGTAGGAGCCCTGCAAACTCAGAGCTCCTCATCTGGTCTCATGATGCCTCAGGGGCAGAGTCAGGCAGGGGCAACTGCCCCCATCTCCCCACAAAGTTGAGGCTTACATGCAAACCTTGGTCCTGACCTGTTAACTGCAGACTGCCCCACAGCAAGCTGCTGCTGACAGTCCCTGTGATGCAAGCATGGTGCGTGGTGGTTGGGGGGATTCTTTCAAAAGGGGGAGGGTGATCAGGCTGCTCTCTCACTCACTGATTAGTGACAATGGTTCTGGCTCTGCTACCTCTGAGGCTTCTTTGAGCTCACACCCAGTTCTGCTGCTTGCAGCTGAGTGATGGCGGGTAAATCCTTCCTCTGTAAAACAGGTTAACAGCAATACCTGCCTTATGCAGCAGATACGTTAACACTTACAAAGCACTCAGAATAGGGCCTGGCACAGTGTACGAGGCAGGTGACTGTTACATGCATTGGGAGATTGGGAGGCCTTGCAATCTGCCCCAGCAAGAGAATGAACTGCGAGACGTGTCCTGGCCCACATGACAACTAGGATGGAAAGGAACAGCAGCCGTCTCACACCACCTCCCTCCTCCAAGACCATAATGAGTCCAATGCTCCCTGGAAGGAGTCCAGCCAGGCGCGTTAAGGTGAACAGTGAGGCAGTGATTGCCATGCAATCACTTCCTCAGGCTCAACATTCATGGCCCTGGCATCAGCAGGAGGCACAGAGAGGGGTCAGAGCCTCAGAGGTATCTACAGCAAAGACAAGGGGAGCCTCTGCCGCCACACTCAGGTGGAGCCACTGCCCCCTGCCCCAGGAATTTGACCTGCAGCTGATCCTGGGGGAAGCCGGGGTTGGGCTCAGATGACAGTCCGTGGTGCGACCAATGCTGTCGGATTCTGCCCTGCTCTGGCGCATCAGGGACTTTGCACTTTCAGCTGCGCAGGAAGCTCTTATCAGGCAGCCATGACTTTCCAGGGAAGCTCAGGGAGGGTATGACTTTTTCCCGGAAAGGGTATTAGAGAACTACAAAGGACCTGCTGTGTGCCAGGCCCCGTGCTGGGTGTTTTACTTGTATTACCTCGTTTGATCCTCCCAACGACCTTGTGAGGCAGGTACTAGGATTGTCCCTTGTCACATCAATTACTCCTAAAGTTCAGAGAGGGAAGTGACTTGTCCAAGGTCATCTGACCATTCTACAGAAGGTCAGGTTTATCTAACCTGGGTCTGGGTCACCCCAAAGCCCATGCTGCACTATCCCAACCCCAGAAATGGACAGGACCCTGATGTCATAGGAACCTGAGGCCCCCACGAGCAACCCTCTTGGAAATGAGAGAGAAGCCAGCCATAGCTGGCCCTGGCCTCAGCCTCATTCCCTGCTACTAACTGCATCCTGGGGGCATGGCAGGTGGAGATGGAGGGTTGGGAGAGTGCGGGGTAGATGAGGGATGAATATCCAGCCCTGTTGGGGAGGCCTGAAGTGGAGCAAATGGCAGACGGGCTGGAGCCCAGCTCTCGGAGCCTAGCCCTGCCAGACTCCATCTGCTGAATCCAGACGCTCAGGAGTCCCGAGTCCCCGAGCCATGTTCCTTACGCATCTGAAATAGCTGCAGACAGCCGGCTAAGAACCCAGGGGATGCGTCAGCAGAAACGCCTGCGGAACGGGCTTCCAGAGGAGGCTCAAGGTCAGAGCTCATGCAGGAGCTGGGCCTGTTTACTTTCGCCACCACCCACACACTATCACAGCCACCTGGGCCCCCTCCCGCCGCATCCACTGAGGCCAGAGCCTCAATGAGGGCCTAGACCTGGTGGCTCCATTAATCCTGCCAGATGCGACCCTTCACCCAGTCTACAGCTGAGGTGACTGAAGATCAGAGAGGAAAGGTCACCTGTGCAAGGTCACACAGTAAGGATGGGGCAGAAAGCTGAACTCTATTAAAAAGGCCTGACTCCATATCCCCGACAAAAACCTGCTTCCCATAAGAGCCAAGATGACCTGCTGCCATTGTTCTTCCACCTCCTTCCTCAAACCTGTGGCAGTTCAGGAAATTCCCTTTTTTTCAGAGAAAAGAACCCCTTATTTCCTGAGCTGGCCCAATCAGGGCCCAGATATCACAGACGTGTGGTCTGGGGGAACTGTAAGGGGATGAAATGAGCAGAGGCAACCTTTGCAGTGCGGACTCGGGCCAGTAAGGCTCCCCTGCATGACGTCAAAGCCTGAGGCCACCTGGGCACCCGGGGGCCACCTCAGCAAAATGCAGCTTCTCCCTCTCAGCCCTTCTCCTCCCCTCAGCCCAATTCCGGGTTTCTAGGCCTCCTTCCCCTCATTACGATGGGAGGGCTCTTACATAAAGGTGCTATTTCCAGTTCGTTATTCATCATGCCTCTGCACTCTGATGTCAAGCCAACAGGCTCCCCCAACCTCCACCCCAAAATGCACCAGAGACCTGAGGCTGAGTGGTTCTTTCTTCATTCCATATGTAGGGAAACTGAGGCACTGAGTCACAAAGACCTCTGGATGGTCACCAGTGGGGGCCTAGATTTTGCCTGAAGGCGTCGCTGACAGGAAGGGAGATAAAGGCAGAGGGAGAAAGAATTCAGAGGGATAACAACAGAAAAGAGAGAAAACAGAAGATTCAGCAGAAAAGGCAGAGGCGGAGAGCAACGGAGAGAAACTGAGGAAGCAAAGAAAAGAGCAAGGCAAGGCCGGCGGCACGGCTGGAGCTGGGCTGGGAAGAGGAGCTTGTGACCCCAGGAAAGCCTACGGGGGTAGGGAGATGGAAGGATGGGGAGGGGATGTGAGCCAGGGAGAGCCAGGAAGTCCTGGCATTGCTGGGGGGGCAGCGGGGCTCCCCAGAGTGAAGGGGCAGGGGCCAGGGAGCCAGAGATTTGTGGGACAAGACCCTGGAAATGTCAGTCATGCAGGTGGTGACGGGGATCATTGGACCTGCAATCTCTCCAAGCACAGGGTAAGGGTGTAAGTCTGGGGGCTGAAAGGAAAGGTCAGAGGTGCAGAATGGGAGAGAAATGATCCTGAAAGCAGCTAACTGGGCCCCACACTGGCTGGTGTGGCTGAGATCACGGGAACAGCCTCAACACTGGGCCAGCCCTGTGCTTTTCTACCAGCCTGTCTGTTCTGACTATCATATTTGATCACCGAATCACAACAGTAGGGAGCTCTTTGGGAAGCTTCTGCATGAAGCCCTCCTGAGATGGGGCAGGAGTCACTGCCTCCTTGCAACGAGGCCTGTGCCCTGCTGAACAGACCAGGCTTCCTCCTGCTAAGCTGAAACCTGCTCCGCACCTCCCTCCCTGTGGTCTTAGGAAAAGGACGTCAGTGGAAAGAGAAAGTGACCCAGAATCTCTAGAAGGTTAAGGCAAGCAGAGCCCTCAGGATAAGGCTGGAAACCAGGGCTCCCGGGAGGGAATGCAGGCACCTGAGAACTTGGCTTGGGGAACCATTACATCTTCATTTCCATTAACCTCTAACTGAAAGGCCCTGTTTCCTTTCATTGCTAACAGAGGAAGCAAAGCCTCAGAGGAACTGGCCATGGTCACCCACAGAGAGCACCGTTCTTTCACGTCACATTCCAGCTGCTGCAGATGTCGCAAATTCCCATTTATGCACCTCTTGGCTTCACAGTTACAGCAGTTACTGACCCACTGCTCGACCCTGTTATTGCTGTCCTAAAGTAGCACGTTTTACGATGTGTTTCATATTCTGAAAATTGTATCAGGTATTTCCTCATATAATTTGTCATCCTATGTACTGTATTTTATTTTAAACATTTAAAGCTCTATTCTAAGAAGGGATCCCAGGACGTCACCAGCCTGCCAGAGGGGTCTATGGCACAGAAATGAGGAAGACCCCAGTCCTAAGTCAGTGCTTTGTCCAAGTCCCCCTTTGATAGCTTGGAAAGTCCTCACTCAGAGGACAGCAGGGGCCAGCCCATGTTCAAACAGGCTCTGACCTCCACGGGCTTGGCTCTGTTCGGTGGAAAGAGCTTTCAGCAACCCCAAGTTGCCACAGGGGAAGGCAGGTGTTCCATAAACCGCTATAGAGACAGCAAAGCACTGGCTGGGAGGAATGGTCCTATTCAGGATCCAGGTAAAGCTGTGGCCAGCCCCAGAGGCTTTAATGCCTCTGGGCAAACTGATGATTCTGGAAGATGCAGGGGGCACATGCTGAGGCCTCCCTGGGATGGAGTGGGCTCTTCTACTCAAGGAGAAGACACCCACTATCCTCGCTGTGCCCTCTCTGGGCACTCAGCAGCTTCCTGGGGTGGGGGATAGGAGGTCATCTGGACAGGAGCAACAGCTTCTCCTGGTCACCTGAATCCACCCTGCACCTCTGGGCTCTCTCCATACAGAGGAGGCAGCTTTAAGAATGCAAACAGATGGCTGGGTGTGGTGGCTCACGCCTGTAATCCTAGCACTTTGAGAGGCCAAGACGGGAGGATCCCTTGAGGTCAGAGGCTCGAGACCAGCTGGGGCAACATAGTGAAACCCTCATCTCTACAAAAAAACGTAAAAATAAGCTGTGCATGGGAACATGTGCACCTGTAGCCTCAGCTACTCAGGAGGCTGAGATGGGAGGACCACTTAAGCCCAGGAGTTCAAGGCTGTAGTGAACTACCCCAACAGAGACCCTATCTCCTTAAAAAAAAAAAAATGCAAACAGGATCACATCACATCCTTACTAAAGGTTCTCCACAGTGTCCCATGGTTTTAGGGTTAAACACAAACGCCTCCTGCTCCTGACCCTTGCCCCTCTACCCCTCACTCCTGACACTCCAGCCCTACTGGTCTCCTACCATTCTTCTGAGTGGCCACGTGCCTACCTGCTCAGGGCCCTCCGACATGCCCGGCCAGCTCCTCAGCTGTCTCACCTCATCTATTGCCTGGCTGTAGCCAGCAACTTCAGATCTTAGCTTCAACCTCTCTCCCCCAGTACCCCAGACTGGTTGGGGCCCATGTATGTTCTCACACCACCCTTCAGCCCACTTTATCAGAGCGTGAGTTATGGAGATGATTTGAGTTGAGGTGGCCTCCTCCACTGGACCTGCTCAGCTTCAAGAGGGCAGGCTCAGCACCTGGCAGGCAGGAGATGCTCCACAAAGGCTGCTGCATAGATGAAGGAGTGGCTGAATGCATGAGTGAAGGGATAAATGGAGTTCCTCTCTCATTCCGCTCATGGATGGAGGAGGATTCTCTAAACCATCCAGGTTGGACCAAGGTCAGGATGCACGAGGAGAAATAAGGCCCTTTGACAATTTTCTACTTGTTTCTGAAAAAAAGCTGGCTTGACAGTGAGGGGGTCCCTGTAGCTGCAGGGGCCTGAGACAGGCCTGAGCTTCTCCCAGCTCACTGTGCTGTAGACAAGGAGGGAGGCACAGAGGCCACAGAAGGAGGCCAGTGCAGTGAAGTGCTGACAGCAAAACCCACTGCCCCCATTCGCCTTCTTTTGGGGGGACAAGAGAAGGGAAGAAGGACAGTAAGGCCTTCAGGGGCAGGGATCCTGTCCCCAGCATCCTTGGGCAGGTGCTTGGAGCCTCCTTCCAGGCATATAACAGGGCTGGAGCAAAAACTCAAATCCAGGTGGAAAAAGCCTGAGGTCAAGTCCGGGGCAAATCCCAGCTGCTGCCTCCTGACCTCAAGGGCATTTGCTCCATGAGTACAAGGCTGGCCTTTACTTCTCCAATCCCCCTTTCTCTATAATGCTCTGCAGTGCCTGAAATGGTTTGGCTCTATATCCTCACCCAAATCTCATGTTGAATTGTAATCCCCAGTGTTGGGGGAGGAACCTGGTGGGAGGTGATTGGATCATGGGGGCGGATTTCCCTTTTGCTGTTCTCGTGATAGCGAGTGAGATCTCATGTGATCTGGTTGCTTAAAAGTGTGTAGGACTTCCCCCTTCTCTTCCTCCTCCTCCAGCCACGTTAGATGTGCCTGCTTCCCCTTCACTTTCCACCACGATTATAAGTTTCCTGAGGCCTCCTCAGCCATGCTTCCTGTACAGCTTATAGAACTGTGAGTCAATTACACCCCTTTTCTTCATGAATTTCCCAGTCTCAGGTAGTTCTTACAGCACTGTGAGAACAGATTAATACAGGGCCCCTTTCCAACATTTGGAGTAGAAATAGAATGGGCTGTCCACACTCCACACCCGCATATCCACTCCTGATCTCACTGAATCTTCACAACAACCCACAGACAGCTGGTCTTACCAGCCCACTGTACAGATGCAGAAGCGGAGGCCCCGAAGACACAGGTCACCTGCCCAAGGTGACAAAGCTACTAGTCTGGAGAGCAGAACCCACTAGTGGGATCCCAAAATCTGTGCAATTAAGCCCCTCTGCCACAGGCATGCTGGCACTAGATGAAGAATTCAAGAAATAACAGGCAGGCCTTTCTTCTTTCACTCTGCTCTCCCGGCCAACATCTTTATGGGGGGAAATGATATTGTGTGAAGGCAGCAAAAAATGCTCAGGGCTGGCTCTCTATTAGACAAATGGAAAATCAACACAGTTTGTGAATGGGGGAAAGCTGGATCTGATTTCCTTTGATTGACTGTGTCTGCTTTGAGGGGAAATGGCTGCAGAATGAGCCACATTTAACCTGGGTTCAACAATCACACAGCATGATCCAAGGAATTCAGGCTACATGGAAACTGGCTCCATTTGGGGCCAGTGTCTGGGGCATATCGGTCATCGATAGCCAGCCAGCTGATGTCACTTTGCCCATGTGAACACTAGAACAAACAACATTTTCCTACAATGTGGGAGGTGAATGTTTAGAAGGCCGCATGGTAGAAGATAATCCTGCAGGCGGCCGGGGAGTGTCTGGGTTCCTTCCAATTTCTGCTCCACACTTACTGGGCCTCCATTTTGCACCAGCTCTCCCTGTTTACCGGGCAAGGGAAACCCATGAAGAGGTTAAAGCAATGTGACAAGTGATTTAGCGGAGGTATGAGAAGTGTGTGAGCTCCATGCAGGAAGGGATTTTGGCCATGTTATGTTTGGATTGTTGTCCACATTTGGGGGTTATTACTCAGCATTACTGCAGCAAAAGCTGACTCATTTGTGGTGTTGCAGACCACAGAGTGGCACTTAGGGGTGAATAAAGATGATTCTTTCAAGCTCTTTCTCTCTCTTGAGGAATGCTGCAGTCCTTGTTCAAATACACACAGAAGACGTGGGAACACACAGCTGCCATTCCCTGCTGTGCCTCCCCCAAATATTTTCCAGCACCTCCTGATGCGGAGAAGACTCTCAGAATTGGAGGAGCCACGGGGGTCTGCCGTGGTTGTACGGATGGGGAGACTGAGGCCACGAGTGAGTGAGGGCCGTTCTTGAGAGCACACTGCCTGGGAGAGAGACAGTGGAGTACAGGTGTGGGGGTCCAGACTCCTAGGATGGGTCCCAGTGCCCTGTGCGCTCTGCAGGAGGGCTTCCAGGTGGAGGAAGTTTCTGTCCTGTGGCCACATATGTAGCCAACATGGGTGTGCATGGCTAAAGGACTCCCACAGTCCCCACAGGCAGGAAGGGTGGTACCTCCATTGGGTCTGTAAACCACAGCAGCCACTCCTGAGGAGGAAAGGTGAACACAAGGCAGGGCCTCCAATCTGAGGCCTGCTGTGTGTGGGAGTGGGGAGAAGAGGGGTTCCCAGGAGACAACAGGGCAGGGGCTGACCCGGCCACAGGAGGAGTTGGTGCCTCCAGAACCCGTCATCACATCTTTAGCAACTCAGGCTGCATGACCTTCCCAGGCCCTTCTTGGCCCACAGACCTCTGGGTGTGGCTGGTTCCTGGGAATGAACCAGTTCACCTTGGTACAAAACCCGCTCTTACTTATTCTCAATAATCAGGGAGATCCTGTTAAATCGAAGTCAGACCACATCAGTTTCCTGCTCTTACCTGCCAAGGGCTCCCATCTCACCCAGAGTCAAAGTCAAAGCCCTCAGCACGTCTGCCCCTGTACTCCCTCTGCTCTGGCCTTATTGGCCGCCTGGAATTCTCTGACACTCCAGGCATACTCTTACCTCAGGGCCTTTGCACGTGCAGCTGCTTCTGTTGGAAATGCTCTTCTCCCAGATGTGGGCACGGCTCTCTCCCTCACCGCCTGCACGTCTTGACTCAAGGGTCACTCCTTAACCACCCCACCCCTCTCCAGTCCCCCTTACCTGCTTTATTTTTCTCCCTAGCACTTGTCATCATTTAGCTTACTGTGTATTTCAGTTATCTATATCCTTTGTATTGCCTGGCATTCCGGCTCTCTGCTAAACTCCATCGTGGAAAGGATTTCTTTGGTGTTCACCACTGTAACCCTAGCACCTCAAACTGTACATAGCACACAGCAAGTGCTCAATATTTGTTAACAGAAAGGAAGGACAAGGAGGAGGAAGGGAGGAGAGAGGCAGACAGATGACGAGATGATGCTTAACAGGGAGCTGGTGAGATCCTTCAGGGAAGAATCACAGCCAGATGGCAGGGATAACAACAGAGCTCAGAGTCGAGCAGGCCTGGGTTCAAATTCAGGCTCCATCACTCACTAGCTGTGCAACCTTGGGCAAGTTGCTTCTCCTCTCTGAGCTTTGGTTTTCTTTGTAAAATGGGGATCACAGCAGTACTCACAACTCCTAGCTCCTGGGATAGTCAAAGAAGATATGAATGGAAAGAACTACCACAGTACCATAAAGAACACCCAACAAATCTCAGCTACTATTGTTATTAATAAAGGCCCAAACTATGGGCTCGGGTCTGTGTGAGTACTAGGGATAGGGACTCAATGGTAACCGCACATGCGGTTGCTGCCCTTAAGAGTCAGCAGTCACAGTGGGTAACTGGGAAACCTGTACAGGTTTTTATTTGTTTGTTTGTTTGTTTGTTTTTCTGAGACGGAGTCTTGCTTAGTTGCCCAGGCTGGAGTGTAGTGGCGCGATCTCCACTCACTGCAAGCTCCGCCTCCCAGCTTCACGCCATTCTCCTGCCTCAGCCTCCCGAGTAGCTGGGACTACAGTCGCCCGCCACCATGCCCGGCTAACTTTTTTTTGTATTTTTAGTAGAGACGGGGTTTCACCATGTTAGCCAGGATAGTCTTGATCTCCTGACCTCGTGATCCGCCCACCTCAGCCTCCCAAAGGGCTGGTATTACAGGCATGAGCCACCGTACCCGGCCCTGTACAGGCTTTTATAATAGGACATAATGAGGCAAGAGCTGTGACCAAAGGAAGCCCCAGGGCAAGAGGAGTCTTGGCCTGAAAGTCGCTCCCCTTGGGAGGATCAGGGAAGTCTTCTTGGAAGAGGTAGCTTCTGAGCTGAGGGCTGAAGCACACATAGGAGACAGTCAGGTCATATGAAGTGGGGAGAAGAACATTCCAGACAGAAAGAATGTGGCATATGCAAAGGCCAAGGGGTCTCTCAACATCACGGCACAGAAATTACCATCCTCATTTTACAGATCCTAAAACTGAGCTCAGAGAGGTGGAACCACTTCCTGAGGTCTCACAGCAAGAAAGTGGCAGGGCTGGGATTTGAATGGAGGGGATTCTCACTCCAGAGCCCAGGAAACCTGATGAACTGGTGACCTGGAAATACAGTCAGCACCAATAAGAACCCCTGGTCCCCACCAGGACTGGGTGCAGACATACGGGGGTGGCAGAAAAGGCCACAGCCCCCTCCCCCGGCCCCTGGCTAAGGGACTCCCACAGTCCCCACTGGCAGGAAGGACGGTACCTCCATCAGGTCTATAAGCCACAGCAGCCGCTCCTGGGGAGGAAGGATGAGCCAAAGGCAAAAAGAAAAGATACATCAAATAAATATTAGGGAATGGGTGGGTGCAGCAACAACAACAACCCCTTCCCCAAACACACACGTGCACACACACATGCAAAATCCACACATTCTCCAAACCCCTTTTCTATTTACCTTGAATGCTTTGGAGAGGAATACAGGAGAGAGGGGAGGGAAAGACCCTGCCGCCATGACCAGCACCCCTTCATTCTGCCTGCCTCCTTGAAGGAAACAGGGGAGACCCCACTGTTCTGAAGAAATGACATTTGTCCCTGCTGAAGGGCCTTCAGGAGACAGTCATTTACTTTGGGGCGGGGCTGGGATCCCTATTCCCAGATAGAAAGACAAGCTCAGAGAAGGGAAGTGAATTGTGTGAGGTCACACCTGCTAACGAAAGGCGGAGCTTCAAGGAGGGCCCCGTTTGGAAGCCTCTGTTGGAGAAGGCCTGGACTTCAGGGAGGCCCAAGCCCTGTGACATCAGAGAAGCTGAATCTGTGGAAGGCAGCTCTGGGCTGTGCATGTGGAGGGCACCTGGGTGGGATGAAGGTCAGAGGGGCAGTGGCAGTCCCTCAGCCTCGCTCGCACCTTCCAGAGCCTCCAACGGGTCCCCAAGGCCCTGGGTACCATCTCCAGGTAGTTTTCCCCAGCCAGGTGGGGCTGGGTCGGAAAGAACCGAGGCTGCACCTGCCCTCGGGGTGTGGCCAGCACTTCTGGGATGCTGGTGCTAGCAGGTTACTCACCCTGGACCCATGGGCATCCTCTCATTTAATCCTCCCAACAAGCTGGGGGAAGTAGTATCACTGCCCCTCTGCAAAAGAGGAAACCAAGGCACCGCGAGCTCAAGTGCCCTTTCCACGCTGCCTTTCCTGCTTGCACAGTTTTCTCTTCGAATCACCTCCAGGAGCTCATCCTGGTCTAGGTGAGTCCTGATCCTGACATGCATGTGCCACGTGGTGGGCCATGGACTTTCACAGTCACAAATTCTGAGTCGCTCCCACCTCAGAAACTTGGGGAAAACCTTCAGGACCACCCTTTTCATCTGTCCCGAAAAACTCTCTGTATAAAACCATCCTATGGCCTTTCTGAGGTCTGCCTTCCCCAGGATGCCCCAACTTGCAGTGAGAGCCCCCCTGGCAGAGCAGGGCCAACTTCCACAGCTGGGATCTGGACTGGCCCCAGATGGTGCTTCTCAGGTAGGGGAGAGCCCCCAGAGCTGGGACAAGGTCGCTGTGGGCCAGTGCCGAGCTGGGGGCTACTGACCCCTGCCTAGAGCCCTTGCCAGGCAAGATAGTCACCCGACTCCTGGCACTCCAGCCTGATTTGCCCTCAGGGCTTCGGGCTGCTGTAGTCAGAACCAGCAAGGACCCCAGGCCATTTTATCCATGCAGAAACTGAAGACCAGAGAGGCTGGGGCTCAAACCTAGACCTCTTGCCTCCCAGACCGAAACACATCCCACCCCACTCACTGGATATTTCATCTCTGATTCTAAACGGACCATTGCAGAAGCACAGTCTGCAGTTTCCCAGGTTTCAGAGCAGTGGCTCATGGCTGCTGAGGCCTGAACATTATCAAGGCCAATCTCAGTGAAGCCCATCTTAGACAGAAACAGTCATCAGGCCAAGGACCTGCACCCTTAAACCAGATCCTCACCCAAATGCCATATCAAAGTATGTGCTCAGAGCCTGGGGTGAAGGACAGCCTCTTCCCTGCCCCAGAAGTGATCTGCTTGTCCCAGAACATGAAACTGCCTCTGCTGCAGCCATGTCCAGCCCTAGAGGAATGCAGGGCAACTTGTGGGGATATCCCAGGAAGGAAATGAGCACCCTTGGAAATGATGGCAACTCAGGATGGGAAGGATAGAGGTAAAAGAGTATAAAAGAATCACCTTCAGAAACCTAGAACCCCAGGGCTAAAGAAAAGTCACACTAGGAGTTCGAGTTTGCAAAAGAGAGGGGTGCATGCTCCCAGGCCATTTCCTGGTGGCTGCAAGCTCATCCTCACTCATTAACCACCTGTGTCTGCAACCATGGCCACCACTGCACACTTCTGAGCTTCTACTCTCCCCTTTAACAAGACAGCTAACACTGTATCTGCCTCCAGTCTGAGATTCCTCCAGAAAGACCTCTCAGTTCAGCATCTGGGAGCAACTGCCTGCTTAAGAAACATTACTCTCCCCACTCCCTTTCCATAGAAGAGTGGTGATGAATGACCTCAAGGTGAGAAACAAGGGCACAGAGGAGAGTATGGGGTCAAGCCAGCTCTCCTGACCTCCAGCCCCGACTCTTCCACTGCATGGACCTAATAACCAGTTGTTTCCCAAGACAGGTAACAAGGCATATCCTCCTGCCCCTTCCTTGCAAAGGCCTCCTGGGATTCATTTGCCTCCAGGCATCCAGGGGGGCAGAACCATACCCTGAGATGGCCAGATGCTTTGCTAGGGGGCTGGTGAGTCTACAAGAAAGTCACACTGGGGCCAGGCACAGTGGCTCACATCTGTAATCTCAGCACTTTCGGAGGCTGAGGTGGGCGGATCTCCTGTTGTCAGCAGTTCAAGACCAGCCTGGCCAACATGGCAAAACCCTGTCTCTACCAAAAAATACAAAAATTAGCTGGTCGTAGTGGTAGGCACCTGTAATCTCAGCTGCTCAAGAGGCTGAAGCAGAAGAATTGCTTGACCTGGGGAGGTGGAGGTTGCAGTGAGCCAAGATTGGGCACCTGCACTCCAGCCTATGTGACAGAGCAAGACGCCATCTCAGAAAAAAAAAAAAAAAAAAAAGTAAAGCTGGGCTTGGGCTCCAGAGACAAAAGGGTGGCCTCTTGAGGAGAATAAAAATCACAGTCCAAGTTACCACGTCCACTACCATCTACTGAGTGCTCAGTGGGAGTGGGCACCATGCCAGAGGCATTCCCAAGGATTCTAATGATCTTTTTCTATTTGCCTAATTACCTACTTTTTTTTTCACCTTTCTTCCCCAGCTTCCCAGACTGCAAGCCCCAGGAGGCAGGGCCACATCTCTCCTGTTCACCTGTTGTCCCCGAGAGCCCATGCCTGGCATGCAGTAGACATTCAACAACTATTAGGTTTTTACAGATGAAGAAACTGAGGCTCAGAGAGGCAAGACACACAGCTGGTAAGTGGTGGTGCTGGGATTCGAACTCAAGCTGGTCTCACTCCAAAGCCAGCATCTTAACTCTGCCCTGGCTACTAAGCCAGGATCAAGGCAGGGGAAGCTCACCCTGGCCGAGCTGACGGTGGTGGAGGTGCCGTGGCTGCCTGTGGATGAACCCGTGTCACTGTAGGAGACCATGGAGTAGGTGTCCCCAGCCCCGGGGCCTGGGGGCTGCCGCGCCTTCATGGACTCAATCTCATGCCTCAGCACCAGGTGGTCGAAGCGTTCTAGGTCTTGCGGGGAAATGGTGCCTCTCACCTCAGAGAGGAGTGAGAACTGGAGGCAGGGACAAAAGGGGCACTCAGCAGGGAGCGCTACCAGAAGGTGGAACAGGGGTCCTGCTACCCCCAAAGGACTGGCATGCAAACTTGACCCTGCCTCCCCTCCTTAACTGTCTGGCTCCCCAGTGCTCTCAAGAGAAAGGCCAAACACTGTCACCTGGACACCGGGCCTAACATCATCTGACGCCTGCTTCCCTGTCACCTTCTCGGCAAGCACACGTGGCTGTGACTCCCTGGACACACTATAACATTTCAAGCCACGAAGCCTCTGACTGTCCTTCCCTTCCACCCAGAATACCCTTTCCAATACTCGTCTCCAAATCCTATTTCCTCTGTTAAGTCTTCCGAAACATAACCCTTCCCAGTGGATTTCACCACCTCTTCCTTTCTAGTTTCTGGACCTCAAACAGCTTGGAGCAGCGTTCTCAAAGCTGGTGGCACAGCACAGTCACCTGGAGGGCTTGTGAAGATGACTGACGGCTGGCTCCCATCCCCAGATATGAGGTGTTAACCAGCCTAGGATGGGGCCCGAGTGTCCCTTTTAAGAGCAATCCAGGTGATTCTATGCACTCAGCGTTGGAAGCCACTGCGACAGGGCCCCAATCACAGGGCGCTTTAAATGTCTGTTTCCCCCAGGAGTCTGTGAGCTTCCCAGGGGTGGGAGGCTGCCTCAGTCCCAGGTCTCTGCCCAGGGTTCAGTTCAGGCCTGACCCCTTGTAGGTTCTCAGCAAAGGAGAGGGGGCAGGGCAGGATGCAGAGCCCTGGAAATGCTGAAGCCGGTTGGGAGGCACGGTGCAGATCACCTTGGCATGGGTGTTGAGCAGCTCGAACAGGGCCATGACGAGGGCCTCCACGGAGACGCTGCCGCCACGGTACTCATCCAGGTAGTAGGCCATGGTGGCGCGCTCCTGCTCGTTCAGCAGGTGCCGAGCCTGCTCCTCCAGCAGCACGCGTGTCTGGTTCCCCAGGCTGCTCAGGGTCACCTGGGAGCCGGCTGGGCCCTTGTAAAATCCTGGCTGCAAGACAGAAAGACAGAAGCCCAGGAATTCTGAGCTGTTGTAGAGCTGAGTGGCCATGCCACTCCCCCTCTGCCCTTCCATCCCGTCTAAGTGTGGTGTCTCATTTGTTACTCTCACTCATAACCCCCAGTACCTTGCCTTGATAGTACTATCTTTCTTAATTAGAATTTGTTTTGTCTTTATACCTCCTTCGCTGAGTATAACCTGCATGAGGGCAGGGACCTGGTCTGCTCTGTTCACTGCCATCAACCCTGGTGCCGGGGTGGTGCCCAGAACCTAGCAGTCAGTCATAGATAAGTGGGATGGGGGGTGGGCAGATAAGGGGCTGCCCAATCAGAATGAGGAAGTGTAAGCCACTCGGCACCCTCTGGCTGGCCAGACCTCCTCACTCAGGGAGCTGTGAGGAAGCAGAGGATACCCCTTAGAGGATGCCCTACCTTGTTTATTCCTTCTGTTGTGAAATCGCCAAGAAACCTGTGGGGAAAGACACACGTCTCCAGTTGTGCATCTGAGCAGATCAAATGGGCATGGGCAAGGGACAGGGTGACTCGGGGCAGGAAGAGCAAAGCTTCCAGAGAACCATACATCATGGCCGCCACTCGCTGCCAGTTCAGTCTAGGGGCTACTCAGGGGTAAATGAAACTCTGGACAGCCTGGCAGCTTCCAGTCTCCCAATCAGCAGTGTGGACGGCACCTCCAAAACCACCCAGGGTGGGCTCTTGAGTCGTTGCCAACCCCGCAGGACCAGGCAGGTAACACAAGGAGTGGAGGGAAGAAATAGTGATTGACTGGCAACCTCAGGGTCGGGCCAACCCTCAGAGCTTGGGGGCCAGTGAACTGGAGATCCCAGATGCAACTCGCAGGTGCGGCTCAGCTCCAGCCCACGTGGGCTCAGGCTGCCAGACTTCCTGATTTTAAGAAGCATCCAGAAATCCAGTTTTTTTTATAGAAAACCTGGTGTCTTTATAGATGTTGGCAGGTAACTTTAAAAATGTTTAATACTAATCAGGTGAAAGGAAGGGAAGGGGGAGACACACACACACACACACACACACACACACAGAGACAGAGAGAGAGAGAGAGATGATCTGTGGTGTATTTGGCCAGGGGGCCACCGGGCTAAGATTTCTGATGAAGATCAAAAGGTGGCACATTACACTGTTGGCAACTATGCAGACACCTGGCAACTGGATCTTAGTGTATGACTTTAAGACCCTCTCACCCAGATTTCTTCATGGGATCCAGCCTGGTGGCCTCTGGCCAAATACACCCCAAAGCATCTCTCTCTTTCCCTCTCCCTCCCTTTCACCTGCACAGATAGATATGGGATGAGGGCAGGGTTATGGTCCCCACTTTTTAGATGAAGCAGTTAAGGTCTGAAGAATGAGTTAAGTAATTTGCCTGGGGACAAATAAAGAATGAGACAATTGGATGTGTATTTCAGCTTTCTGTGGGGAAACTGAGGCCAAGAGAGGAGAGGGATGTGCCCAGGTCATGCCCTGACAGTGGAGGGCCCTGGTGTGGGGACTGCAGGCTGAGAGGAGAGCCAGGGTGGTGGAGGGATGGGAAGTGGCTATCACTGGCTTTCAGAAATGGCCTGGGGTCTGGAGATCGGAGCGAGCAGAGTGGCCAGACCCTGCCGAGTTTGCCATGGTCTCCCCGATCCGGGAACTGGCGATCCACTTGGTCTCGTCCACAGTGGTGCGGGCGTGGGGCAGCCTCCCGACGTCCTTCACTGTCAGGATGAGGTGCCGAGATGACTTAAGCAGCCTGACCGCCTCATCGTGTAGGATGTTGAGAAAGCTCCACCCATTCACTTCCAGAATCTGGTCCCCAACCTGCCAAGACCACCACACAACACAGTCACCTGGGCTGTTTGCAGGATTCACGCTAGGGACTTCACAGCCCAGATCCCAGTTCTCCTCTGGGCCAGCCTGCCAAGGAGGTCATCCAGGATCAGAGACGATATGCGGATGCCTGAGGGTCACACAGCAAGTCAACAGCAGTGCTGGCCTTCTGATCCTGACCCAGAGTCCATGCTCTTGTCATTAAAAGGGGGCACATCCCCATGACTCAGCAATGGCTTTGAGGGGTGGGTGGGTCTACGATGACATTCCCAAGGGTCCCCTTACTAGAAACAACAGTCATCTCAGGGCCAAGGTGGGGGTGAAGCTGGGGTAGGATGAGGCAAGCCATGAAGGCGGACATCCGTAATTTCCCTCCTACATTTTTACATTGTTGAGGTTTTTACCTCAACCACGCATTCTTATATTACCTTAAAATGTAAACAACACTTTAATCTACTAAAAGAAAGAGCAATAAATGAGAAAACTAGCTTTCTGTTAAAGCAGTACATATGGCTTAGATTCTTACAAGAAGCAGCTTTATTTTGTAATTAAAAAAAATATTTCTGGCAGGTACAGTGGCTCATGCCTGTAATCCCAGAGCTTTGGAAGAATGAGGTGGGAGGACTGCTTAAGCCCAGTAGTTGCAGACCAGCCTGGGCAATAGTGAGACTATTTTTATTATTAAAAATAATAATAATAGCGAGGCACAGTGGTGTGTGCCTGTAGTCCTTAGCTACTCGGGAGTCTGAGGCAGGAGGATCGCTTGAGTCCAGGAGTTCGAGGCTGCTGTGAACTTTGATTGCACCACCATACTCCAGCCTGGACAACTGAGCAAGATCCTCTCTCTTAAAAAAATTACTTTTAATGAAGGAATTTAAAAATAGAGGCAAAAATAAAACTAACCTTCCAATAAAAACAAATATGTGACAAAAATAGAAGGGGCTGAAAGGGAAGATGCTGCAGGGAATGATGGGACCGCACCTTTAAACTCGGGGTTCCTTTCAGAAATGGGTCAACTGATGTCCAAGGATGGGAAAGGGCTGCCCAGGGTCACGTGCTACTGAGGCCTTGAAGGGCAGCCTCGTAATGCTGGTTATTTTTGGCTGTTTTTCCTTCTCCCCAGTTTCCCGGCCTGCTGAGAGCACATAATCAACTCCCCTAGGTTTAGCCAGCATTTTTCAAAGATTTGGAAAAGGTAAGACAAATGCGAGCTTGGGAGAAAAGAAGATGGGATGACAAAACTGAGTATCAAAACCCTGCTCCCCAGTTCCCTGCCTTTTCTTGAATGCCTCACCCCAGTTGGGAGTTTCCAGTATAGAAAGTGGTTACAAAGACAGACTTGACCTCTCCCCTCTGCACCGGCTTTGACATGCTCAGGGGAGGCTTGCTGCCTCTGCCTCCGTGACCCTAACAGAGTGGGGTCTGTGCTGCATTTCAAGCATTCACTACCATTTACTGCATGCCTACTGTGCGCTGGGATGCTTGCACTGAGCAGGATAACCTGTTCCTGTTCCATTTAGCTCACGATCAAGGGTGAGCTCAGCTTTGTGTGATGACTGAGTTTCCCCTCAGCCTCTCCACACTGTCTCCCCAGGGCCCAGCACACAGTAGGAATTCAATTAAAAAGATCATCAGATGAGGCCGGGCATTGCGGCTCATGCCTGTAATTCCAGCACTTTGGGAGGCTGAGGTGGGCAGATCACTTGAGGTCAGGAGTTCGAGACCAGCCTGGCCAACATGGCAAAACGCCATCTCTACTAAAAGTACAAAAATTAGCCCAGCGAGGTGGTGCGCCTGTAGTCCCAGCTGCTCGGGAGGCTGAGGCGGGAGGATCGCTTGAACCTCGGAGGCAGAGACCGCAGTGAGCCGACATTGTGCCACTGCACTCCAGCCTGGCTGGGTGACAGAGCAAGACTCTGTCTTAAAAAAAAAAAATCAGATTAATAAAAAGACACGCATTTCCGTCCATTCCAACTCTAGGACCATCTCTGCTGCAGCTCAGAGATGTACATTACACCAGCCTTCTTTGTCTCTTTATGTGTTTTCTCCTTATCACCAACATCCTATATAGTAGGTATCATGGCTCTCCATTTCACTAGAGAGGAAACTGAGGCTCAGAAAGGTTAAGCACATAGTTTGTGGTCACAGTGCTACTGAAAAGGAGTGCGGATTTGCACACCCAGGTCAGGCCAGCCCCAAGGCCCCTCTGCTTTCTACTACTGGGCTGCTGCCCGGAGCGCTGTTTGGGGACCATGTGATATTGCTTCAAATCCAGCATGTCCAAAGCTACTGCGCTGTCATCCTTTCCCTGCCTGTAGCAGCCAGATCTGAAAACTTCATCCCATCATCAACTCCACCTTTACCCCCCTGAGCAGATCCTTCAGCAAACCCCGTCCTCCACCCCCATCAGCCCCCTGACCTGGGTTCCTACCTGCTCCCTCCCACATTCCCGAGCTGGCATCCTCCTCACTGTGCATTTACATCTAAACTGGCCACAGACATAGTACCAGATTAATTTCTTTTTTTTTTTTTTTTTCTTGGAGACTGAGTCTCCCCCTGTTACCAGGCTGGAGTGCAGTGGCGCAATCTTGGCTCACTGCAACCTCCACCTCCTGGGTTCAAGCAATTCTCCTGCCTCAGCTTCCTGAGTAGCTGGGACTACAGGCGCATACCACCACGCCCAGCTAACTTTTTGTATTTTAGCAGAGACGGGGTTTTGCCATGTTGCCCAGACTGGTCTCAAACTCCTGTGCTCAGGCGATCCACCTGGTTGGCCTCCCAAAGTGCTGGGATTACAGGCGTGAGCCACCGTGCCCCACCAGTGTCAGATTAATTTCATCAACTTTTTGTTTTGATGACATCTCTCCCTGCTTAAACACCTCTCATGACCCCTCACAGTCTAGAAGGAAGCAAAGCAAAGCACTATGATTAAGGGTTTCAAAGACAATCAGACCTGGGTTCAAATCCTAACTCTACCACAAGGCCCCACAAAACCCACAATAGCTTTTGTGCCTCACTTTCATTGGGAGTAAAAAGGGAGTCCTAGCCCAGGGTTGTCCTTCTCCAAATATTTATAGTCAGCAGCATCTCAATGCCACATGCTTTCACAATGTCCCCAGCAATATCTGCAATTCTCTTTCTCCCTTTCTATGTCTCTGAGCTCCCTGGTTGAGAAGCCAGGGCCCTTGAGAACTTAGGCAACCCCGGTTGGTCTCCCCGTAAAGAGCTTGAGACAAGACCCAACACCTGGCTCAGGGCTTGGTACCCAGCAGGCACTCAGTCAGTGCTTATGCATGCAGGTGTGGATACTCCCCATCCCTATCTCACCTCTGCAGTTCCCTCCTCCCCTCTCTCTCCCAGCTGGCTTTCTCTGATGCTAAGAGGCAGAGCTGTGCAGCTCTCCCAGGTACTCAGGCCTCACTGAGAGTGAGGAGAAACTCGTTCCTGCTGGGCTCGCTGGCACCCAACTTGCTAAACCACCTCCCCATGTGGCAGCTCCACCTCTCATCTCTGCCGGGCAGGAATCTTCTCCACTTCCACCTGCTGCTCTGAGCTGGAGCTGGCTGCACTCTTCATCGCGGAAGTGCTTTGTTTCCTTAAGTATCCCGCTCAATAGCTTTTGCTTTCATTGCGCTAAGGGAATCAATTTTAATCTTTCCTTTAACATATTTTATTTCATCCCTGCAGTTTAATTAAAGGAACTGGCATCCAAGAGACCAGCTATGTAAGGGCATCCTTCTGTACGTAAGCCTCTTCCTATGGGTCCAGGCCAGGAGGGCAGTGAGGGGAGGTGACAACTCAATTCCATGAGCATCGACCTGGCCTTCTATGAGGCTGGGGGAAGATTGCTGGATAAAATATAGCATGCCCAGTTAAACTTGAATTTCAGATAAACAAATGCTTTAAAAATATATGTATGTCCCAAATATTGCATAGGGCATATATATACTGAAAACATTTTATTCATTGTTTATCTGCACTCAAATTTAAATGAGCATCCTGTATTTTTATTACTGAAAATCTAGCCACCCTGGGGTGGAGTTATCAGTCACTTCTGGGGCCTGTGGCTCTTGAGGGGGCTGATTTAGTGTTGTGGCTTCCAAACTTAGGTCACTTCCCTCACCCTGAGCCTGGCACCTGGCACTTATGCAACCTGAGTCCCGGGAATTACCCAGCATCCCACTTACTGCAGCCTCATCCTAGGCGTTAATAAGCGTGAAATCCCAGGTTGGCTGTGCTAGTCATATTGTCCTCATGCCTGTTAAGTAAATACCTCCCTACCAGATTTGAAGAGGCAGCATGGATTCCTGTGCAATCCGGCTAGGGAACGGCTGTGAAATGGGAGTCACACTTGGGAAACCCTGATGTACTGGGGCATGTAAGCCCATCTTCCCAATCTCTTTTCAATCCTCTCCTGTTTTTTCTTCCTCCAGAGCCTGTGTTCAAACCAAAGTGCTAGGTGGGACCAGCTTCAGGGTCTCCACGGGGCCCTCCGCAGCATCTGAGTTGGTTTTGAGTGGCTCCCATTTCTCTGTGTCCAGCTCGCTCCCTTTTCCTCTACTTGTTGGAAAGCTTCCCCGGGTCTAGGAGCCCTGTCAGAAGAGCAGTCTACATGCTCACTGTGATGTAGAGTCCACAAACCATTTTCAACCAAGTCTGGTGTCTTCCCTGCTGCTAGTGTCCTAGTGTCACCCCATGTGGCCAGTGGAGTGTGGAGTCCCATCCCTACACTGCAGCCTCTAGTTTTAAAGCCAGGCAACCATGACATAGCAGCTGAGTTGGCCCCACACAGCTCTCAAGTACAACCTGAGTCTCAGTTTTGTCATCTGTAAGATGGGCATGATACTACCACCAGTTCCCAGGTAGCTGTGAGAATCATATGGGACCACCCTGCACAGAGCCTGAGACACGTGAGGCTCTCCATGGCTTCTCATGCGCTTCTCTTCCAAATGGAGGAGACAGGTTCAGAAATGTTGAGCGACTTGCTCAAGGTCACTGGTCGTACTGGAAGTAAACAAATGAACCAGACTTTGAGCCCAATCTTCTCATCTTCTTCCTACCACCCTATGCCACCTTCATCCCAGCACAGCACTGGCATGCGGGAGATGCTTAGGAAACGGTGAACAGATGGGGGAACCTGGCCTTCCTCCTCTCTTGGTCTCACTTCTGTTTGCTTCCCCTTTCCCTTTGGTTGGTGTGATGTGAATTTGGAGGCAGCATGTTTAAAGATCTTACTCTCACTCGTTCCCAAAGAAAACTAAGAGCTCTGTTTGTTTGTTCATTGCAATGTGGCTTTTTCCTACCCACCGAAGCCAACTCAGAGTTAGACGGCACAGGAAAATAAAACAGAAAATAGAGGCAAAGATGCTGTATCCATCGGGGCCTTCCAAGGCGTCTCTTATAGATGCAGAGACCAAGGCCCAGAAAGCACAGGGACATGTCTAGGGCCACAAAACGAGGCAACGGCAAAGCCCAGACCCTGGGACAAACTGTGGAAACACTCACATCCCTCCACCAGAGCTCACTGGGACAGGACGTGCTGGAAATAGGAGAGACAGGTGCCAAGTGTGATCGAGTGTCTAATATTGCTCAGCTTGCTTGCAGGGCACTGATGAGGAGGACACGGAAGGATAAATGAATAAAGGCAGCTTTATTTGTCACCATGGGCATCCTATTTGTCACCACTGATGGAGGAGTGAAGGGTGGACCACGGAATGCCCTTCATTTTAAGGCAGAGGAAAGACTCCTCCATCATCCACAGCCCACTGAGCGACTGGCTCATGTTCAGATGCTCTGAGAAGAGCACGGTGGGGCTTCGATAAGGACAGGATACTGATTTCCCTGAAATTGGCCAACCACCAGGAAGCAGAGAATTCACTTCCCTTAGGTCTGGGGCAGGCGCAGGAGCCCCCAGGAGGAGAGGAGGCCCTTGGAACAGCAGAAACACTCAGTAGACCTCGCTGAGTTAACAGTCCCCTCTTAGTCTCTAAGAGACCTGAGGAAAATAATTTCATTGTTCTAAGCCTTCCTTCCCAAAATGGGAACAAGACCACTAACAGCTAGTGTGTTGCGCAAAGTACGCCAGTGGCCATCTGGTGTGTGTTTCTGAGCACAGACCCAGGAGTCTCTGACTAATTCTACACTCTGCCACTTACTCACTGTGTGACCTTGGGTAATTGACTTCACTTCTCTGTGCCTCAGTTACCTCCTCTGGAAAATGGAGATAACATCAGTACCTGATTGATAAATGAGTTAATACATTCCCCAGTGTATTGCCAACACTTAAAACACGGTCTGGCACATAATAGGTGCTCAATAAATATTTACCGAATGAACAAGTATGAAGCACATAAACAAGTAGCTAACATACAGCAACTGCATGGGTCTCCACGGGGTCACAATGCAATAAATGCATTTTTGAAAGTCATGCTTATCTCTGAATTCACCAATTGATCACTCACCAACCAAATCAAGCAATTCTACCTCTAGAGTGTCTCTCAGTGCCACCCCCTACCTTTCCACCTACCTTCCCCAGGGCCCTGCCTTTGGCTTCCACTGACCCACACACGTTGACCACACCCATGAAGCTCATATCGTTAACCCCATTTTACAGATGAGGAAGCTGAGGACAGGAAGTAGAGTAACAAGAGCTGGGATCTGGCCTTCATTCTACCAGCCAGCAAGGCCCCTGCACAAACCAATACCACCCTCTCCTTTAAGAAAAGTTAACCTGCCCTTCTTGTACTTCTTACCCCTCCCAACCTGGGCTTTAAGCCATGCACTCAGTAGGTGCTGTATTCATGCCCGATGAAGGGAACTGGCAGGAAGAACCTGTGGCGGAATGGCAATAGCTTCAAGCTCCCTCGCCAGAAGTTGTTAGGAGAGAAGCCTGCCAACAACCTGATCCCCAGGCTGAGCTGGGAGACGGGAATCCATCCTCCCAGGCCGCGTGCACCTGCACCAGCCACGCTGGGAAGGCCTGAAAGAAGCCGATTTCAGATTGCCTTCAGCACCCTCCCAAGCCTGTGTTAAAACGGATCTTGCGGCTTCAAGGGAGGACCCTGTTGACTGCAGCATTATCACAAGGAAAATTCAAATTCTATTAAAGAGTTTTATTGCAATTATGAATCTTTAATAGTTTTCCATGTCAGGTATAAAACTTTAATGGGCTGTTTTTTTTTCTTTCATTACAAGTGAGCAATGCAGTTTTAATGAGACATTAGTTTTTCCCAACAGTTCAGAAGTCAGTAAACCTTGTCCATATTTTGAAAAAGAAAATAAAAAGATGCAGGTAATCACGAAGAAGGTTCCTGGAGCAAGCTCGGTATGGGCTGGGTCTGGGTGAGCTCTGCACCCAACCCTCTCTGGTTTAGAGCTCTCACAAGGCAGAACCTAACCAGAAACCCTGTGGATGGACCCGGCAAGGCTAAGGCACACTGACTCCCAATATGGTCCATGCTTCCTTCTATTTCCCTCTTCTGACACTGGCAGATCGTTGTCAGTACCTGCTTACTGTATTCACCACACAGGCAGCTTCAATGAAGGCCTGCTCTAGCCCAGCCATCAATCAAAACTGAGGCCAGAAAGGGAAAAGAACTTGCCCAAGGTCAAACCCGAGTTCTTCCCACAGGAAAATCTGGCTTCCAAAGTAAACTTAGAGAAACTACAGAGGTGAAACACAGAAAGAATAACAACTACCAACCTCCAAGTGCCTCACTTAGGCCAGCTATCTTGTACAGTTTAGCTCTGAACTTAATAGGCACCACCTGAGACATGGAAGGGTCCGTGTTTCATAGATGACAGCAGTGAGGCTCAGAGAGGTGAAGTTACTAGCCCAAGGACACCCGGCAAGGAAGTAGCAGAGCAGGATTTGAAGCCAAACCAATTGCTATTCTGAGACCCAGACCTGCAGTAATGGAAATGTTCTATAACTAGGTTGTCCAAGAGATTAGCAACTACTATTTAAATTTATAATAAAATTAAAAATTCACTCCCCCAGTCACACAAGTTCCATTTCACTAGCCACATGTGTCTAATGGCGACCATCCTGAACAAGCCTAAACACAGCCCCAGATCAAACCCCTGACCTTCTCCAATTCTTTCCTCCAAGCCTGGTCCTTCTCCAGGGCTCCTCATCTCATTGCTCAATCCTAAAATTCCAAACCCACTGGATCCATCATCAGCCCAATGGATTTTACCTTCCCTTCCAAAAGAACCCTCCACCTTCACTAACTCCACTCGGATCCCAGCCATCCTCGTCTCTCACCTGGATCATTACCGCAGCCTCCTAAGTGGCCTCCCTGCTTCCACTCTCACCACCCTGCCCAATACTTTCCTTATGCAGAAGACAGATTCATTTAAACTGCAAATCTGATCTTGTCACACCCTCCTTTAAAATTCCCCAGTAGCTTCCAAGCTCCTCTACCTAGCCTGAAAGGGGCCTTAGCTTCCCAACCCATCTCACACCTCCCTCCCCCACTGCTTTTTTTCCAATCCATCCATACTTGCCATCTCTCAGTTCCTCAACAGATGGAGCCCTTTCCCCACTCCAGACCTCGGCACACGCTGTTCCTCTGCCCAAAACATATTTCCCTTCATTCCTCACCTGGATAACGCCTACTGAACGTTCAGGTCTTGGCTCAAATGACACCTCCTCCAAGAAGCCTTCTCCAACTCCAAGGCAGGTATCACTAATCCCCCTCGCCCAGAGCACCCTGCAGCACTCCCCACAGTTTGAGATCGTGCTAGACTACAGGCAGAGAGTTCAAAGTCAGTGTGCTGCACCCCTCTTGAATGGCACATGGGAAGCACCTGACAAATGCTTGACGGAATCCATGAATGAATGAATAAACAATTAAATCAATGGATGAGCAGGCGTACAAACCAGCTAGTCCCCTCCCCATTCTGGTTCCTGCAGACAGGCCAGAGACATTTTCCATTTATGTAAAGGTTGCATTTGACAAGGCCAGGGCATGTAGGGAGGCTGGGTACATGCAGTCCAGCTCTATAGGCTGCAGCAGGGAAGGAGCATTTGATTTTTACGATCAAAGGGAAGACAGAGAAGTAAAAACACAAATCGGTTTTGTTTTTGCTGGAATCACACTCTGGGAAATGGTGTACATTTAATCCAGCCCCTCATTCTGGAAGAAAGAAAATTAGGGTGAGAGGTAGAGGACGGGTGTCACAGGTCCAAGGCTCCCTGGGCAGCTGGGGCAAAGCTGGCCCAGAACCCAGTCTACCACCTGCTTCAAGCTGCTCTGCAGACCTGCAAGAATCAAGTTCTCAAGCTCAGGTCCACAGCCTTCACAGACACAAACAGTGACCAGTTGGAAGATAGGATGGAAGGAAGGGGAAACCTCATTTATAGTAGCAACAGAAGAGAAAAAACTACCAAGGAATAAACTTAACAAGAAATGTACAACACCTATATGAAGAAAACTTCACACACTCCTAAAACACTCTAAATGACTCAACAAATAAAATATCCCCTTTTCTTGGAAAGGGTTCAGCATTATCTAGACATTGGCTCTCTCTCAGCTCACTTACATACTTAACATTATCCCAACAAAAACATCAACGAGCTTTTGTTAGAAAAGTCAGTAAAAATTCATGGGGAAAAATAAAATTGCACAGGGAAGAGCCTTCGATGCATACTGCTAAGAGGAGGAAGCCAGTCTGAAAAAGCTACACACTGCATGGTTCCAACTATGTGATATTCTGAAACAGGCAAACTGATAGAGACACTGTAAAGATTAGTGGTTGCCTGAGGCTGAGGGAAGGATGAGAAGAAGAGCACAGATGATTTTTAGAGGGGTGACACTCTTCTGTATGACACTATACTGTTTGATACATGACACTATGTATCAATCAAAATCCACGGAACTGTGAACTCTTACATAAAGTATGGACTAATAAAAATATTATCGATATTGGCTTATCAACTATAACAAATGTACCTCTTGTACACTAACACGAAATGTTAATAATAGGGGAGAATGTATTTGGGAAGGGTTGGGGCAGAGGAGGTATAATGGGAACTCTGTAGTTCCCATTCAATTTTTCTGTAAACCTAAAACTGCTCTAAAAAAATAAATCTATTGGTCAGGTGCAGTGGCTCATGCCTGTAATCCCAGCACCTTGCGGGGCCAAGGTGGGTGGATCACCTGAGATCAGGAGTTCAAGACCAGCGTGGCCAACACGGTGAAACCCCGTCTCTACCAAAAATACAAAAATTAGCCGGGCATGGTGGTAGGCGCCTGTAATCCCAGCTACTTGGGAGGTGGAGGCAATGGCTTGAACCTGGGAGGCAGAGGCTATAGTGAGCCAAGACTGCGCCACTGCACTGCAGCCTGGGCGACAGGGTGAGACTCCATCTCAAAACTAATAAACAAATTAAATAAATCTATTAATTTTAAAACATAAAATAATTTTATTATTTAAATATAATAAAAAATAAAAAAAACTTTTTGTTATTTAAAAATAAAAACAATTGTTTTAAAATCTAAAAGTATAAAATGCAAGAATGGCTATGAAAAACCCTGATACAGAAAAGCTACTAGAGAAGCTACCAGGCACTAAAGCCTGCTCTAAATCCTCCGTAATTACACCAGTGTAGCACTGACTCATGAGTAGACAGACAGACGGCGAAACAGACTAGAAATAGGCCCAAGGACACACAAAATTTTAGTGTATGATAAAGGTGGCACTACAAATCACTGTGACAAAGACAGACTTTTTAATACACAGTAGTAGGATAAATGGGTAGCTATTTAGAAAAAGATAAAATATATCATACCCTCCATAAGACTAAATGCCAAACAGATCAGAGGTCTAAAGGAAAAATGTATTTATAGGCATTAAGAGAAAAAATAGGTAAGTTCATCTATACCTTGGGCATAAGGAAACATGTAACCTGACTCAAATTCAACAAAAGAAAGGATTAATTAGATATAAAATATATAAAACTTTTGTATTAAAAACTCTATAAGCAAAGTCAAAAGAAAATGACAACCAGCATGTTATGGGCTGAATGTTTGTGTTCCCCCAAAATTCCTACCCTAACCCTGAATCTGATCGTATTTGAAGATAGGGAGGTAAATACAGTTACCGTCTAATCCAATGGTGGGGTCCTAATCCAATAGGGTTGGTGCCCTTTTAAGAAGATGAAGAGACACCTGAGTCCTTTCTTGGCCCTGTGAGGACATGGTAAGAAGGCAAGCCATGAAGATAGCCCCTACCAGGAACTGAACTGGCCAGCACCTTGACCCTGGCCTTCCCAGCCTACAAAAGTCCTATTGTTTAAGCCACCTTGTCCTTGGTATTTCAGTCAGCCTAAGCTGACTAAGACACATGGAGAGAACACTTGCAATATATACCACAGATAAAGAGCCAGTTAGCTCTAATATTTAAGGAATTCTTTTTTTTTTTTTTTTTTTTTGAGACGGAGTCTCGCTCTGTCGCCCAGGCTGGAGTGCAGTGGCCAGATCTCAGCTCACTGCAAGCTCCGCCTCCCGGGTTCCCGCCATTCTCCTGCCTCAGCCTCCCGAGTAGCTGGGACCAGAGGCGCCGCCACCTCGCCCGGCTAATTTTTTGTGTTTTTAGTAGAGACGGGGTTTCGCCGTGTTAGCCAGGATGGTCTCGATCTCCTGACCTTGTGATCCGCCCGTCTCGGCCTCCCAAAGTGCTGGGATTACAGGCTTGAGCCACCGCGCCCGGCCTATTTAAGGAATTCTTAAGTTTTAGGGGAAAAAAGATCCAAATCCTGAGAGCAAAAGGATAATAAAAGACATGAACAAGTTACAAAAAAGACATTATAAATGGCCATTAAATATATGAAAAGATGTTCAACTTCACCCATAATAAGAAAATTGCACAGCCTGGGGAATATGGTGAAACCCCATCTCTACAAAAAATACAAAAAATTAGCCAGGTGTGATGGTGCATGCCTGTAGTCGCAGTTACTTGGGAGGCTGAAATGAGAGGATCACTCTAGCCTGGGAGGCGAAGGTTGCAGTGAGCCGAGATCATGCCATTGCACTCCAGTCTGGGTGACAGATTGAGATCCTGTCTCAAAAAAGAAAAAAATAATTGCAAAATAAAGCTACATCAAGATACCATTTCTCACCTATCAGACTGAGAAAAAAATTTAAAACTTTACAGTGACTGTCAGCTATGGAAAAACAGGCACACTTTTACATAGCTGGTGGGAATTCAGGATGGTCCAACACTTAACGGAATCCTACTTTTTTTTTCGAGACGGAGTCTCGCTCTGTTGCACAGGCTGGAGTGCAGTAGTATGATCTCGACTCAATGCAAGCTCCGCCTCCTGGGTTCACACCATTCTCCTGCCTTAGCCTCCTGAGTAGCGGGGACTACAGGCGCCCGCCACCACGCCCGGCTAATTTTTTGTATTTTTTAGGAGAGACGAGGTTTCACTGTGTTATCCAGGATGGTCTCGATCTCCTGACCTCGTGATCCACCTGCTTCGGCCTCCCAAAGTGCTGGGATTACAGGCATGAGCCATTGCGCCCAGTCAACAGAATCCCACTTTCAAAAATTTACCCTGAAGATATAGTTCTCAAAGTAATAAAATACATATGCACACAGTTACTCACTGAAGCACTGTTTGTGATTGTAAAACACTGAAAATAGCCTAAATGTCCATACAGAGGAGGACGGTTGGATGAAGTATGGTATAGCCACACAGCAGAGTACACATGGCTGTCAAAAAGAATGACAAAGACCTCTGTGCACTGACATAACATTTCCAGGATATTGTGCAATTAAGTGCAAAAGAATATCTATAGCATGCTATCTTTTATAGAAGAAAGAAAGCTTATAGATATAAATCTACTTATTTTTGCAAAAAGAAACAAGAGGAATAAACCAAAAACTTATTTGGGTGCCTTTAACGAGTGGGTGAAAATGGGTAGAAGAGACGTGGGGAGTCATACTCTGAGTGCACCTTTTTGTATAGTTTTGATGCTTTAGCACTCAGAAAGTAAAATTAAATCAATAAAGACAAGGGGAAACCCTATTCGATGCCAGCAAAACTCGTTCATATGAATAACATAATTCAGCTGAAGCAGGAAGCAAAATAACTAACCAAAGTAACAGAGTACTTTGACTATAAACCCTCAGTTTAAGGACAAAATAAACTGCAAACAAATCAGAAGCTCTACTTCACATGGCAATTCTGAAACTACTTTTGTGTCTTGTAAAATTGGGCAAATGGGTAAACATTTAAGGTAGGATCTTGATTTCTCACTGTTGAAGAAATGGGAGAAGCTAGGAAGAACTACGTAATGTTGCCTAGAAGAGGAGGTATCAGTATGAGTGAACTCATGTTTTAGACAAATACTGAAATATCTATATTTCATGTATATCTCTATGTACACACATACATACAGATATATGTATGTACACACATGTATACAGATATATGTGTACACACATGTATGAATATGAGTGTGTATTATATGTATACAGTTGACCCTTGAACAATATGGGTTTAAGCTGTGTAGGTACACTCACATGCAGATTCTTAAATATATTGGAATCTTTGGAGATTTGTGACAATTTGGAAAAACAGATGAGCCATGTAGCCTAGAAATACTGAGAAAATTAAGAAAAAGGTATGTTATGAATGCATAAAATACATGTAGATAGTCTACTTTATCTTTTACCATCATAAAATATACACAAATCTATTATATTTATGTATTTATTTATTGAGACCTCTGGAGTCTCTCTGCCGCCTAGGCTCCAGTGCAGTGGTCTGATCTCAGCTCATTACAACCTCCATCTCCTCAGTTCAAGCGATTCTCCTGCCTCAGCCTCCCAACTAGCTGGGATTACAGGCATGCGCCAACATGCCTGGCTAATTTTTGTATTTTTAGTAGAAACAGGGTTTTACCATGTCGGCCAGGCTGGTCTTGAACTCCTGACCTCAAGTGATCCGCCCACTTTGGCTTCCCAAAGTGCTGGGATTACAGGCCTGAGCCACCGCACCCAGCCACAAATCTATTATTTTTTAAAGTCAAAAAGAAATTTTTTTTGAGATTTAGTCTCACAATGTTGCCCAGGCTCAGTGCAGTGATGCAATCTTGGCTCACTGCAACCTCTGCCTCCTGGGTTCAAGTGATTCTTCTGCCTTAGCATCTCGAGTAGCGGGGACTACAGGCGTGCACCACCATACCCAGCTAATTTTTTTGTATTTTTAGTAGAGATGGGGTTTCACCATGTTGGCCAGGCTGGTCTCAAACTGAGATTACAGGTGCCAATCACCCCGCCCGACCTAAAAAATTAAGATTTATCAAAACTCACATACACAAACACTTGCAGATAATACATGGCACCATTCCCAGTCAAGAGAAATATAAACAAACAAAAAGCTGCAGTATTAAATCATAACTGCATAAAATTTACAGAAGTACACATGGTAGTACTGTAATAATCTCATAGACACCTTCTGTTACTAGTTCAGTGTGCTCAAGTTTTGAAAGTATCAGCTTAAAACGCCATGTGCTGCTCATCATCTCTGCATGAGCAGTCTGTCTCTACAGTAAATTGCATATCATAGTAAAAAGTGGTCTCTTGTGGCTCTCCTATATTTTTCAACATATCTTGTGCACTACCATAAAGCTTGAATAACATAGGACCCCCTAGGAAGTGCCACTAGTGATGCTGGAAGTGCTCCCAAGAAGCAGAGAAAGTCATAATATTATAAGAAAAAGTTGCATTGCTTAATATGTGCCACAGATTGAGGTCTGCAGCTATACTCGACCACCATTTCAGACAGATGATTCATCTTGTAAACAGACGATGTAAACTTATGGAATCAATACATTCAGTAAGTCACTATAAATGTATTTTCTCTTCCTTATGATTGTCTTCATAACATTTTCTTTTTCTAGCTTTATTGTAAGAATATGGTATATAAATACATAACATACAAAATATGTGTTAATTGACTATTGGTAAGGCTTCAGGTCAATAGTAGACTATCAATAGTTAAGTTTTTGGAGAATCAAAAGTTATATGTGAATTTCAACTGTGTGGGAAGGTTGGCACCTCTAAGCCCTGCATTGTTGAAGGGGTGACTGTGCATACAAATGCAGGCATGTATATTTCCTAGCTTTGTCCACTAAAAGGTCTGTTAGTCATGACACCTCAGTAGCAATAAACTCATCTAGCCCCCAGACCTTGATATCTAAATGCCACTCCCCACTGCGAGAAATCATGGCCTAGTGGAGAATGGCTGGTTTCAAGGCTGGGCAGGAAAAGTACAAGATGAGCCTGAACCATCTTCTTGAGCCAGAAAGTAAGGAAATTCTCTAAGAATGACAGATGCATGTCAAATGGACACAGAAGCCAGGCTGAAGGTTCTGCCATACCCAAATCTGGGACACTCTAAGTATCAAAGTAAATAATGCCAATAATAAATAACAAAGTAAGAAAGCATGAATCCATATTTATACTTATAAATAAATAAATCACAGGATAAAGCTCCTCTATACAGTAAAATACCAAGTGAGGTTTTAAAAATTTTGCAAAACAACTGAATCAGGCAAAACTAGTAGGTAAATTTTGACACAGAACAGAATATTTACAGTCTCAAAATATCACCTGAAAATATGTTATTTATTATAAAAGGAAAAACAGTACAGAAACCTGGCAGACATTACTTACCCAAGTGATCAGGGTTACCCTCACTAATAACGGGACAAACTGACATCACAGGACCCACCAAGGACCTGACATCACAGCTAGCATGATCCTGCCAAAATGCATAACCTAATCCAATCATAGGAACCATAAGACATCCCAAATAGACAAACATTCTACAAAATAATGAGCCAGAATGTTTAAAAAATATCAATGTCATAGGAAGATAAAGAAAGGCTGAGGAACTGTTCCAAATTAAATGAAACTAAACAATCATAAAAACAAAATGCAACACGTGATCCTGGGTTGGCTCCTGGACTGGGAGCAGAAAGAACTGCTACAAGAGGACATTACTGGGACAAATGGCAAACGTTGGGGCGATGCAGATTGGATAATGGCACTGTACTGATGCTAAATTTCCTGATTGTGATCATTGTTCTGTGATTATGTTAAATGAATGTCCTTGTTCTTAAAGAAAAAAAATACTGAAGTATTTAGGAATAAAGAGGCATGAGCTAGATAACTCCAGTGCTTTAGAAGGAAGAAGAGAAAAATAGCAAGATAAAGCAAATGTGGCTAAACATGAAAAACTAGTGAATAGGGGTGAAGGGCTGATATGGTTTGGATATTTGTTCCCTACAAATCTCATGTGATCCCCAATGTTGCAGGTGGGCCCTAGTGGGAAACATCTGGGTCATGGGAGTGGATCCCTCATGAATGCCTTTGTGCCCTCCCCATGGTAATGAGTTACCAGGAGATCTAGCTCTCAAAAAGAGTCTGGGACCTCTCTGCTGTCTCTCTTGCTCCCTCTGTTACCATGTGACAAGCCTGCTCTCCTTTGCCTTCCGCCATGAGTGGAAGCATCCTGAGGTCCTAAAGCAGATGCTAGCACAGCCTGCAGAACAGTGAGCCAAACAAAACTCTCTTCTTTATAGATTACCCAGGCTCGGGTATTCCTTTAGAGCAACGCCAAACACACAAATACAAGGGTATACGGGAGTTCTTTGCAGTATTCTTGAAATTATTTCAAAATAAAATGATTTAAACAAAACAAAACAAAAGCAAAAAACAAAAACAAAAAAATTCTAGGTTCAGTCCTTTGTGGGGTGTATCAGATATCAGAATCTAGAGTGCATTTCCATTTCTGTGCTTCATAAAGAAGGAAATTGACCTGCTTTTCCAAATACATGGGAATCCCCCAACTCCTACCAAGAAGAAAGCAGTACCACTGAGGCCAGCACCAGACAATGGAAGAATATTAGACAAGAGCCAAGTGTCTCCCAAGGGCAAGAGCTATAGTAAGTGTTGGTAATATTGTACACATCATATGAGTATCCTACACTGCTGGACCAATCACCACAAACTCAGTGGTTTAAAACAACACAAAGTTATTATCTTACAGTTCTGGGGTCAGAAGTCTAATATAGATCTCACTGGGCTAAAATCAAGATGTCAGCAGGACAGAGCTCCTTTTTGGAGAGTCTGGGGGACAATCCAATTCCTTGCCCTTTCCAAGTTACTAGAGGCCTCCTACCTTCCTACGTTGGTAGCCCCTTCTTCCATCTTCAAAGCCAGCATCCTCGGGCCAACAAGGCCTTCTCATAGAGCCACCTCTCTGGTTCCCTCCTTCTGCTTCCCATCTCTACCTCAACAATCCTTGTGATGACACAGGACCCACCAGGATAATCCAGGATCATCTCCCTACCTCAAGGCCAGCTGAATAGGAGCTATTATTCCCTCTGCCATATAGCCCAACATAGTCACAGGTTCTGAGGATTTGGATGTAGACATTTTGGAGGATCCATTATTGCGCCTACCATATTTGTGGTAACAAAAACATGGTGGACATTCATGAATAGCCAAATAGAACAGAACACCAAAAGGTCCCTGTACTAGTCCATTTTCACACTGCTGATAAGGGCATACCCAAGACTGTGTAATTTATAAAGAAAAACAGGTTTAATGGACTCACAGTTCCACGTGACTAGGTAGGCCTCAAATCATGGAGGAAGGTGAAGGGTAACGTTTTACATGGCAGCAGGCAAGAGAGAAAATGAGAGCCAAGCAAAAGGGGAAACCCCTTATAAAATCATGAGATCTCATGAGACTTATTCACTACCACAACAGTACGCGGGGAAACCGCCCCGATTCAATTATCTCTCACTGGGTCCCTCCCATAGCACGTGGGAATTATGGGAGTACAATTCAAGATAAGAGGTAGGCAGAGACACAGCCAATCCATATCAACCCCCCTACCCCATCTAGATGAGGAAGGGTTAGTGGGGCATCCGGCACTTCACCAGCTGAAGCACAACTTGGTTGAAACTTGCTAAGAAGCATTTGACAAAATGGTGCAAAAACTTTTGCAATTTTACTTCTAGGAATTAATTCCAACCAAATAACCATGGTTATACAGAATATAAATCTACAAAAAGAATTTAGACTCCCTCCAAAAAGCCTGTGAATTAGTGTTAATCAAATACTGCATGGTATATCCATATAGTAATTATTATACTGCCATTAAAAATGATGTCATATAATATTTAGTCAGATATAATTATTTTTTCCAATTAAACTTAGAAAAATTGCAAAACCAATAACATAATGACATAGTACAAATAGTCAAACAGTAAAAAGGGGGGTATATACAAACTGTAAAAATCTCCCCCACAAAACCCCTTTCTCTTAAAAACACATCTCCATTCCTGAAATCTAAAGTCCCAGGATAAGTTTCTTGGACATTTTCTCAGGGATTCTCTTCACATACACAAGTATGGACAAATAAATATATTCCTCTTTTTAGAAAAGCAAAAATGGGATCACATAACCACACTCTGTAACATGCTTTTTTAAAGTTAATATTTTGCAAAGGTCTTTCTCACATGAAGGATCCGAATGCTATATTTATATATATATAATATATATATAAATGTTATATATATATAAATATATATAAATGTTATATATATAAATATATATTTTGCTATATTTATATATTATATATAAATGTTATATATAAAAATATATAATTTCAAATATATATAATTTTAAAATATATATAATTTTAAATATATATATTTTAAATATATATAATTTAAAAAATATCTATAAATGCCATATATATATATATTTAAGCACACCTCTGCTGGCAGGATAAATGCTAAAGTGTTATGGAAAGTGGGGGAAAGAAAACAGTCTGATCGCAGTTTTGCTGAAATATTTGTATCCATATTATATTCCATGTAGGCATAATACACTGAAAGGTTATAGAACAAAACTGGCACTAGTTTTCCCTAAGTGTAGGGTTTTCTCTGTTTTCTACAGTGAACATGCTTTACTTTTGAATTCAGGTTTTCTAATGTTATTATTATTATTAGACAGAATGTCACTGTGTCACCCAGGCTGGAGTGCAGTGGTGTGATCTTGGCTCACTGCAACCTCCATTTCTTGGGTTCAAGCGATTCTTGTGCCTCAGCCTTCCAAGTAGCTGGGATCACAGGCGTGCACCACCATGCCCAGCTAATTTTTGTATTTTTAGTAGAGATGGAGTTTCACCATGTTGCCTAGGCTGGTCTCAAACTCAGGGTATCTGCCCACTTTGGCCACCCAAAGTTCGGGATTACAGGCGTGAGCCACTGCACCTGGGCTCTAATGTTATCTTAATGTTGCCTATCTAATATGGTCTTCAACTCTGTTCAAGGGACTGAGAAGAAATATGCCAAACTGTTCATACGAGCTGCCTCCAAGTAATCAATTCCAGGCAATTTTAATTTCAAGCTCTTTATTCATTTTCTGCACTTCTCCAAATTGTATACAAAGACCATACTGTCAAGTGTAAAAAGAAAAAAATCCACAACTAAATGAAAAAATTTGTGGGGAGACAAGCCATAACACAGGCCACCATCATCTCCCCCGCCTTCTCTAACATCTCCCTCGATGTTTGGGGGTCTGGGGGAGAGTGGGTCTAGGCCCTCGGCAGACATGCCGTGCCACGCTGGAGAAGAATCTCCTTTATCTCACCCCGTCCGTTCCATGCCTCTTAGTAATTTGGGATAAATCATTTCTGCCCCACACTGGGCTCTGAAGTCTGCTGGCATAGATAGGCTTGGAGGCGGTTTAATCTCCTCTGGAAAGGTCCTCTGAGGTTTCTCTCATTTGTTGCTCCTTTTAAAACCTGATTTCAATTAGAAACAGCTAAATGCCTGACTTCAAGGGAATGGTTAGGTAAATTATAATTTAGCCCCAAGATGGAATATGATTATGCAACTATTATAAGTTGTACCCATAAGTATTTACGTGGGAAAATGCAGATGAGAATGTGAAATGCAAAACAATGTATATGATAGAAAGCAGGTCAAAGAATACAGAGAAGAGAATGACAGAAACTACACCAAGATGCCAACAGATGGAAACAACCCAAACATCCATCAACTCATGAATGGATAAACGAAATGCGGTATCACCACACAACAGAACACTATTGTCATAAGAAGGAATGTCCTGGTAGATGCTACAACATTATGCTAAGTAAAAGGCGGCAGACACAAAGCCACATATTCTATGATTCATTGATATGAAATGCCCAAAACAGGCATATCTAGAGAGACAGAAAGCAGATTAGTAGCAGTTTTCAGGGAGTGAAGACAGGGAGGAATGGGATGTGATGACTTCATGGGTACAGAGAGTGTTTCAGGGGTGATAAAAATGTTCTGAAATTATATAGCAGTGATGGTTGCCCAACCCTGTGAATATCCTAAAAACCACTGATTTGCACACTTTAAAAGGGTGAATTTGATAGCATATGAATTGTATCTCGAAAACCAAACGATGGTAATAAAGGCTGGCTTTAGAAGGCAGGATGTCTGGGTCCTACTTTCTGCATGTGTTTGTGTGTGTATTATGTATTGAACTTACTACTTTAGTAGCTGGAAAAATAAAACTAAAAACAAAGGGTTTGGCTCAAACCCTTTGAGGTTTTTGGGCCAAAAGCTCTAGTGCACAGCACCACCCAGTTCCCTGGACATCCCAAACTTTGAAAGCTCTGGCCTCCTCCCATCTGCCTTAACCTACAGCTCCTTGACTTTGGAATGAATACCCTCACTCACTCCTAGTGCCACGTGCATCCCTAGGTGCATCTAGCCAGCAGGGAGCTCTTGGAAAAGTTGTTGGAGCATGTCTCCTCCCCTACGCCTTCCCCCTGCCTCCCCACCTCTCCTCTCTGTCAGCCCCTCAGTCCCCCTCAGCCCGCCAGCCCGTCCCTGACCCCCATGCCTCTGTGTCTGTGCTCCTGCTAATTCTTCCTGGAAGAGCTCTTCCTTCATTTCTCTGCCTGGCATAATCTTCCACATTCAACACCCTGACCAGACAGCACTCTTCACAAGGGCAAAAATCATGTGTTTTCTGGCTCATGCTTGCATGTCAGGCACATAGAGAGGCTCAGCAAGAACCTGCTAACCAAGCGAAGCCAGCTCAAGATCCGCTTCCTCTCTGCAGCCACAACCAGCCCCCCCTCACCTGGACTGACTGCTTCCACCTGAGGTCCCCGCACAGGAAGGACCGTGCAGGGGCCACAGGGACTCGGAAGCAGCCTGCCTGGCTCCACCACGCCCTGGCTGTGTCATCTTGGGTAAATCATTTAACCTCTCTGAGCCTCACATCGGTAAACAAGGGATAAGCACCCTTACCATAAGGTTGCTGTGAGGGTAAAAGGACTGATATATACAAAGTGCCCAGAATACTGCCTGTACATCGTAGATGTTATTGTTATCCAATTATCAGGTAGTACTCCTATTAAAAGCATGGTGCTTCTTACGGGTCTAACTTTATTACAGTTTGCTATTTCCTCCTCTCTCTTCCTCGCTAGACTGTCAGTAATTTGAAAGCAGGACCCCGTACGTTGTCCATGGACCAACTGTGCTGTGTCCTCCACTAAAACTCATGCCGTATTAAGAGATCGGATCCTTAAAAGGTGATTAGGCCACAAGGACTCCACCTTTCCACCTTTCTTTCTTTCTCTCTCTCTCTGTCACTCACTTTCTCTCTCACACACTTTCTCTCTCTCTCTCTCCCCCAGCCTTCAGAACTGTGAGCTAATAAATTTATATGCATTTTAAACTGCCCAATCTCAGGCACTCTGTTATAGCTGCTAAGATGACAGGAGTACTATCAAAAAAAGCTAGGAGCCTGTGAGAAACGCAAACTCTCAGGCTCCATCCCAAATCCACTGAGGCAGAATGTACTTTTCCAAAAATGGCCACAGCAATATTCCGAGTTTCATGTGCCCCCGAGGGCCCTGTCACTCCGTCATAAAGAGTAGGTCAAATTGTGTTCCCCCCAAAATATGTCCCAGTTCTAAGCCCCAGTACCTGTGAATGTGGCCTAATTTGGAAATGGGGTCTTTGCAGGTGTTTTTAAGTTAAGGATCTCAAAGAGAGATCATCTTGGATTTAGGGAGGAGTCTAAATTCAATGACTTCTGTCCGTATAAGAGAATGGAGAGGGAGATTTGAGCCGCAAAGAGACATGCAGGGAAGCCCACACGAAGATGGGGCAGAGACTGGAGTGACACTGCCACGAGCCAAAGACCACCAGGAACCAGCAAAAACTGGAAGAGCGGTTGGAGGGATGAGTGCGATCCTGCTACCACCTTGATTTTGGACTTCTGGCCCCCATAACTGAATACACTCCTGTTGTTTTAAGCCACCCAGTGTGTGGTCATTTGGTATAGCAGCTCTAGGACACTCACATAGGAAGAAGGGCCTAGTCCCCCCTCCCCCTTGAACCTGCATGGATTTGTGACAGCTTTAAGCAAGACAGCCCAGCTGAGGGATACTCTATGCCTTCTGAAACTGGGCCACCAAACGAATACAGCCTCTACCCACCTCTCTCCCAGCACCCATCCCCTGGAAAGCCCCCCTAAGCCACCATGCTTAGAGGCAGCCCAAACTAGCACTGTGGAAAGATGACAGGGAGAGGCCCATGCAGGAAGCACTGGGGCCTCCAGCCCATAGCCAACATCAACTTCCAGGCACAGGAGGAAACAGGCTTCCAGATGATTCCAGCACCCACATATTGGGTGTTCCAGCTGTGGCTGCAGACATCACAGAGCAGAGACATGCCACCCCTGCTGTGCCTTGTCACTTCCTCACCCACAGTACCTGGGAGCATAACTCGTGGTTACTGTACATCCCTAAGTCTGCGGTGGTCATGCAGCCACAAGAACCACATTTGCTGAATCATAATTGGCACTGGAAAAGGTCCCTTGGGAATCTGTATGCATGGTCAAGTGCCCAAAGCACTGCCCCATATAGTTATCTACCTCTCCCAAAGCCCTTCACATGTGTTCTACCCCACAGCAGAGGCTGAAGAAATGCTCACTGGTAATCATTTCCCTTATGAAAGAGGGGACCGTGCTGACCTCAGATTCAGGAAACCACATGTCCCCACGAGCAGGCATTTAATTGGGCATGACCACATGTAAAGTCAGAAGGGCAACCAATGACATTCCCAGAACCAGTCAGCTCTTCAAGCCCCTACCCCATTCCAGGACCTTTGCTCAGCCACTTGGGAATGAGATGACAAGGAAAGCCCACAGCCATCCCCAGCTAGCAGCCTCTCTCTAGTGGACAGAACGGTTCACAGGGACCCTGAGCACACGAACAAATAATCTCAGCTTTTCCTGTGGCCAAGCTGCAAGTGAGCTCTGCTCTAATGGGCCTGCCCAGAGAAATGAAGTCTTTTTGGCAGCAATCACCACCCTAGCAAGGGCCGCTGTAAAGACCAGGCCGGAGGACTAAGCATCTTGAACTTCTGCAATTGATTAAACACTCATTCAGAGAGGCCATTTCAAAAATCCAACTAAGAGAATATTGTAAGGAAGGATTGAGAAGGTGGCACAGCCGGAAGTAGGTGGGGGGCAGAGGCTACAGCAATCACTCAGCCTGTGGCAGGTTCTTGGGAAATAAATCACCTTCCGGCTCCTTGGGAAAGACGTTCATCATCAGTGTCAATTCATCAGCTATCTGAGCATCGCAGATGTAACTGCAGATCAGTCTTGCCACAAGCAAATTGCTTAGACAATTATAGCTACCTTTTTCTTTTTTTTTCCTTTGGTTATCACGTGCCAGGCACTGGGCTAGGGGCTTTATGTGCAATAGCTCATGTTGTCTTGACAATATAGTACGTAGGATATAGGTGGTACTATTAGTAGTAGTATTATCAGAATCTGGAATCTGCAGCAGCCTGGGAAGCACGGCTCCTTTACAGTCTCTACGAAGGGAAGCAAGAGCTAACTCTGAGGCTTAGGAGTTGTGGACCCCCGCCCAGGAGGGAGAGGTGGCCACTGCACCTCAGGGATAGGCAGTCCGAAGGGCATGGCTCATTAGAAAAAACCCACTCCAGCAAAAGGTGCTGGTCAGGAGGCAAAGCCCAGTTATCTGAGCTGGACCTCAGCAAGGACAAGGAAATTGTCATCCCAGCTTCTGCTGAAAAAGCCTGGGGATTTTCGAGGCCCCAAAACCACCAGGCACTGGAGAGGCTGCTGCTCTGCCATGAGTCCTCGAAAGCAGGGGCTGTGTGGGGCCAGCGCTGGAGTGCCAGAGAGGGACAGGCAGATCAGCCTCGAGTTTATTCCACCCCAGAGGGACAATGCAAGACTGTCCCCTAGCCTGGGAGGCAGGCCCCACTGTGCAACTGCCCTGACCTACTGTTAGAGGACAGAGCCAAGCCTGCAACCTTGGCCAGCCCCTTCCGGGAAAGTGGCCTTGGGCAAATCACTTCCACCTTCTGAGCCTCAAGCAAGACTCATGCGATTACCTTACAGGGTTATACTGAAAATCAGAAATAATGTTTAAAGCGAATTAAAAAAAAATACTTTTATCTGCATCAAGTGCTTGCTAGAGATTCTCTGGCTACATCTTCACCACGTTCCAAGAGGTATTATTACCCCAGCTTTATAAATGAGGAAACCGAGTCTCAGGGTGATAAAGTGACAAGACAGGTTTTACATACCATGCAACACCACCGGGGAATGTCATCACCACCCCTAGCACACAGTGTCAGAAGTAGCTGCTATTGTCATTATTACTAGTTTTCCCCAAAAAAAACTACTTTTTGCTGAGATACAGCTTTAGTCATACATTCTTAATTAAATAATTTTAAAAAGTTAAGCTATGCCCATGCTCTCATGTGGGAATGACAGACATTGAATCATCTGGGCCACAGGTCCCTCTTTTCTGCCCCATGGCAGACACAGCACTAAGTGACTCTCAGCATTAGCTAACTATCCCTTCTTGCAGAGCCCGGCTGCAACCGCATAGGTGCAAACATGTGTACAGGTATACTAAAGAAATGGCATGGGCATGCAAGAGATCGATGACTTGTTGCCCTTGGGAATGGGAAAAGCACTGGATTTGGGGTCAGAGAAACATGGGCAAAACCCTCCCAAGGTAAAATAGAAAGTCCTTTGCCAGTCCGAGGCACTATGACTTTGTGCTCAGCTATCCCTGTTGGCATCAGCACAGAGGTGAGGCACGTGGCCCTGGGGAGCCCTGCCTTTGAATCGCAGCTTCTCTGCCAACTAAAAATATGTTTTGGGGCAAGCTGCTTAATCTCATTGAGTCTCGGGTTCTTTATCAGTGAAATGGGCATGATGAAACTCAGGAGATCCTCCTGGGGCTGCCAAGAGGACGGAGCAAGATGACTCCGAGGAATCGCCTGGACAGGGCTGGGCCCGCAGCGAATCATCCATAAATAGTTGCTTTTGTGGCATTGTTATTACAGAGACATCAGAAATATCACTGTGTGTGTGTGGGGGGGTGTGCGCATGAACACACACACCACACACACAGGAAAACCCCAAGTAAAGACCATTCGCTCCTCCCTCATTTTCACAAAGCAGTAAATTCAAGCTGCCTACAGGGGAAGGCCCTGCCCTGCGTCCCTCCCCCAGTCTGCCTGAGAACCACTTCACAAAGAGATGACCTGTCTAAGTTCTGTAAGAGCCTCTGGGGTTCACCAGAGAAGGTGTGAGGAGAGGGAAGAGATGAGAATGGGACTTCTGTGACTAAGTGCTAGACCTACTTGGGTTTGAATCCCAGCTCTTTTTCCTATTAACTGTGTGACCTTGGGCAAGTTACTTAACTTCTCTGGGCTTCGGCTGCCCATCTCCAAAATAGGGATAATACCAGAGCCTCCTTGCAGGGATGCTGGGAGGATTAAATGACTCACTACAGGCACAGCACTCACTAAGCACCATGGCGGGACAGTGGGCGGACTCCCAAAATGCTAGCAATTGCTGTTGTTATTCCTGCAATGTTAGAAATAACTAGAAGACTGCTCTGCCCGAATGACTTATTTCTGTCATTACTATTTCCTCAGCAACATAGGAAAGGTAAAGAATAAAAATTAAAATTAAAAAATGTATCATTACTGTTTCCTGTTATCACCACTACCTGCATGCTGCTGTATCTTCTGCCATTTTCACCATGCTTTTACTTAAACACATCCTGAATGGCCAGAAGAATCCTCCAGGTTCCAAATCTAAAAGCAGAGTGTGCAGAAACATCGGGGCAGGTGTCGCCAACATGCTGACGGCAGAGAACCGGGCAGAAGTGGGGAGAGCTGGCTGCCTGGCTGCCAAGGGGTGTCAGCCTGAGTTTCCATCATGCAAATTCAGGGCTATGGGGCTAACAAGGGAGGTTCCAGAGCCAGATCCCCATCCCGGCTCCATCACCTCCTTGTTGTGTGACCTTGGGCAAGTGTTGCCCTCTCTGAGCTTCAGTTTACTCATCTTTCAGTGAAGGACGGTATGGCGCCTACCACGGAGACTGTTTAGGGATTCATTATGGTGGAACATAAAAAGTGCTCAGCAGGGTGCCCAGCCTAGAATAATCACTCAGTGGATACTGGCTGCCACCATTTCTCTCACCAGCACAACACCTGGAGCACCAGGATTCTTTGCTGCCTTCTGTCTCCCACTCCCACCCTCCCCATTCAACGTAATTTGCATGCAGAGTGACGCAGACACAAATCTAGGTGCTGGTGCTCGCTCTGTCCATGGGTTGCCAGCATCTGGTGCCCACCAAAGTGCCTGCAGTGCTCCAACAATAGGAAAGACTCACTGGGCCCTGGGGCACCCAGGGAGGGACAGGGCCACCCCGTCTGCCACCATCAAACAGCCCTCTCCAAACTCCGCTGCTCAAGGAAAATGAAAACACAAACATGCTCAGGAGACATTTTGTAGTTTCTCCTTCCTGCATTTTCTTCTCTGACAGCAGAAGTGACAACGTTATAGATTTGGAATTACAATAGGAAAAAATGATAACACCAGGCCCGCAAAAAGACACGTTTGCTACATTTCTGTGCTTCTACTTTTGAGGAGGCCCATCTCAATACTCTAAAATGGCAACAACTTAGTCAAAGTCTTATAAATTAGAGATGTCAGGTTTTGAAGAAGAAGGGAAGCAACTATCTAAGAACTTGATGGTTGAATCATAAAAGGAACAGAACAAACGAGAAGGATCCCAAGTCACTGTGTACAGCAGGTCAGACCAAGTCACTGTGTACGAGATCACAAGGTCAGGGTCGAGACCACGGTGAAACCCCGTCTCTACTAAAAATACCAAAAATTAAAGAGATCTTGGAAGGACATGAACCCAGGCCTTGCAATGACAGCTGCACTGTGGGCGACAGACGAGACTCCGTCTCAAAAAACAAACAAACAAACAAACAAAAAAAAAAAAAAAAAAAAAGAGATCTGGAAGGACATGCCACCTGCTGACAGCTGTAAATTGTTTCTCTTTTATACAACTGGCAAGTATTATTTTTGCAATTGGAAAACACAGTAAAGATTTTTAAAAAATATGTATTCCGCTCTGCTAAGGGTGACTGCCAGAATCCGCCACTGTAAACTTACTATTTTCCCTGTATAATTATGAAGTACAGTGATAGAGATATTTTGCAACCACACACAGAAAATCCCTTTCTGCTTAAACTCATGCCCATCTTTTTTTTTTTTTTTTTTATTTTTTTTTTTTTTTTTGAGACGCAGTCTGGCTTTGTTGCCCAGGCTGGAGTGCAGTGGCACCATCTCGGCTCACTGCAACCTCTGCCTCCCGGGTTCAAGCGATCCTCCTGCCTCAACCTCCCGAGTAGCTGGGATTACAGGCACCTGCCACCATGCCTGGCTAATTTTTGTATTTTTAGTAGAGACAGGGGTTCACCATGTTGGCCAGGCTGGTTTCAAACTCCTGACCTCAAGTGATCCACCTGCCTCAGCCTCCCAAACTGTTGGGATTACAGGCGTGAGCCCCCACGCCTGGCCAACTCATGCCTACTTTTTAGCATCTACTTGTGACTCTTGCCCACAGAAATGATTACCAAAACGTAACGTTCTAAGGGTGATTTTCTATTCCCATGTTCCTTTTACGTTTATTAATGGGAAAGGAAAATTTCCATTCTTCCTTAAGGAAGAATTGTCTCTTCTCCCTCATTTATCTATTTATTCAGTTAATTACGTAATGACATTAGCATGGCCTCATGGATGCTTATTTTATTCTCCTTTGCCTATAGGGAGTGCTTTCAGGTTGGCTTCTGTGTGCATTTGATATGCTTATTTGTTTGTTTACTTTATAGCATGTCTTTACTTTCTGGCACCAGAAATCCCAGGTTCACCTTGTCTGTTTTCCCTGCCCTAAACCTGGAATCCACCACTCCTACAAAGAGCCTGGTTCCTTTTATTTGAAGAACAGTATTTAGAAACCAAGATCCAGGTGCTAGGTGTACCCATTTTTATTAGGGTATCCCAGTCTACAGTTCCTTCTCAATGGATAGAGGAACGATAAATTCGTATAGTGACTCATGCATGCACACATATCTGTATCTGCATCTATTTCTGTATCTGTTCATCTCCGTGTATATACACAACACAGTATTTTTTCCTTTTGGTAAATGAGTCCACACTGATAGGGCTGATTCGAATCCCAGTGTCAAAGGGTTCATTCTATCTTTCCCCTTTCCTTACTTGTAACTTTTCCCAGAGTAAGAAATGACCTAAAACATAGTTACATACTTTCTCAATTCTAGGTGAAACAAAGTCATTTCAGAATTCCTAATCCATATACTTTTTTTTTTTTTTTTTTTTTTTTTTTTTTTTGAGACAGAGTCTTGCTCTGTCACCCAGGCTGGAGTGCAGTGATGCGATCTCAGCTCACTGCAACCTCCACCTCCCACGTTCAAGCGATTCTCCTGCCTCAGCCTCCGAGTAGCTGACACTACAGATGTGTGCCACCACACCCAGCTAATTTTTTTGTATTTTTAGTAGAGACAGGGTCTCCTCATGTGGACCAGGCTGGTCTTAAACTCCCAACCTCAAGTGATTCACCCACCTCAGCCTCCCAAAGTGCTGGGATTACAGACGTAAGCCACCACACCTGGCCCCTAACCCATATACTTTTGAGGGGGGAAAAAATTCCCAACTTAAGTACAGTGTTTGTATATGACTCTTCTTGGTTTCTGTCTTATAAGATCAGTTGAACCAATGTTTCCCAGCTACTTAGGTCAGTTCCTTTCTTCTCTATCCCCTTGCAGTGTGGTTATGGAAATCATTTGTAACAGTTCTGCTGTCTTCATTCATCTCAGTCTGCATTCTACCTTCCTCCCCCTGCCCCACATGTGCGCCCTCCCATACACATCCTGGTTGAGTTTTACAAATTTATATACAGTCACACTGTGATATACAGCTCAATGAATTTGACAAATGCAGAGTTATGCGTCCACCACTGCAATCCCAACACAAAAGTTTCCTGGATCTTTTGCCCATTTGGAGATTTTTGTTTTAGAGTTTTTTACACATTCTCAATACAGACAGTCTCTGACTTACGACGGGTCAACTTACGATTTTTCAATGTCATGCATTCAATAGAAACCATACTTCAAGTACCCATACGACCATTCTGTTTTTCACTTTTAATATAGTATTCAATAAATTATATGGGACATTCAATACTTCATTATGAAATAGGCTTTGTGTTAGATGATTTTTCCCAACTCTAGACTAATGTAAGTGTTCTGATTTAAGGCAGGCTAGGCTCAGAGGTGTTGTCTGATAGATTAGGTATACTAAATGCATTTTTGATTTACAATATTTTCAACTTACTATAGGTTTATTGAGACATAACACCATCACAAGTTGAGGAGCATCTTTTCAAGTTCTTTGTTAGAAATGTGATTGGAAAATATTTTTTCTTTTTTTTTTTTCTTTTTGAGACAGCGTCGTGCTCTGTTGCCCCAGCTGGAATGCAGTGGCATGATCATAGCTCACTGGAGCCTTGACCTCCTGGGCTCAAGGTATCCTCTCACCTCACCCTTCCTAGTACCTGGGACTACAGGCATGCACCACCATATGTGGCTAATTGTTTTGTATTTTTTGTACAGAAAGAGTTTTGTCATGTTGCCCAGGCTAGTCTTGAACTCCTGGGCTCAAGCAATCTGCCTCCAAAAGTGCTGGGATTACAGGCATGAGCCACGATGCCTGGCTGGAAAATATTTTCATTCTGTGGCTTGTCTTTGTATTCTCTTCAAAGTATCTTTTCAGGCATGATGGTGCATGCCTATAGTCCCGGCTACTTGAGAGGCTGAAGTGGATCACCTGAGCTTTGGAAGTAGAGGCTGCAGTGAGCCAAGATCTAACCAGGGCACTCCAGCCTGGGCAACGGGAGTGAGACCCTGTCTCAAAAAAAAAAAAAAAAAAAAAATATATTTTGCAGAGCAAGAATTTTTCATTTTAATAAAGTCTATTTTGTCAATCTTTTCTTTTATTGGCCATGTTTTGTCTAACCGAAGGTCACATCGATTTTATATTATATATTCCTCTAACACTATTATAATCTTGCATCTCACATTTTAGTCTACGATTTATGTTGAGTTTTCAAATGAAGTGTGAGATTGAGGTTCATTTGTCTGCACATAGACAGCCAATTGTTCTAGCACCACCTGCTGAAAGGACTACCCTTTCTCCAGTGAATTGCCTTTGCACTTTTGCCAAAAATCACTTGGGTATATTTGTGTGGGCTTATTTCTGGACTCTATTCTGTTCCACTGATCTATGTACCCAGTCTTTCATTAACACTGCCCTATCTTCTTTTTTTTTTTTTTGAGACGGAGTCTCGCTCTGTCACCCAGGCTGGAGTGCAGTGGCCGGATCTCAGCTCACTGCAAGCTCCGCCTCCCGGGTTTACACCATTCTCCTGCCTCAGCCTCCGAGTAGCTGGGATTACAGGCGCCCGCCACCTCGCCCGGCTAGTTTTTTTTTGTATTTTTTAGTAGAGACGGGGTTTCACCGTGTTAGCCAGGATGGTCTCGATCTCCTGACCTTGTGATCCACCCGTCTCGGCCTCCCAAAGTGCTGGGATTACAGGCTTGAGCCACCGCGCCCGGCCTGCCCTATCTTCTTTACTGTAGCTTTACAGTAAGTCTGGAAGTCAGGTACAGAGTCCTCCAATTTGTTCTTATTTCAAATTGGCTCCTCTGGTTTCTCTGTATTTCCATAAAAAAAAATTAGAAACAGCTTGTAAATATCTTTAAAAAAATAAAATTAAATTAAAAAAAAAAAGCTTCCTGGGATTGGAATTGGAATTGTGTTGAATCTAGATCAAATTAGAAGATTTAACATCTTCATACTATTCAGTCTTCCAATCAATGAACACAGATCTCTCCATTTATTTAGTTTTTTTTTCTGTTCTGTAATTGTCAGCATGCAGAAACTACACATATTTTGTTAGCTATGTATACCAAGTATTTTCAGCACTATTATAAATGGTATTGTTTTTATTAGCTTTGGATTCCAGTTGTTCATTGCCAGAGGTAGAATTGATTTTTGTATGTTGACTTTCGTATATTTTGACTTTGCTAAACTCATTTATTAGTTCTGGGAGGTTTATTGCAGAGTCTTTGAAACTTTCTATGCAGATGGTCAGAGTTTTATTTCTTCTTTTTGGATCTGTATGCCTTTTATTTCTTTTTATTGACTTATTGCACTGATTACAACGTCTAGTATGATACTGAGTAGAACAGTTGAGAGAAAAATTTTGCCTTATTTCTATCTTAAAGGAAAGCATTAATTTTTCATCATGAAATATGTTAGCTGTGGGTTTTCTGTGGACACTCTTCATCAGATTTGATTCCTAATTTGTTCAGAGAGTATCATGAAGGGATGTTGAATTTTTTTAAAGTATTTTTCTGATCATATGGCTTTTCTCTTTAAATCTGTTAATTATACTGATTTTCAAATGTTGAAATAGCCTTGCATTAAAACTCTTGGTTGTGATAAATTATCCCTTATAGAGATTGCTGGATTTGATTTGCTAATGTTTTGTGGAGGATATTTCCATTTGTGTTCATGAAAGATAGTGGTCTGGGTTTCCTTTTCTTATAATGTATCTAGTCTTAGTATTATATAATGCTGGTTTCATAAAATGAGTTGGGAAGTCATTCATGAAAGTGTCTGGGCTTGAGTTTTTTTTGGGGGGGATGATTTTAACTATAAACTCCATTTTTTGGACATACAGTATATAGGATATCTATAGGTTATCTATTTTTCTTTCTGGAGCGTTAGTAGTTTGTGTCTTTCAAGAAATTGGTCCATTCATCCAAGCTGTGGAATTGAAAGGCAGAGAGTTGCTTGTAAGGTGCCCTTATTATGTGAGATTTCTTTTAACTGTCAGGAATTACATAAATATTAAGATATTATTTTTGTCACCTTCATTAGGACTGCCATAAAATCAGGCATAATCACAGAATGAAATACATTTAAAGGATCCTTATTAAACAAATATTATATAGTAACTGATGTAGTTCGGATGTTAGTCCCCTCCGAATCTCATGTTGAAATGTGACCCCCAATGTTGGAGGTGGGGCCTACTGGGAGATGTTTGGGTCACAGGGGTGGACCCTTAATGAAGGGCTTGGTGCACTCCTAGAGGTAATGAGTGAGCTCTCACTCTATTAGTTCATGTGAGAGCTGGTTGTTTAAAAAAGCCTGGGACCTCTCTTACTCCCTCGCTCACCTTGTGACACACCTGCTCCCGTTTCACCATCTGCCATGAGTAAAAGCTTCCTGAGGCCTCACCAGAAGCAGATGCCAGCACCATGCTCTTTGTACAGCCTGCAGAACTGTGAGCCAAGATAAACCTCTTTTCTCTATAAGTTACCCAGCCTCAGGTCTTCCTTTATAGCAATGCAAAACAAACACAGTAACCATACCCCTTCCTCCATGGACAAACAGGAAGCAGGTGTGGGAAGTCTGTCGGGCTTGCTCTCGCCTCCCAGCAGAAGCATCAGGACGGAATGAGCAGACAAAGCCAAACCGCCTCACCGCAACGGGGTTCTATGCTGGGGGCCCAGAGCTCTGGGCCCTTCTGTCAGCCAGTCCTTTCCTTCCTTCTGGCCCTCAGCGTCCCCATGTGTAAAATGGAGGGTTGGCAGCTGAGATCTGTGAGTGTAGACTGATTCCCGCCATCTGCCTTCCATCAGGGAAGAGCTGAAGATGGCACCTAACGTCCAGAGAGTACCTGTGACAAGCAAACCTCACTGTGGGCCAGGCTGCTACTCAGCTTCCTTTAGCCCAAAGGCAAGCATCTCTGAGAGACAACCACTCACAACCCAGACGACTGGGAAAACCACTCACTCTTCTTAAACAAATATGACTGCTCTGTTCTGTGTTCAGGCCAGGATGCAAAGGAAGTAGTGCTCAAGATAGGAGCTTTGGAGTCAGAGACACCTGGCTCAGGGCCTGCCTTCTCCACAGTCACTTCTTCAAGACGAGAATAATTTCCCAGATACCTACTATGTGCCAGGTGCTGTCTTGGGCAGGAGATATGAGGTGCAAACAACATTCATTCTTTACCTCATGTAGCCATGATCTGGGAGAAGAGACATTCATTAAACAAGTGCTCCCAATTTATAGATGGGTTAAGGGTTTCAGCCAGGCACGGTGGCTCACAACTGTAATCCCAGCACTTTGGGAGGCGACGGGGCTCACAACTGGCACTTTGGGAGGCCGAGGCGGGCGGATCACTTGAGGTCTCGAGTTTGAGACCAGCCTGGCCAACATGGTGAAATCCTGTTTCTACTAAAAATACAAAAAAAAAAAAAAAAAGATTAGTTGGGCGTGGTAGCAGGCACCTGTGATCCCAGCTACTCAGGAAGCTGAGGCAGGAGAATTGCTTGAACGTGGGAGGCGGAGGTTGCGGTGAACCAAGACCACACCACTGCACTCCAGCCTGGGCAACAGAGTGAGATTTCACGTAAATAAAGAGTTCCTACCTCCTAGAGCTGGGTAGAGAGAGATGACACATAGAGATCACCTGCTGCTTGATGCGCACTTAGCATAGGGGTGCTGTCCAGAGACTCAGTACAGAGAGGGTGGGTGGGGAGAACAGACCCTGGCAGAAGCCAGTACATGGAGGGAGCAGCCCCAGCTCTGTTGGCTTCACCAATGAAGTCGACATGGTCAGGCTCCCGGCAAAGCCCAGCACCCGTGGTAGACCTGTAGGGCAGCAGGTCATCCTCACAGTCACTGAAACACTGTTTCTGCACCAGACACTCGATGGGTCTGCATAGCAGTGACCCCAAGAATGGGACATTCATGGGAACAGAGATCCTGTTCCAAGGAGCCTCATCCAGGATGGCAGCTGGCCCCCATGAGCAGAAATGAAATGTGCTCCCACCCCTAGGGAAACTCAGGTGTGGAGGCCGTGGGGCAGGCAAGATCCGGGAACCACACTGGGCTTGGGAAGCTTGGTGTTTTCTAAGAAGACTCAAAGTCCTTTATTTCCTCTCCTTGCAGCCTTTTGATATTTGATTAAGTTAGGGTTCTAGGAAGGTGGCAGAGCAAAGCGTATGACCTTTGGAGGGCCTTAAAAGGCCAGGTACTAGATCCCTGTGTAATCCCTGGGAAGCTACTGCACCTCTCTGAGCCTCAGTTGTTCATGTATTAAATGATGTTATTAACGTCCGCCACAGGGCTACCGGGAGGATGAAATAAAAGTGTATTTAACGTGTTGAGTACAGTGCCTGATTCATAATAACTGGTTAATAAATGGCAACTGCTATCACTATGATTAACTTCAAATGCCAGTCAATCTCAGTTGTCCTTAAAGGAACAAAGGAGGTTTTGTGGTCCATTCTTTGGTGGGGTTTAAAGCTGGGGGGCAGGTGCAAAGGAATAAGAGAGATCGGGGGTGTTAGCCCCCACTGTGGGGGGTGGGAAGGTGCCAAGTTCCATGGGGCCTCCCCAGGGCAAATGCTGGGAACCTGCCTGACCCCCCAAGTGTTTCTCCACTTAGGGCAGTACCATCCTGACACCCCCCTAACCCCAGACTCAAACCAGGCCCTCAGGAGCTAAGTGGGCTGAGCAGCTGGAAGCAAAGCGAAAGGCACATTTTCTCTTAAGGGAAGCTCTGCACAGCAGCAAGGAGCCCTATTTACAAATAAAGCCTTTTCTTGGCTCCACTGCCCACGTAGCCAAGCCCCTTTCTTCCATTTCAATATGCCTAATTCCACTGAAAGTGCATTGGCAATAAACAGAATTAATCAGTCCTGGATGCCCAAGTGAGTGTAGGCAGGTGTTAGCATATCCAAGGGGCCTTGGAGGGGAAAGTACAATGAACGGCAGGAACATGAAATGCTTTACTGTGGAGGGGATTGAAGATAGAAAGTACTTTACTGAAGGCAGGCATTTTATGAGCAAATAAAGCCTTTGATTGCCTGCAACTGAGAAGCAAACGAAAGTGAGTGGAAACTTCTACGGAATATTTTTTCTCTGCCTTGTTTCCGAATGGAAATCGCTTTATTGTTGCTGTTTTTAAGATTATAAAGGAATACTTGCTCCATTCAGACGTCGCCTAAGGACATAAAGAAAAAAGTGGAAATCATCCCTTATCTTACCACCTGAGATAACCACTGTTGACACTGTGGTGTGTGTCCGGCATAGATGTTTTTCTATGCATATTTTTGCATTCATATAGAATACAGAGGAAATCCTGTTAGCTATGTGGTTTTGCAGCCCGTGTTTCCCACTTAGTAACAGCCCACAGACATCCTTCCACATTAATAACTGCAGATCTTGATCATCGTCTTTTCACAGCTGCACAGTCTTGGGTGAATTACATCTCCTGTGCGATCGGGCTATTTCCTCAGCAGCATCACCAGACATCTTCTCCCCACCTGGCTTTCCACGTTCAGCCACACGGGCCTTCGTCTGCACACTGGAACACTTATTTCCACTTCGGGGACTTGGCATTTGCTGTTCTTTCTGCCTGGAATTCTCACTTCCTCTTTCACATAATTAGTTTTGTTCTCTTTTAAATTTCAACCGAAATGCTTCCTCCTCCAGGAAGCCTTCCCAGGTATCCAAAGACCAGGGTTGGTCTTCCTAGGCATACACTCAATTGGTTCCATGTGCTTTGCCATCTTGGCATTATAAAAATTGTAACTAAACATACAGTTGTGTAATTTGTTTTTATTTTTCTTACTAGAATATAAGCTGAGGAGGTCAGAGACTGTGTCCGTCTTGCTCAGCTCAGAAGCTGCAAAGTACGGTGTTAGTTTATAGGAGTCACAAGTATATATACTCACAGACAAAATGGGAAGAGGAAAAGCAAGAGACAACCACAGACACTAGCCTATATGGAATGTCCACATCCTTCCACACAAAAGAGGGATATATCAGCTGGTTACTGGTTTTGGCATCTCTTTGTGAACATGAAAACTATAGGTGAAACAGACAGGAGTACATTCCTGGTGTCTGGGCACCCTCTTTGTGCTGGCTGCCAGGAAGCTCAGAGCCAAGTCTGCGTCCTGCCTGTAGCTGGGTCTGCAGCCCCACAGAGCAGGGTGTTCTGGAATATCACTCATCGAGGCTTCATCTCTTTCCCTGTCCCCCATTTTCCTTCTCCCCAATATCCTCTACTCATTCAAAATGTTTACTCTATGTAAAGAGAACTCTCTGCAACTTTTCAGGCCAGGAAAATGTACAGATCTAGGGAAGTCCTCAGAGCTCACCTCGCCCAAGTGTCCAAGCAGGGAGACTGAGGCCCAGGGAGGGGAAGGACATGCCCACCTTCACACAGCTGGTCAGTGGAGGCCCCGGGGCTCCTGTCCTTCCCTGCACAAGGCAACCCCAGGCTCTGTCAGGTCTTGGTTTAAATAACAGCTCTGATAACAGAAAGAATTTGATCTTGGGCAACTCAGTTTAAGTCTATAAGTCTTGGTTTCTTCAGCTGTAAACCGAGGACTGGGAGGCACTATACCATAGTAGTTAAGAACGTGGACTTGGGGTTTGCTGGCGTGAGTTAAAATCTCAGCTCTAGCGCTTAGCTGGGTGAGAGCTTAACTTACCTTGGACAAGTTGCTTAACATTGCTCCTAAATCTATTTTCTATAAATTGGCAAAAAGAACATTCTTTTTTAAAATATATCATTGCAAAAATTATGTGATAATGAATAAGAAGTATTCAGCGTAGTATGTGACATAGCAACTCCTCAATGAAAGGGTAATATGATAATAAAAGACGTCACCCACCAGTAATCAGAGAGAGAGGGCGAGATGCTCAGTGCTCTCAGGCCAAGACCTACCATGTCGTCTCTCTGGAAGGCTCCCTCTCTCCCTTTCTCTTAACGTGGTTTTAATCAGAGGGTACTCACCGCTCACAAGGTATGTAAACTGTTCATACATTTATGTCACCAAGGACACTATGGAACCACACAACATCCTCTCAAGGACGGACCAGAGGAAAACTGTTCTGAGGCCTCAGAAGGAAGAATAACTAGGGTTTTCAAACACAGCTGGTCTGTTTTCCTCTTACAGACACCACTGACCTGCTTCACTCTCTGTGTTGGCTGCCAGGAAGCTCAGAGCCAAGTCTGCGTCCTGCCTGTAGCTGGGCCTGAAGCCCCATGCAGCAGGCGTTCTGGGGAATCCCTCAACCGGCTTCATCTCTTTTCCTCTGCCCCCATTTTCCTTCTCCCCAGTCTCCTCTACTTCTTCAAAAGCTTTACTCTGTGTTTAGAAACTGCCTCTAATCTTTAAGTTTTTGGGGAAAATAAATGGCAGTTAAACTTCATAAAGACTAAAAGCAACATGGTATGCTGGATTAGACTGGATCCTGGAACAGAAAAAAGACATGAGTGGAGAAACTGTGAATAACGCCTGTAGTTTGTTTAACAATATTATACGGATGTTAGTTTCTCAGTCTTGACAAATATACCACGGCTATACATGATGTAAACATTAGAGGAAGCTGGGTGAAGGATAAACAGGAACTCTCGGCAACTTTTCACTACGTCTAAAATTATTCCAACATAAATTTATTAAACAAAAATCCATACAGAATATAATCAGATTATTTCCCCCTGGAGTCCCAACAAAGCATCACTCCTACCTGCTAAAAGCAAAGCAAGCACCTAGATCCAACACGTTTCACAATCAACTAGACCCGGCCGACACTGTGGAACATCTCCTACCTATCTGGCTGGCACAGGTCTAGAACCAGACTCCTCATTCCTGGATGGAAATCCTGGCTTTCCCTCTCACAGGCTGTGCAACTCTCCGAGTCTCACCTACTGAGCCTGTAAAATGGTGCTCACCAAAGGGTAAATGTTTGAGGGGATGGATACCCCATTTTCCACGATGTGATTATTACACACTCATGCCTGTATCTAAACATCTCTGTATCCCACAAATGTACACACCTACTATGTACCTGCAAAAATAAAAAATAAAATGGTGCTCACAACAGAACCTACTTTCACGGGAGTATCATGAGGTTAAACAAGTTAACAACGTAAGGCACTTGGAAGAGCACCTGGGAAAGAAGACACATGCTCCATGTAAATTACCATGTCTATAACAGTGATGATAATGATGTTTGTCTGAGTCAATCTGGGCTGCTATAACAAAGTACCATAGACCGGGTGGCTTACAAGCAACAGGAATTTACATCTCATAGTTTTGGAGGCTGGAGTCCAAGATCAAGACGCCAGCAGGTTTGGTGTCTGGTGAGGACCCACTTCCTGGTTCACAGACTGTGCCTTCTTGCTGTATCCTTACATGGCGGAAGGGGCGAAGCAGCTCTTGGAGCCTCTTTTATAAGGGCACTAATCCCATTCATGGGGCTCCGCCCTCATGATCTAATCACCTCCCAAAGGCCCCACCTCCTAATACTATCAGCTTGTGGGTAAGGATTTCAATGCATGAATTTTGGAGGAACACAATCTATGGCAATGTTTACTATAATAATTAATAAGAATTCCTCATTTGAGCTTGCAATAACCCTGAGAAAGGAATGTTACCTATTATTATTATATAGTAATGGGAAGCAAGGTTAAACAAGTTAATGATGTAAAGCACTTAGAAGAGTAACTGGGAAAGGGGAGACAAGGTAGATGTTAATGATTATGTCCACAATGATGATGATGATGATGATGTCTGTTGTCCCTTTGGGCTGCTATAATAAAGTACCATAGACTGGGTAGTTTATAAACAACAGGAATTTATGTCTCACAGTTTTGGAGGCTGGGAAGTTCCAGATCAAGATGCCGGCAGGTTCAGTGTCTGGTGAGGGCTTACTTAGTATTATACAGGAAAGGGAAGCCCAGACAGGTGGAGGGACTCTCCAGGGTCACACAGCAACGTAAGCAAAAGCAACAAAACTGGGACTTGAACCCAGTCTTCCCTACTGCAAACCCAGAGCTCTTCCCACAATGCCTGTTTCCTAAGAGAACCTGACGGACATATCGTCTCTGTACTCTAGCCTGTCTGCCATGACGTGACTTGGTGGCCACATATGACCTTTTCTTCTTGTCTATGTGGAAAATGAAAACTCCTGATACCAGGGCACGCAAGGAAGGCCCTTTGTTACAAAGACACAACCTCATCATGTGCTTCGTTCCCCTGGCTTTGCACACAGACTAGGCATCCATCTAGTCAGTCACCAACAGTCAGACACGCGTGGTCCTTCGGCCAGCCACTCCCATCCTTCCCCTTCACCCATCCCTCTCTCTCACACTCCCCATGGCCTGGCTCAAAGGCCACCTGTGCCATGGTCACCACTCCACATCGCTGCTGCTGTGGCATCCCTGGCATCAGGATTTAGCCCAAACACATGGTACTCTTTAATTTGGTGATTAGTGTCCTGGGTCCAGCGTTCTGAGCAGAGTCTTGTCTCTCTGAGCGAGTTCCCAGGCTGCCCTGCAGGGTGCTAAGTGAGGGCTTTGAAATTCAGAGGGCCTAAGTTCAAAGTCTGCTCTGTAACCCACCAGTTGTGTGGCCTTGGACAGGTCAGTTTAACCTCTGTATGTCTCAGTTTCCCCAACTGGAAAATGTGGGTAGTAATACCCTACCCCCTCAGGGTAGGGTGAGGAGTCAACTAGATGGCATGTGTAAAGTGGATCGCAGACACTGGGCACACAGTTAGCCCTCTTTAAAATGGGAGCTAGTAATATCATTTTGATAACTGCTGGTTGTCCGGATTGAATGCCAGGCCTGAAGCTGCCCAGGGCATCCCCAACCCAGCCCATCACTTTCTCTCCTCTTCCCTCTCCACATGTCCTAACAAACCCTGAAGTCAGGGCCATCACAGGCCATCAGCAGTGTTTGCAAAACAGCAGCACAACAAGTTTGGGCTGGCCTGCTGCCCACACCGCGTAGGCGGCCACCCTGCTGCTGCTGTGAGCTGTGAATTTAGAGGTAGAGCAGCCAAGGAGGGCTCCCCAGCTGGGACCAGTCCTCAAGGTGGGGTGCTGATTGCTCTGCTGGAGATCTATTTAAAATCAGCAGCAAACAGCTCCATGCACAGAGCTTTCCCTCCCTCGGGCCCTCCCCTCACCTTGAGCCCGCTGCCTTCTGCTTCAGAGCCTGGGTCCACGCCAGTGATGTAAATGCCAAGGCCGTACTCAGCTCCCCCACGGATCGTGAGGCCCAGGGACCGGCCGTCCCCCAGCACCAGGTTCACCTGTCAGAGGGAGAGGAGAACATTAGAGGGACTGGGGGACTCATACCTTCAGGCTGCAGAGCCCCCTCTCGTACTCTGAAGAGCACATCTTATCCGGCTGGCAAGGAGGCCCAGGCCAAGGCCTGGAAGATACCCTAGAACATTCCAGTTCCTGCCCCAGCTCTGCCTCTGACTTGATGGGTGACCTTGAGGAAGCCCCTCACCCCCTCTTGGTCACAGTTCCAAGTGCAGTGGGGGGAAGGTGCTGAGAGAGGTGGCCTCCGGGATCCCCTCAGGGCCAACACCCGAGACTACTTAGACATTTCTCTCATGTTCTTCACGCCACAGTGGCCATGTTCACCTGAGGCTTCAGTCAGGGGGTGACTGTTTGCGCCCTGGGGTCTCAATGAGGCTCCATCTTCCCTCCTTAGGATCAAGGTTCAGGCCAGGCTCAGGGCAGCCACCACCCTGCTTCCCCAGAGGTCTCCTGTCACCCCAGGGGTCTTCTGTCACCCCAGGGATCTCCTGCCACCTCAAGGGTCTCCTGTTACCTCAGGGGTCTCCTGCCTCCCCAGGAGTCTCCTGTCACCTCAAGGGTCTCCTGTCATCTCAGGGGTCTCCCACCTCCCCAGGGGTCTCCCATCACCTCAGGGGTCTCCTGTCACCCCAGGGGTCTCCTGTCACCTAGGGGGTCTATTTCTCCTGACATCTGCTGTCTCCCCGGGGATCTTCTGCTCAGCCATCCATCCTGAGGGACCATGATGGTCCCTGGCTCTACATACATAGGGTGTACCCACTAAATGCAGTCCCAGTGCTGGGGCTTGGAGATGAGACAGACACAGTCCTGCTCGTGAGGGGCCTGCAGTCTAGTGGTACAGTCGACAGGCCTTCACGGTACAATGTGAGCAGCATGTGACAAAGCTGCTCAAGGGTCACGTGGGTGCAGAGAAGGGGCAATGGTCCTGACTGGCATGGGGGGTGCTTCCTGGAGAAAGTGGCGTCTCTGATAAGATGGGAGGGTGAGCGAGAGTCAGCCAGTGGGGGAAGGGGAAATGGAACATTCCAGGGACATGGGACAGCTCATGTCAGTGCTCAGGAGAGCAAGCTCCATCTGGGAGGAGGTGAGTCGCAGTGGCCAGAGCAGGTGCTGGAGGACAGGGTGGGGCTCGTGAGCACAGCGGGGTGGCTGCGGGCAGATTCTAGAACGGTTCCTAATCCATGAGGGAAGCTGCAGGAACGTGCAGGTTAAGTGTGTCTTGGGTATGAAAGGAGAATTCATGGAAAAGAAGGCAGGAGACCAGAATAGCTGAAACCTAGCCCAGAGACAAGACACACAGTGACAGGTAAGCGATTCAAAGAGAGCACAATGTGACTGCCCATGGGACAGGGAGCGGTGGGGGGACCTTCGGGCACCAGGAAAGAGCACATTTCATTAGGGAAAGCCATCCAAACCAGATTTCTATTTTGGAAGTTATTCATCTAAGAATTATCAAGTGTTCTGTGCCCTTTAAATGTGTTATCTCATTGAATTTTTCAACCACCTTGAGAAGAGGTGGTGAAGAAGATACTCAAGTCCCAACTTCCCAGGGGAGGGCACAGCTGTGTGACCTTGAGCAAGTTACTTAACCTCTCTGTGCCTCAGCCTCCTCACCTGAAAATGAGGATGATAATAATTTATCTGCCTGTCTTATAAGGTTACCATGAAGAGGATCAAATTAAGAGACAAGTGAGAGCATGTGGCTACTCTCTGACCCCTAGTAGATGCTCAATAAGTATTAGCTACTGTTGGTTCTGTTGCACACATGAGAAGTCCTGTTAGGAAACAGTCGCAGCCACTGCAGCTACTGCTGCCAACGTAACAAATCACCACAGTCACAGCCTAAGAGCAACACAGATTTGTTATCTGACAGTTCGGGAGGTTGGAAGTGTAAAGTGTGCCAAAAGGACCACACTCCTCCTAGAGGCTCCAGAGGAGAACCCACTTCCTTGCCTCTTCCAGCTTCTAGGGGCCACCTGCATTCCTTGGTTCACAGCCCCATCCTCTATCTTCAAGGTTGGCAGCACGGCATCTTCCAATCAGTTGCTCTCTGCTTTTACCATCACATCTCCCTTTCTCTGACCTCCTGATTCCATCTTACAAGGACCTTTGTGATGATATGGGGCCCACCCAGACAATCCCCCACGTCAAGACCATCACTTACTCACATCTGCAGCATACCTTTTGCTATATAAGGTCCTACTCACAAGTTCCAGAGAGGAGGAGGTAGACATCTTCAGACTTGGGGATACTCCTATAAACCTTTTTCAGGCAAATCTTGGTCTCAGAGTCTATTCCCAGCAGCCCAGCCAAAGGCAGAGCTCCCCAGAAATGTGACCACTGAGCCTTAAAGGCTGGGGCAGGGTAGGGGGGCAGCCAGGGACAGAAGAGGGAAGATGTCATTCCAGAAGCAATGGCATGTGCTAAGCCCACACACAGGACAGTGCGCAGCCCCCTGGAGTCACCACACAGGTCCTGTATGGCCAGAGTGTGGCAGGAGAATCGGGAAAATGGTTGAGATTCGCCTCACTGGTGAGGGTGCCACAAGCCAGGCTAAGACGCTGGGCTATGAGCAGGACAGTGACAGGCTCCAATGTGGACTGCAGGAAGACTCCCAGAAACAGGGAACAGGAGAGGGGCGACTTTCTAGAGATCTCCCATGAGAAGTGGTGTGTCTTATGATGGTGGTGATGTAGGAGGAAGGTGGGGTTCAGATCAGGGACCGAACAGAGAGGCTGGCTGAGGACACAGTAGGCAGCTCCTGCCTTGATCCCCACTCCTGCCACACCTGGCAGAGCCCCTTCCTCCATGCTGCACCTTAAGGACTTGGAACAAGCCAGGCCGGCTTGGGGTCTACACACCCAGGATCTAGCCCAGCTCCTTGGGTGACCTGCAGTCAGTCCCCCCCCCAATCCCAGCCCACCGCCACGCCCACCCCGGGGCCCTTCCAGCTCCAGGACAAGAAGATCCCGGTAGGGAGAGAGCGGAGAGGAGCTTGGGCGTCTTTGCAGCGAAGCCCAGGAACACGCAGATGGCAGCCTGTGTCTGCAGCAGCCCACTCTGAACACTAAGGATGAAAACAAACCTCCCCACCTCTCTGCCACCTCCCCATAAATTCTTTACATCGGAATAAAATGAGTCTTTATCACGGAACTGTAAGAACAGTTCTATCAAGCACAGGGTAATCTGCCTCAATCACCTGCTGAAAATTCAACCAGCATTTGGCATGAGTCGGAGTTCATCTATGGGAAAGCAAACAACGCTGTGAGAGGTGGCCTGGCCCAGTGGAAATAACACTACTGCTAATAATATTAATAGAACAATAACTCACGAAATTGGTCACTAAATGTACTGAGTGTTTCCTATGTCCCAGACACAGAGCTCAGCACTTTACATGCATTACCTCATTGAATGCTCATTCCTCCTCTATGGGTTTGTTGTTATACCCACTTCCCAGATGAGGAAACTGAGGCTCAACTCTGAGGGGTGAAATGATGGGGCTAAGATTCACAGACTCAGCCGCTTGGCCTGCCTGCAGTGCCTGGGCATTTAACCAATGCACCACACTGCCTCTCATGGGCCTGAGTTCAAGTCCTGGTTCTGCCCCCTCACTCTTGGGCACCCTTGGGATAAGCCCTGTTGCTTCTCGGATCTTCAGTTGCCCAGTCTATAAAATGAGAATTGTGCGACCTGCCTGGAGCCAGCACTGCCCGTGGCCAAGCCAGCAGCCCTCCCTCTTCCTGCCTTGCATGGAGCCTCAACTATGTCCAGGAGGCAACTGGAGCAGCTCCAGGAGATGACACCAGTCTAGGCTACCCATTCTCCTCTACCAGGGACTGGAATGGATGTAGGTAGTTCTGGGCCAGTTTTGGCCAAGAGGATGTCTGCTATGGGATTCTGGGTAAGACTCTCCACTCTGAAAAGACAGGAACACAGGAAGAGAAGGCCCTCCTGCTCCCTCCACCCACTCTGCTTTGGGCACAGTTGTGAGAGACTGTGATGGCAGGAGCAGTGGCTGCCATCTTGCAGCTGTGAAGCAATGAGCCCAAGGCAAGAGTCAACAACAGGAGGAAGGAGGGACTCACCCCTAACTGATAGCACCATCCAGGGCTGTTGTGAGGATGAGGTTGCATGGGCTCCCCACTTCCACCCTTGCTCCTGCCATGTACCCTCCATCCAGTAGCCTGGACAGTCTGGCTGGAACCTCATATGCACCAGGTCCCTCCTCTGCTCAAAGCTGCGCCATGGCATCCAACTCACTCAGAGCAAAGTCCCCAGACTCCGCCTGGTTGCCCGTGCCTGCTGCCTCGCTCCTCTGTAATCCCGTAGGTCTCGCTGCTGCTCCTCAAGAGGCCCTGTTCATCTGCCTGAGGGCTCCAGCCGCCTCAGACAGGATGGATCCATGTACGATCACTTCCTCGTCAGCTTGAGACCCTTTCTTTTGTCACCTTCTTAGTTAGGCCTTCCCTGCCCCTTCTCTAACACTGCCCGACGCATACACCACCCTCCCATGCCCTTTCCTTGCTTGGTTCTCCCTCATTTTACAATAGACTGTATATTGTTTCTTTTAATGCCCCTCACGGTCCCCCCACAACACACTAGAGTGTCAGCCCTTGACGGTGGCCAAGGTGTTGTCTATTCTTTGTCTGTTCACTGCTGTATCCCCAGTATGCACAGCAGGCCCATTATAGGTACTCGGTACATATTTTGGGGGAAAAGACTAGTACCTAGTCGGCATTCAGTAACTGATGGTTGTTGCTGGAATTCATTACTATGACCAGGCACTGTGCTCTGTGCGTATGAGCCTTGATTACTAATCCTTGAAACAGCCTCACATGGCTGGCGTGACCATCCTCCAATCATGGATGGGGAAGCTTAAGTGACTCATCCAAGGTTAAGTGGCTTGTCCAAGGTCACACAGTCAGGAAGTTTGAAAAACAAGCTTCAAACCCAGTGCTGCTGAGCCCAAAGCCCCTGCTCCTTGTATTCTAGGGTTGTAGCAGCCTGAGCCGAAGGGCAGGTCCCATCTTGTTTCTGTGGCTGCTGGAGACATATGAGCTTGGTGGAGCGGCTGCTTCTGCTGCAGCTCAGTCTAACTGCTCACTGCAGAGTAGGGGGCCGTGGGACAGGGACACTGCAGTGGAATAAGACTTAGGAGGTTCTCAATAAAGCTCGTGGGCAAATGACCAGGAAGGGGTGAGAGAGGCATCTGAGTTCTACAAATAGCTGTTCCTGCCCGCATCATTCCCCCGAGCAGATTCCAGATGCTGACCAAGATGACTGGTGCTGTGGGGCAGGCAGGCTCTGCTGTCTCTCCTTGGGGGAGCTGAGCCAGCATTGTGGCTGTGCGAGGGCCGGACCCAAAGAGCCAGAGCCAGGGGACACTGAAGGGACCAGGCATAAGCCTGAGATGTGAGCCTCACCTGTCCCAGCCACTCTCTAGCTGTATGAGCTGGGATAATTCATGCAGGCTCTCCAGACCTCCATTTTCTTATCTGGAAAACGGGAGGAATGACACTATCTGTAAGTATTTTATAGGACTGGCCTACCAGTCAAATGATTCTACAAAACCACCGTGAAATCTGAAAACTGCAGTGAAGAGATAAACGCCTGGGAAGCTGTGCTTCCATCACTCTGGATACTGGTTCATCACCACATTAACAACTCCATCTCTTTGAGATGCAGGCCGCCTTCTGAAAGCCCATCTGTGAGTTTCTGCTGGATGCTCTGCAAGGGCCCTAGGCTGAGCCATGACACGTTCACAGTCAGAACCCAAGAACAGGTGATCAGTCCTGCAGCTCACACTGGATAGTCAAGCCTGTAGGAGGCACAGAGGAGAAGGGAAGGCACCTGCCTCGGAGGAGGGTCTAGAAACAGCGTGCTTATTCCCTCCACCCCAGAGACTCCACGGCAACACACTCGCTCTCCCATCCTGATGCAGCCTCCTCCTCTGGGTCTTCTTTCCTTCTCTCCTGCCACCCCTAGTCCTGTAAGCTGATTCAAACTATCCTTCATTTCAAGCCATTTCAAAGAAATGAGTTCACCCCACTCAACTCAGGAAAACTCTCATCCTGAATATGCACACAGGAGGGAATGCTAGCAGAGTACTGGAACCTTCCGCCAAGGTTCATTTTCCACCTTTGAAGTTCATCTTGACTAAAACAAGAAACATCATTACTGGCTCCAGAAGTTCTTTGTGTTTTTACTTAGCCACTCTCACCTCTCTTGAAAACGAGCTTTGCACACCTTTTTCATGGTCTTGCTAAAGGTCTTTGCATACCTGAAATTGATTTTGCCCTTCTTCCCTCACCAGCTAAGAGAATGCCCAGCAAGTCTCCGTTGTCTGCAGAAAAAAAAGTGTCCCCCACCCACACACATTCCCAGCCCAGCATCTCAGCCTGCAGGAGCTAACTCCATTCTACTTCTCCAACCTTGTTTCACAGCCAAAGGAATCACTTAGGACCCTTCTTGCTCTCTCTAACCTCTGGATATTGTCATGTTGTTCCCTCCGTCTGGGTCACCCTTCCCTTCCACTGCCACATGTCCAAACCTAAAATGCTGCCTCCTCCAGGAAGCCTTCCCCGATTTCTCTGGTGTGCAGAACCTCCCTTCTCTGCACACCACAGCACTCTCCTTGTCCCTTTCAGAGGGCATGTATCACATTTATACCTTATGTAATGTGCCAGAACAAGTCCTGTTCCACAAACCTGCCTCCTCACACTGGGGACGTGAAATAGGGGAATGGTTAGGAACAAGAACTTAAAAAGAGGCAGAACTGACCTTGCCCCTGAACACCACCCTGTCCCTGCTGTGACCTTCAGCACTGTCAGCACATTGCTAAGGCATCACATAAAGGCCCAAAGTGAAGACAGATCAGGAAGAAACTCATGCTGCCTGACACCCACGAGGACAGCTACTAACAAAACAACAGAACAACAGGTGCTGGCCAGGATGTGGAGGAAGAGGAACCCTGGTGCACTGTTGGTGGGAATGTAACATGGTACAGACAATAGGGAAAGTAGCAGGGTGGTTCCTCCAAAAATTAAAAACACAACTACCAGATGCTCCAGCAATTCCACTTTGGGGTATATATATCCAAAAAAATTAAAAGCAAGAGGCAGAACCAAGGTTTGAACCTAGGCAGCCTGGCACCCAAGGTCTTACCATCCCTGCCACACTGACACTATCCTACTTAGTCCCCCATGACAAATCAATTCTAATTTATGAGAGCTATAGAGGCTGCGGGTTAGAACAAAATGGGAAGCCATACAGTGAGCGCTCTGCACCCTGCCCCGTTCACTTCTGAGGATTTGACAGTGACTTAAGAGCGGCCACGCCTGACTCCCTGAGCACTACATCTGTTCTTCCCTCTGCACTTTGTCTTCAGCCTCACAGGACAGGTCTCATACCACAACACAGAGAAGGACACTCCTGAAAAGGGCTATAAAACTATAACCAGCTCCAGGGGACGGCATAAGGATTTTCAGGGGTAACTTGGCTACATGTGTGATTTTTATGTCACTATTGCCCCAAGAACCCACTTTCTGAGAGGTGTATGGTTATGAGTCCAAGACTCCGGTCGCGGCTTTTTGGACTATCAGAAGATGGGACCAGGCTGCTGGAGAGAAGAGAATCAGACTCCACCAGGTACCTTCCCCAGGATCCAGCAGCCAGGAATCCAGAAACATCAGCCCACGCCCCTTCCCAATAAGGAAATGGGGTTTCCACGCTGCGTCAGGAAGAGGAGGAACATGGAGGAGGGTAGATGCACCAGTCTGGGGCTGTGGAATCTGGGACGGCCTTTCTCTGGGATGGTTCAGGGTGTCTCCTGCCTCCTTCGGTATCTGGGTCCTCCCTGGAGTATGATTCATGCAGCCTCCACCTCTGCATTATTTTATTCTTGAGACAGGAGCTCACTCTATCGCTCAGGCTAGAGTACAATGGGGCAATTACAGCTCAGTGGACCTCCTGCACTCAGATGATCCTCCTATCGCGGCCTCCCAAGTAGCTGGGACCAAAGACACATGCCATCACACCCTGTTAGTTTTTTTTTTTTTTTTTAATTACTTGTGGAGACAGGGTCTCACTATGTTGCCCAGGCTGATCTCGAACTCCTGGGCTCAAGCAATCCTCCTGCCTCCGCCTCCCAAAGAGCTGGGATTACAGGTGTGAGCCACTGTGCCCAGCCCCACATTCTTATATCAGTTACTGTAAGACTCCCAGAGGCACCTTACCTAATCCCCACACTCCCATCTGCCCAATCCTTGCAGACGCTGGCCTCAGTCTTACTTCAGGGCCTTTGCACGTGCTGTCCTTGCTGCTTGGGATTTTCAGTCCCCGAATGGCACGCTGCAGCTCCTTCTCTCTCTCTAGGTCTCAGCTCAGAAGCCATCTCCTCAGAGAAGTCCTTCCTGACCGCCTCATCCAAAACAGCCCCTCCCTCCCTCGCACTCTCCTGCCCGGCTCCTGGTTTCACTTCCTCCCATCAGTTTGCACTGTCTCACTTATCTTATCTTGCTCACTGGTGCTCATTTCGGGATTATTGTCTCACTCTTCCCACCACCTCCAAACGCTAGATGCTTCCCAAGAGCAGGGCCCCAGCACCCTTGGCCACTGCTTTATTCTCGCCTCCCATAACATCGTCAGGCACCCAGGTGCTCAGCAAACACTGGGAGACTTGCTGGCTGGGTCATGGTTGCCACAGTGCTGAGCCTCAGGTTCCTCATCTGTAAAACGGGGATAGTGACACCTGCCCCCAGTGTGGCTGCGAGGAGGACTCAGGAAGACACCGTGAGCACAGGGCTGGGCACGCAAGGGCTCTCCATCAGTGATAAGCTCCACTCGCCCCATGCCCTGCACAGGAAAGGGACTGAGAAAAAGAAAAAGCGAGTTCTGTGCCCAACACTAGACAGCTGCCCTTGACCATGACTCAATACCACTGGCAGCATTCTCTCAAGATTGTCAGAGAACAAGTTCCCTGGTGGGGAGGGGGTACAAGCCCACCCAGCCCCGGCAATCTCGATGCGGCCCGGGCTGCTGCGGCGCATACCAACAAGCTACCTGCTGCCGCTCACCTCCAATAGAAGCTGCTGTGATCTCTGCCGCGTCCTGCATATTGACGTTTGAGCAAAGAACACAAAACACATTAAATAAATGTTACAGTCTTATCGACAGGAAAAGGAGAGCTGAGAAAGAGTCTCCAGAGGGAAGGCGCTTGGCCCAGAGCCCCAAGCCATGTAGCCTCCTGGCAGTCAGTGTCAAGCTCCTACACACCAGGGAGCTGCCTGCAGGAGCTTCGTTCTTGGTTCCAGGAGTAACCAAGGGGTGCAATACAAACAACAGCCAAAGAGAAGGGTAGGACATCAGGGACCATTTCAGCCTTCCTGTGTTTCAAGAAACAGTCCAGGTCTGGGGGAAGGAGGGCTCCACACGGGATGTCTATTGGTATCCCTGCCCCCTTCTGCAAGTTAGAACACCCCGCAGTGCTTTGGGCAACCACCCCTCTCCCACTGGCTACAGTCTCGGTGGTCTTGTCAATCAAAGTCCCCAGACATCCCTGCCAGCCCGTGAGGTACTCCCTCATTAAGAATCTTCAGGGGAAGGACACTGAGAACGGAATGTTGGACATCCCCCTCCTGCAGGCTGCACCCTGAGATTCTCGGCTTCAACTCTGGGACTGCCCCTATCCTTCCAGTACACCCCTGCTCTGTAAAATGGCCAGAGCTGGTTTCTGTGACTTACGCCCAAGATCCACACTGCACAAGATTCCCTGTGGAGCAGCACTCCTGGCCACAGTCCTGGCAGCTATGTGTGGCCATGTACCTGGGTCTAGGCCAGTGGGAAGTTTGGTCATCTTGAAATTAAAGAGACGCCTCTCTTCCCCTTTCCTGGGAACTAGAAAGGGGACTTAATGTGGCCCAGCTTCAACCACGGGAAGGGGCAACACCCTGGGGGATGGAAGATGGAGGGAGTCTGGGTCCCAGGATAAGTCCTGGAGCAGAACTGTCCCCCAGATGAGACTGTTCCTCTATTCTGTTACATGACAGAGAAAAAAACTCTCGTTTAAATAACAGTATTCAGCCGGGCATGGTGGTGCACACCTGTAATCCCAGCTACTCGGGAGGATGAGGCATAAGAATTGCTTGAACCCTGGAGGCAGAGGTTGCATCGAGCCAAGATTGTGCGACTGCATTCCAGCCTGGGCGACAGAGTGAGACTCTGTCTCCAAGTAAATAAATAAACCAATCAATCAATAAATCCCAGTATTTGAGCGCTTTTATTGTGGCAGCTTAGCCTGTATCATAACATACACTACACAGGCCAAAAAGAAAACCGAAGAAAAGCCACCACCCTTCGGTATGGACTCTGAGGGAAGACAGAGCCTGGACGGAACTAGCCTCTTCTTGCAGCCTCCAAGCAGCTTTGCTGTTCTGGGTTTGGAGGGAGAATACGGCGTTGAGAGGCTGGCCTCCTTTCCCCACCCCACTCACCTTTTTCTCATCCCCTCCTTGCAGGAGGTGCAGGGTGCTCCTCCGGTCACCCTCCTGCTGCCTCAGGGCACCGCCGTGGGGCTGGGGCAGGCCCGAGGGCGGGGAGATGCTGCGGCCCTGCGGGTCCACCCAGGTGTAGATGTGGTTGGTGACGTAGCCCCCAGGGATGCGCCCTGCTGAGTACACAGACAGCACCAGTTTCTTGGAGCCCTTCAGAGCCTAGGGAGAGAGGGACACACAGGTTAGAGGAAGGGAGTTGCCGGGGGTGTGGAGGAACACCCTCCCCTGGTCCAGACCTTGGTTTTTCTCAGGAGCCCCACGTGGAAGGAGAGGCCAGCCCTGAAGTCCCTTTCCTTCTCTAGCCCTCGATTTTGTCCTATGAAAACAAGAACATCTGTCCCACCTCTATCCTGAAGTGGTCCAAATACAAGAAATATGATATATTAGGAGACCTCTGCAGAGGAGTTGGCATCGCAGGCCTGAGACTGCTATCCTCATGAGGGCTTGTTTGCAAGGCTGGCCTTTGGCTGGCATCTGGGAACTTGGATTTGGGGAGTGTCCCACCATTCCCTAAATGAGAAATGTGGCTCATGTGCTTAGACGGTGTGTAAACAGTATGGTTTATGCTTAACCTGCTTTCCTCCTGGGAGTCTGGAAGTTGGGGACAAGCAGACAGGGTCTATGTCACCAGCCCCCAATAAAAACTGTGAGTGCTCTCTAACGAGCTCCCCTGATAGGCAACATTCCACAGCCTTGTCACCATTCGATGCTGGAGGAATTAGTGTGTTCTGTGGAACTCACAGGGAGGGGACCCGTGGAAGCCTGTGCCTGGTCTCCTCTGGACTCTGCCCAACACACCTTTTCCCCGTGCTCATTTTGCTCTGTGTCCTTTGGATGTAGTAAACCCTAGCCACAGGTACAACCGTAAGCTGAATCCTGTTAGCCTTTCTAGAGAATCACTGAACCCGGGTGTCATCTTGGGGACCCTGATAAAATACCAAGCGAGAGGGTCGACAAATAAAAGCAATGGTAATAGCAATGCTTAACATTTATAAAGGGCTTGTATGTGTCGGCCACTCTGCACTGCACCTGATATGCATTATCTCAGGAAATCCTAATGAAATCCAATGGGGGAGGGGGATCGCAGAGGGGAAGGGGGATCTCATTTGTCAGATGAAGAAATGGAGGGAAACTGCCTGCCCACACAGTAAGAAGTTCCTTTCTCAGCTGGGCATGGTGGCTCACGCCTGTAATCCCAGCACTTCGGGAGGCCGAGGCAGGCAGATCACCTGAGACCAGGAGTTCAAAACCACCCTGGCCAACATGGCAAAATCCTGTCTCTACTAAAAATACAAAAGTTAACTGGGCGTGGTGGCGGGCACCTATAATCCCAGCTACTCGGCAGGCTGAGGCAAGAGAACCGCTTGAACCCGGGTGGTGGAGGTTGCAGTGAGCCGAGATCGCGCCACTGCACTCCAGCCTGGGTGACAGAGCGAGACTCCATGTAAAAAAAAAAAAAAAGAAGTTCCTTTTTTATAGCAACTAATTCTGAGTGTGGAACACCACCTTTATTGTACATTTCCCAGTCTCCAGATGGAACCACCGTGAGGAGAGGTAAGCCCAAACTCTACAGCCTGGGGTGGAATCTGAGGTCTGCCATATTGCTTTACCACAAGGCGCCTGCAGCTGAGATGAAGACATTGACCCAAGGAGACACTCACTAAGCACTAGGATTAATAATAAACACAGCGGCCGGGCGCGGTGGCTCAAGCCTGTAATCCCAGCACTTTGGGAGGCCGAGACGGGCGGATCACTAGGTCAGGAGATCGAGACCATCCTGGCGAACACGGTGAAACCCCGTCTCTACTAAAAAATACAAAAAAAAAAAAAAAAAAAAAAAAAAAAAAAAAAAACTAGCCGGGCGAGGCGGCAGGCGCCTGTAGTCCCAGCTCGGGAGGCTGAGGCAGGAGAATGGCGTAAACCCGGGGGCGGAGCTTGCAGTGAGCTGAGATCCGGCCACTGCACTCCAGCCCGGGCGACAGAGCCAGACTCCGTCTCAAAAAAAAAAAAAAATAATAATAATAATAAACACAGCCTGTGTTAGGGATTGGATGTGTTTCCCTCCAGATCCATATGCCGAAGCCCTATCCTCAATGTGATGGTACTTTGGAGATGAGGCCTTTGGGGGTAACTGGACTTAGATGACGCCATGATGGTGGGAACCTCACGATGCGATCAGTAGCTTTGTGGGAAGAGAGAGAGAGTTCTGGTCTGTCTTCCATGTGGGGACTCAATGAGAAGATGGAAGTTTTCAACTCTGAAAGTGGGCCCTCACCAGAACCTGAGAACAATGACGCCCTGATCACAGACTTCTGGACTCCAGAACTGTGAGAAATTAAATGTCTATTGCTAAAGCCACCCAGTCTATGGTATTTTGTTATGGCAGCACCATCTGGCTGTTTGAATAAATGACAGAATTTTGAATAAATGACACACACTGAAATTTTATGCTGCCATTGAAATCCTATTTACAAAGGTTGTAATGCCATGGAAATGTGATATATTTTAATGTTAAGTGGGGTTAAAAGGCTATAAATCATGTCTTACAGTATGAAGTCAGTTATGTTAAGAGAAAAATCATACGGGAAAAACAAAATGAAACAAAACTGAGAAGTAATGTGCCAAGATGCTAGCAGTGCTTCTCTCTGGGTGGGAGGATTATGGGTGATTATTATTTTGCTCTTCCTGTTTCTCAATATTTTCCAAATGTTCCACAATGAGGTCACATTGCTTTCAATATTGGAGAAAAAAAAAATAACATGCCTAAGAAGAGGGGTGGACACTTAGCTCTCTGTGTCCCCCAAGCTTTGCCCCAATTTGCACATACAGCTCTACCGACTCCCCAGCACTCTCAACAGACAAACCAGACCCTGGGCTGAGCTTTCACAGACAGGAGGGAGCCCTGGCTAGGCAAGGCCTGCAGGAAGAGGCAACTCTCTGACATTTGAGCCTCTCTCAGCATAGGAAGGGTGAGCCAAGAGGCACCCAGGCCCTCAATTCTACAGCTAAATGCCAGTCCCCAGTGGAGGGATAACTGTGCTCTTCTTTTGTGAAGATGAGCAGGGTAAGATTTACAGTATTCTTTTAGCATTCCCCAGGGCTCCCCTGGCGGAACAGTCGGGAAAATGAAATCCCTGCTAAGGTGAAGAGGCGGGATGGAGAAAGCCTGAGACCAAGTGGGCTTCTCCCAGAGCACAGTGGAAAGTGGTTCAGGGCACAGGAGGCGTCAGCAGAAGCCTCTGAGGCCACCACATCTTCCATGGCCCCTGTCTTCCTAACCCCTCTTTCCTCTTCCTCTCGTCTCTGTCCCCTGCTCCCTCTTCCATGAGGGCACAGCTCCCTGCTCCAGTGCTGTTCCACCTGGCCTGCCTCCTTCTCTGCTCCTTCCTAGACAGACTGCAACACTACACCACAGCATTCATTCAACAAGGGCTGACCAAATGCCTACGGTGTGCCAAGCCTAGAGGAAACAAAGTGGGTCTATCCTCATAACAGGCTGCAGCCTGGTGAGAAACAAGGCATTACCCAGCATACATCAGGTCCTCATGACACCTACGCCTGGTGAGGAACAAGGCACTGTCTGGCACACAGTAGGTCCTCATGACACTTGAGCCTCGTGAGAGACAAGGCATTGCCTGGTACACCATAGGTTTTCATGACACACGCCTCGTGAGAGACAAGGTATCGCCTGGCACACAGTAGGTCCTTTTGACACTTGGGCCTGGTGACAAAGCCATAGCATTGTCCTGCACACAGTAGGTCCTCATGAAACTTGTACGTAGTGAAGAGCAGAGCATAGCCAGGTCCATAGAAGGTCTTCACGACACATGCCTGGTGCACAGTAGGTCCTCAATGATGCTTGCAGCCTGGTGAGAGATTAAGTATCATCCGGCACACAGTAGGTCCTGAAAAAAGACTGCCCGATTAAGAAGGTAAATATTGCCCCCAAAAGAAACCATTAACACCCACAGGCATCCTCCTGCACCCATATCTAGTCTGGAAGGTTATGCTCGGGTCAGGAGGAGTGCAAGTGGAAAAATCACACGTGGACTGTGGAAACAGAGAAAATGGGATTCCAGTCGCACTTCCACGGCTTGCCAGTGGAGAGTCCTTGGGCCAGCTGCTTCCCCTTGCAAAGCAGCACATGTGAACTGCAGAGAAGGACAATGCTCACCTCCCAGGGCAGCACGGGTTAAATGAGGCAATGTGCATAAAGTTCAGAGCCTTCTTGGCCACACAGTAGGAGCTCAGCAAATGACAGAGCCCACTCCCCTCTCCCCTAGCATGTCTGCATGGAGATCAAAAACCATGCGGTAGCAAAACATTGACCAAGGAGTTTAAAAAAAAAAAAAAAGTGAAGGAAAGAATAAAGAACAATGCGCAGAGCATCATTTGTATTCTTTATCGCCGGCAACAGTAGAATCCTCTTGGTCAGTTCTATAAATAGGCCAGCAGCAACCTTGAGAACAGAGAGGAGGTTAATGCCCTTGATGAGAACACCATGGAGAGCCAGCATCGGAGAGGGCCTAGGCCAAGTCACTGAGTCTCCCACAGGCTGCCCACCCCTGGTATTTTACAGAAGGGGACCCTGAAGCCCCAAGAGGGGAAGGGACACATAAGGTTCAGGAGTACAAGAGGCACAGCCCAGGACGCGGGAGGCCAGTCCTGGGCCTCCTTCCCCTCTGTGCCTCAGTTTCCCTATCACAGGACTGAGATTAGAAACTCAGCCAGACACTCAAGCGTAGACCATTCATCTACCTCTGATAATGACTATTCTTTGGGGATAAATATGGGCTTTTTGTGGGTCTTGGAGAGCAAGAATATCATCATCCTCTACTGCTTTTTTATATTTCTGGCAAAACTGATGATAAACAAGATTCCTGAGAGAAGCTTTCAACATCTACGCAGGCTCTTGGGATATGGCCTTGGTGCAGTGGCCATCAGAATCCTGCAGGAACAGCTCCATCCATTGCTATTTAATGACACTAAAATGTGTGTGGGTCATGCAGGAAAGGGGAAGGGGACGATCTCTGCTCCTACTGCCTTCTTGTCTCCATTTCTACAAACCATTGCTTGCTTATTTTAAAGGGCATCATTAAACAGGAGAGTTATTTCCTAACAAAGCTGGTAATGCTTTCTCCCCTGTAGCCACTCTACCAGCCTTTCAAACTCACCCACCATTGCTACCTTGATCCCTGAGGCTCAGGCCACCTGGGGGATTGCGAGGTCCTCACCCACAGTTAGGTGCACCAGACCATTCATTTTACTTCTCTCACCAAAGCAGCCTACAGAGCACACAGCCTTAGGCAGCAGAGCTTGAGCCTGTAAGACAGACCCAGCAGGTCCCTGTTGTGCCACCAGCTTGGTGGGTGTCCTAGGGTTACTTCTCCCCTTGCTAGGCCTTGGTTTTGCCCTCTGGCAATGAGCAGGTTGGACCTGTTTGCTAAGATCCTGTCCCAAGTTAAACTTCTATGTCTTTCTGATTCAGGGCTATATTTAGAAGGAAAGACTGTATTTGCTCTCATAGTGGTCACAGGTCATTAAAGTAGAGAGATCGGGGCTCTGGGACACCCAGGGATAGACTCCAGGCAGGCTGAGGATTGCGCCTACCAGGCACCTGACTTCTGGACCTGGAAAACTATCCTCAGTTTCTCCCATTCCAGCAGTGAGCACTTGAACTGTGCTGGTTGGTGTTACTACCACGTCACTGAACCAGATCCAGAGCCTGGGGGCTCTGAGGTTCCACAGGGTTTAAGGAAACATCAGAAGGACAATTGGAGCATCTCAATTATGGCAGGATGGACACTCCAACTCAGCACTATCAGCAGCAGCAGGAGACTTTGAAAGGACTTGAAGGCCAGAGGGCTGCCCCTCCAACGAAGCCATGGCTGTGTCCTTGCTCTTTGTAGGAAGCTGCCTGCAGGTGGTAAGTCACATCCAACACATCCATCTGCACGTTGTTGACTCTCCATCAACCACACCCCTCTCTAGCCAAGACAGCTCCGCAGGATCCACCAGTCTTCCTGAATCAATGGCCTATTAGCTGTGCCACCTCACACAAGTTACCAAACCTCTCTGTTCTCCTGTTTTCTCTCCTGCAAAATGAAGATCACCATTCTCCTTTCTCTTTACTTAGAGGAGCCCTATTAGCACAATGCCTATCACTGAGGAATTCAATGAGCTACGGCTGAAAAGGAAAATTGCGAGATCCGAGGACAGCCCACCGCATGCAGGGATGGTCATTAGAGTGCTGTGTTCCCATGCTCGTTATCACGTGTTTACTGGTGAAACTTGACCCTGGGGCGTTCCACCAACTCAGATCATAGAGAAATCTTGATCTGACCCAGCAGTTGGCACGACTAAGATACTATCCATCACTAGATGACTATTCCGGCAGCACGCTATGATTATGGAAATGTAAATTACATGTGTATGTCTTCAAACTTAATAACTTGCTACTTGGATTAATGCTCTCAGGAGGCAAATTTGCCTCACTCAGCTCTTTGGAGCCAACTCTGAAACCCCAAATTCATAGACCAGGCTGACATGATTCTCTGCTTAACAGAGGAGTGAGAAAGAGACTGAAGAGGGTCACAGTGTAGGGGAACTAATGGGATGTGTTAACACGGCAGACACGCATATGCTTCTGTGTTCAAAACCATGCACCAAAGGCAAGCATGGGGTGGACCTCAAGGTCACAAGACTATCAGATCACTGTGCTGAGGAGCATGTGCAACAGAGGTGTTCCAGAAAAGTCTCAAGCAAGGACATGTAATGATGAGTCACTCAGCTTATTTCAGGGTGCAGACCTCAAAGGGCAAGGTTTTCTCTTTTCAGAAACAGAGACTTAACCACAGGAAGGAGAGCTGGTCTAAGATCCAGGTTAGTGACCCAGAAGGGAGGAAAAAATGACGCATGCCTGCTCTTCCCAGCCCCACCTTGCCTAGCTGGGGCTTTGTGTGTTCAGACACACTGGACAATGGTGTTGGCTCTGCAGATGACTTGCTGTGTGACACTGAGCAAATTACCTAAATTCTCTGTGCCTGTTTCTACACTTAAAAAGCAATTGCTGGTCGGGTGCAATAGCTCATGCCTGTAATCCCAGCACTTTGGGAGGCCAAGGTGGGCAGATCACCTGAAGTCAGGAGTTCAAGACCAGCCTGGCCAACATGGTGAAACCCCATCACTACTAAAAATACAAAAACTTAGCCAGGCATGGTGGCGGGTGCCTGTAATCCCAGCTACTCAGGAGGCTGAGACAGAAGAACTGCTTGACCCCAGGAGGTAGACGTTGCCGTGAGCCAAGATTGCACCACTACACTCCAGCCTGAGCTAGAGCAAGACTCCGTCTCTAAATAAATAAATAAATAAATACTAATTGTTGTCTGGGCACAGCAGCTCAGGCCTGCAATCCCAGCACTCTGTGGAACAGAGGCAGGAGTTCAAGAGTACTTGAGGCCAGGAGTTCAAGAGCAGCCTGGACAACATGGTGAGACCCCACCTCTACAAAAAAATTTAAAATTATCCAGGTATAATGGTGTGCATCTGTAGTCCTAGCTACTCAGGAGGCTGAGGTGGGAGGTTTGCTTGAGCCCAAGAGATCGAGACTACAGTGAGCTATGATTGGGCCACTGCACTCCAGCCTGGGCAATATGGTGAGATTCTATTTCAAAATAATAATAAAATTAAAAGCAACTGTTGTAAAGATTTAAGACACTGTAAACTGCGAATACAGTACCTAGCACACGGTAGGTACTAAACGCATGCCAATTCCCTTCCTGAGTCTGCCAGCTCCTTCTCCCAAACACAGGCCCCAGGAATTCTCTAAACCTCGAATCGATATGGACACAAACACGTGTCCCCCAACTTTCCTCTTTTTAAGAAACATCCTTCTTCAATCCACATTTCCTCACATCTGCTCTGCCTTCAACATTCAGTTCCTTTCCCACGACCTCCAGAAAGGCTTCCCAGATTGTGGCTGACTCTTTCCTCCAAGAGCATCCAGCACGCTTCTGTGATTGTGCTGCCATCTATACCACAGGCTCTGAGTCACATTTGTGGTCTTGTCTTTAAGACTACAAGACAAGTTCCTTGAGGCACATTACATGGTCTGTTTCCTTTAGAACCTCTCCCTGCTCCTTCTCATTCGTTTAGCCAACCGTCCATTCATTCGTTCATTGAACAAGATATTTAATATTCTATATGCCAGATAGCCCCCAGAAATCTGTTCAAATTAGGACACAGAAAGACCAGTTCTCTTTCAGATCAGTAGTCAGGCAGACCACACTTAATGTGAGCATAGACACCTTAGATACACATGAAAGTTGGAGAGACAAGTGAAGAAAGCGTGGTTAAGAGCCACAGCCCTGGAGTTAGGCTGTAGGAATTCCATCCTAGCTCTGCCACCTGCCAACAGTAACCTTGGGCAAGTTACTTAACGGATCTGTGCCCCAGCTTCCCAGGCAAAAAAAAAGAGAGATAACAGAGGTACTATCTCACAGGTAGTTCTGATGATTAAATTAGTTAATATATACATATATAAAGTGTTTAGCACCTGGAACATAGGTAAGAGACACCAAAAAAAAAAAAAAAAAAAAAAAAAGGTATTATTCCTGTAAAGAACTCAGTACCTAGAACCCAGAGTGGAAGTCTCAACCCACCACCCTGGTAACGACTGGTATGTGTTGATGTCTGTCCTTCCTGACTTGCTCTTGTACTTTATAAACACATATATATACGTATACGAGCTTATCATCAGATTACATAAATCAACTCACAACTGAACATTTTCTGCTCCATATTTTTTTCCGCTAAAAATGTATTTTGAAGATCTTTTCTTACCAGTTCAATGGCATAAAGCTCACCTTTTCCCACGCTCCATCCCATTCCCCGGAAGGGACTCATCACTACCGAATTCTCATTCTCCTATCAATGGACATTTAGGCTTTTTCTCATTTTTTGCTAGCAACATCACCTGCGATGAACATCCTTGTATGTGCCATCTTGGAGTATACATGCATCTAATTCCCTAAACTAGAGAAAGATGGAATTCCTGAAGCCATAGGCAGTGCGTCTTTATTCATGGACAATCAATCACATTTCTTTGCCAGGGTGTCCCCTGGGGCATGCCTTATCCCTGTTGTAGTTCCTGTATCTACCTGCAGGGGGAAGCACTACACCATCTGGGCCTACAGAGGACCTGAATTCCCCTGACAATGTGGATGGGGCTAGGTGGAGGCTTTGCAATGTCCTTCTCCCAAGGCAGTGCTCACTCTGGTGCAGAGATCCACCCTCCATCGTAGTTTCTTCCACAGGTTCCAAAAAGCTCCCAGTTTAGGCGAATCTTGGCTCTATCTTCCAATCATCTGGGGGCTAAACCTTGGGCCCTAAAACATTGCAAAGCACCAAAATGAAAAGGGTAACCTGGTGGTGTCTTAGGGTGCGGACTCCCTCAGAGGGTTTTCCCTGAAGGTACAGTTGCTAGAAAGCCATTCTCAAACAGTGTTCAACCCCTTCCTAGCTATGAGACTTCAGACAAGTCACTTAACCTCTCTGGCCTCAGTGTTCCCACCTATTAAAAGGGGCCATAACACCTATGCTCACGGAGTTGTCATGTAAACTGAATGAGGACCAATCAGAAAATGTGCACAAAGCATCTTGCACTGGGCAGGGCGCACAGGAGGTGTTCGGCAAATAGTGGGTAGCATTAGTAACAGCAAAATTACAGCGATGATGTGATGTTTTATTCTTCCCACTGCACAGATGAGGAAAGCGATTCTAGGTGGTGAAGTGTCTATGCACGGTCACAGAGGACAAAAGGCAGGGCTTGGATCTGGATCCTGAACTTTCCATATTCATGCCCCTCTCCCTGCTTCTCTCCACTGCCCTCTCACCAGCAGTTTAAGGGGGTTCACACCCCCTTAAACACCAGGCCAATCCTACACCTTGGCCCAAGACAGACAGGGGAGGGTTTTTAAAAAGGATGTGGGCCTCACAGGATGTAAACAAGAGAAAGTCCTTTAGGGTCTTGAACCGGGAGCAGGTGCTGGGTCCAGCCACATGGACTGTAAAGTCCCTTCCCATTTAGCCCTGCTTTGAGGGAGGACAGAAATTGGTGATGCGGACTCTGCCCCAGTAGCATATTTTAATGTCATGAGAAAGTAAAACCCTAATTAGCACTCTGTCTTCCAAGCTCCTTCCATCTGCACCATTTTTATCTGTGTTAATTACCTCTTACAGGGACCACTAACTGCAACAGCTTCCCAGCCTCCTCTCTCAGCCCAGTCACTGCAGAACAACCAGAGGATCCTTACAAAACGTAAGTGGACTCTGGCCCTTTCCTGCCCCAAACTCTCCCCATTGCTTCTGCTATAAAACTCTCCACAGTGCATCTTGGGCCTGTGTGCCTGGCCCTGGTGCCTGGCCAGCCTCATCTCCTGCCCTGCCACCTGAGCTTTCTTACAGGATCAAGTACTCCAAGCTTTTTTCCACTTCAGGCCTTTGCACGTGATGCTCTGTCCCTGAAAGTACATATCTCCACATACTTACTTATGCAAATGATTATTTTATTATCTACACCCTTCTCAGTTGACCAGGAAGGCAAGAAATTGTTCTGGCTTGATCAGAGATGTTTCAATAAGTAAAAAACATAGGACATGGTAAGAGATTCCACATAAAGAGACAGTGAAGAAATGAAAGATGCTTTCTTCTTGCAATTGAACACCAATAAAGAAATTTACCTCTCCTGAAGTTACCAATGATTTCTCTAGTAGAGTGGAAATAATCCATTAATTTCTCCTTTTGCCTTGGTTGCCAGAGGGCTCAGAATTCAATTTCAATATACTGTTCCTATCAAAGGCACCACACACACACACAACACACACACACACACACACGCATGCACTTTCCAAGATCACTTCCGATTCCTCTACCTTTTTAATGAAGTGTTTTTCAGGTTAACTCACTCAATTACTTTTGACTTAAGTAAGAATCTTAATTATAAATGCGTTAGCAAATAAGCAAATGAGATACGTAAAGTTTAAAGAGGGTGTTAAACTACACCATTCACATGGTAGATGCTCAATAAAACCACTTCCAAGTGAATAAACACTAAAATCTAAGCACATTTCTAGAATTAGATACCTTTTCTATGCAGCTGGAGATGGAGATCCTTTTTACAGATGCCTGGGCAATATTCTGCTTTCTCCTCTCACCTCTCTCCCTCCACTCTATAGAAAGGCTCTGAAGCTACTGAGTTTGGTCTAAGAACACATGTCATTTGTAAACATTCTCCTAAATGAAAGTCCAAAAATTGTTATTCTTATATTATTTTGGAATGATGACATAACTGGGCAGTGGTTTGGTAAGAATTCTGTTTCTCAAAGAACTGTAGCTTCACAGTAGCATCCTCAACATCTGTGTGCTCATCAGGGAGCCAGGACCTGCGATACAGCCATGCCACGACATGGCCCATCTGCTCCGGCTCTGTGCAGCCACCTCGCTTCCTTGAACTGCTGCATCCCAGGGTAAATCGAGTGGACCACAGAGCATTGGTGTGAACCCATCCAAGACCCCACCCCTGAAATGCAGCTCAACATAAGGATCATTAAACAACATGACAACATATGTCAAAATAGAAATGCAAGGAAGCAGGTGATTCGACAACTGAGGAAATGTGAATACACAAGGATAAAGGCCAGGGGAAATGGCAGAGAAATGCACGATGTCCAGTTAGAAGGATGGGCATGTGGGTGTCTTCTCCCCTTTTCTGGTTTTCTTTAATGCTATTTAAATATGCCTTTAATTTGGGCCTCACGAAGTAGGTTTTTAAAAACCTACGGCTGGATAGGAGAGTATTTAAGGAAAGAAGAACAGTTAAAGAAAAAGTTTTTTAAAAAAAGATATAAAAACCAACTGTTCATTCCTTCCACCCTCTTTTCTTTAAGAGTTTGACCTTCTCCAAGGGTTCAGTGTGAGGATGCAGAAGGAAACCTTTGCTCCCATGCTGGGAACGCCGGGATCTCAGAGGCTGGAAGAAAGACCAGACATTTTAAAGTCCCTGCTCTCCACTGTCATTGCTTCTAAATGTCTGGGTGAGTTAAGGCTGTGTGAAAAGAAAAAACATAAACCTTCAAAGAGAGGGATAAAATCTTGACCTTGGGGATAATGCTACAAGAAATTTGCAAGAAAGTGACAGATAGGCTGTCCACCGCTTTGCAAAACAACTCATGAGGACAGAACAAATTCCAGAAAGATATTGATTCCTTTTTAATGCAATTCTTCAATTATCCTCAAAGCCTGGCTTTTAGTCTGTTATAATTTAAGTAAATTGCTTTATAAATGTTCTTTTAAGTTTTGTCTGTTTATTCTTTTTTTTCTTTAAGGAAAACAAGATCCTCAGAGTCATAAATATATTCAGTCAAGATGAACCCCAATGGGTTTGCAATGGAGCATTCTGTTGTCTGGGATAGATGTCTGAAGCAAAGAGATCCATCAGGAATATCTGTTTATATCCATATCATTTTCTCAGTTCATGAATAGCTACGTTAATGGGATTTAGTCTCCTCCCAGACTCTTGATATCCCTGAGCCTCATCACTTTCTGACAATTCTCAGTTGAAAAGGTGATGGGCTTCCAATTTAATTCAAGCTCAGATAAAACATCTGAATTCAAGGTGAATGAATCAACCATTTCCTAAAAACCTACTCAGCCGATGTCTGAAAAATAATGATAGATTTGATGACACTGAAATGTAAAACTCTTGTGATAAATAGGCATAGGATATCAATCAGTTATGCACGAAATATATACGTGTAAATACAAGAACACACACACAATAAACATGTAAAAGAGTTTAACTTCACTGCAATGTGGGACTGAATGAGGGGATGTAATGGAGGCAGGTCGGAGCCGCTGCCATCACCATGACCTGTGGTAACCAGTGAGAGCTCCCTGCCAGAAGAGTATGAAATAGCAGAGCGCACCTCGGTTAATGGACAGCACCGGGATGACGGGCTTTCTGCTGCCACCCGCAAGCAGAGGGACTCGGAGATCATGCAGCAGAAGCAGAAAAAGGCAAACGAGAAGCAGCAGGAACCCAAGTAGCTTTGTGCTTCGTGTCCAACCCTCTTGCCCTTCCCCTGAGTGCCTGGAGCCAGTCCCACCACGCCCATGTCTCCTCCTGCAGGGCCCACACGTCCCAGCCCTGATGGCTTCCCTTTGCCCTGAGTCTGCAGCAAGTCCCTTTCATGCTTCCTTCCCTCATGAGGTGGCCTCTCACCTCCTGGGTCACTCCCAGGGGCGACAAGGTTACCCCTTCCCAGTGTTTTTTATTCCTGTGGCACTCACCCCAAAGTATTAAAAGTAGCTTTGTAATTTGAAAAAAACAAAAAAGAGTTTAACTTCACTATTTAAGTTATGTAAATTAAAACAAGATACCCTTTTTGTCTACCAGACTGGCAAAAATGGAAAAGAAATACAATACCCGGTGTTGGCATGGCTGGAGAAAAATGAAGAGCGTCAGGTGCTGTTAAACGCTGGTGGGATGGAATATACAAAACAAATTCCTTCCCAGGGGCAGTCTGGCAACAGTTAATCAGAAGCTTTAAAATTGCGCCTCTCCCCCGAGCCAATGCCACCTCTAGAAAGACAGCCCAAGGAATTATTAGAAATGTGCCTAAAGATGAATATGCAAGGATGTTCAAAGCAGCAATATGGATAATATTAAAAAACAAACTGTCTAACAAGAAGAAATTAGTTAAATAAATCATGTACCTCTTGACTACGATATATTATGCAATCATTAAAAATCACACGGTAGAAACATTTATCAAGGTGGCAACACAGTCGTCATGCATCGCTTGGTGTAACGAGTAGGCTAGATAATGACACACAGCATGGCAACTTTGAGGAGAATTCCCAATATAAATGCATACACAGATGCACACAGAGTACTCTAATTGTCAACAAGTGATTATTTCTGGGTAGGTGAGTGGGTACAATTATTACTGATTTGGGGAGCATCTTTTGGTGTTTTTCCGAAGTTTTCAAGTTTTAAAAATTAAGTCCAGGCTCAGCGTGGTGGCTCACACCTGTAGTCCCAGAACTTTGGGAGGCAGAGGCGGGTGGACTGCTTGAGCCCAGGAGCTCAAGACCCATCTGCGCAACACGGTGAAATCCCATCTCTACAAAAGAAAAAAAAAATACACACACACAAAAATATACATACACACCATGCTGGGCATGGTGGAGCAAGCCTGTAGTCCCAGCGACTCGGGAGGCTGAGGCAGGAGAATTTGCTTGAGCTTGGAAAGTTAAGGCTGCAGTGAGCCAGGATCACACCAGAGCACTCCAGCCTGGGTGACAGAGCAAGGCCCGTCTCAAAAAAAAGAAAAACAATTAAGTCCATATATGTTAGGTAATTAAAATAAAGAGGCCGGGCACACTGGCTCACGCCTATAATCCCAGTGTTTTGAGAGGCCGAGGTAGGAGAATTGCTTGAGCCCAGGAGTTTGAGACCAGCCTGGGCAACATAGTGAGACCTCATCTCTACCAAAAATAAACACAATTAGCCAGGTGTGGTGGTGTACACCTGTAATCCCAGTTACTTGGAAGGCTGAGGCAAGCAGATCACTTGAGCCCAGTCCAAAGCTGCAGTGAGCTATTGTCACACCACTGCACTCCAGCCTGGCCAAAAGAATAAGACCCTATCTCTTAAAAAAAAAAAAAAAAAAAAAAAAAAAGGCCGAGCATGGTGGCTCACGCCTGTAATCCCAGCACTTTGGGAGGCGGAGACGGGCGGATCACGAGGTCAGGAGATCGAGACCATCCTGGCTAACACGGTGAAACCCCGTCTCTACTAAGAAATACAAAAAAAAAAACTAGCCGGGCGAGGTGGCGGGCGCCTGTAGTCCCAGCTACTCGGAGGCTGAGGCAGGAGAATGGTGTAAACCCGGGAGGCGGAGCTTGCAGTGAGCTGAGATCGCGCCACTGTACTCCAGCCTGGGCAGCAGAGCAAGACTCCGTCTCAAAAAAAAAAAAAAAAAAAAAAAAAAAAGGGAGAAGTGGGGAAGAAACACATTTTAAGAGCCTAGACAAATTCCTCTATTCCACATTTCCTATGACCAAACAAAATGCCCCTTTAACTTGTCCAGTCTGTGACAGCAGAGTTGATGACCACCAGCCTTTGACATGAGGCCCAGGAGAGACCCTGCTCTCATCCTTGAAGTGTGCTGATCTGGCAGTGTGGACGAATTCAGAGACTCCGCCATTCAATGAGATAATTTCACAAGTCACCAGTTTATTCTAATGGGGGTTGAACTGAAGTCACAGTTATCTATCAGGGAATTTCCACACACAACGTACAAAATAAACACATGACAAAAGTCAAGGCATGGTAAGAGAGATAAGAGAGAAGAAAAAGAAAAAAAAAAAAAAAGGAAAAAGTGCCCAATGCCACCTCTGTCCCTGAAATCTAGTCAATAAAATGCATACAGTGTGCCCAGGAGAGAACAGAGCGGCCGCAACCTAGGTTTTCTCATCAAATAGCTACAAAGCCATTTCCACAAGGAAAAAACTCAGGGAGGAAACGCATATTTACTGAACTCCTGCTCTTGCTAGCACCTTGCTGGGCTGTATGCCTTGCTTCTCTGTTAGCAGCCAGCCGAGAGCCCTGGCAATGAGCATGCACTTTAGAGGCTGGAATACCTGGATTCAAATCCTAGTCCCGCCACCCCTGACCGTGTGCCCGTGACGGGTTACCTCCTCTTCCAATTCTCAGAGTCCTCTCCCGGGGGTATGGTGAAGTGTCAGTGGGGGATTTATGTGAAACCCACACAGAGCTTGTGATGTCACAGAAGATTCCCAACGGTGGTGATATTTTTTAGTGCACTAAGTACTGTAAGCATCTTGTGTGTGTTACCTGTTTTGTACCTTCTACATTGCCAGGAAGAGCAGCATCTGGTAGGAAAACAGATCCCAACACAGGAGTTTGAACAGGGTAAATGATCATCAAATGTTCAGACCAACAGATGCACCCAGTGCTTTAATACATTATCTGCATAACCATCAGTATCCCTATTTTAGAGATGAGGAAACCTGAACAGAGAAGGTAAGTAACTTGTCTGCTATTTTACGATTATTCCCATCACAATGTCATTGAAGAGGAATCTGAGAATCAGAGAGGTTAGGCAGCTGGTTCAAGGCCCCACAGCTAGAAAGTGGTAGAGCCAGGCTTGGAAACCCAGGGCTTCGGAGCTCAGGCTGGAGCACTGCGGGGCATCCCTTCTCTCTGCTGTTGCGGCAAAGACGCAATCCCTCAAGTCAACACCACCTAGGTGTAAATCCTAGCTCTGCCACTTTCCACCTTTGGGATGGCCGGCAAGTGACAAACGCTTGGCGATTTTGGAAAACAAAGTGATGAGAATGATACCTACCTTGAACTTCACAGGGTGATTATGAGGCTTAAGTGAGTTTATACACATACACTGAAAACAGTGTCTGGCTCATTCTAAGCCCTCTATCCAAGGTTATTATCATACAATAAGCAACAAAGAAAACACCAAGAAATGCATTATCTGTGTCATGACAGAGGTGAGAAAGGCCATGACACTGGGGGGGTTCAGGAGGGAAGAGCAGGCTCCTGGGGATAGGGACAGTGGCAGAGGTGAGCAGGCAGGTCCTCTGGAGAGGATGTACTGAGGCTGCAGCTAACAGGATCAGTGGGTGTCAATAGTTGGAGAGAATCAAAGCCTTACTTCAGAGGAGGGTATGTTGCTTACTTGGCCACAAGTGGACACAACTTGGGGAACAGGACTGTCTGCAGGTAAAGATCAGAGCACGGGGAGCCCAAACACGAGGTTGAGGAGTTTGGCGTCTGCCCTGCAGCCTCCCAGCTCAAGAGCAGGGTTGTAGGCAGGGCACAGCTTGATGAAATACATATTTAAAGAGTGCACTCTGTCACCAGGATGGACATCAGACCGGTGGGCAGATGAGCAAGACAGGAGACAGACAGGCTGGCCAGGAGGCTACTGCAGTTCGGCAGTCCTGGTGGCGATGGTGTGATGGGGAAGAAAGAGGTGTGGTCTAAGAAGTGCTGGAGAGAAGTAAAGCCTGGAGAGCCCAGCCTCCCTGGGGCTGGTGCAATCTTCAAGTGGGAGAAAGTGGGGAACAAGAGCAGGGGAAATATCCATGATTTAAGGGCGAGAGAAAGCACCATGAGTAGGCAATTAAAAAATAGATAAATACACTAAAAGGAGGCACAGATCCTGTGCAGAGACAACAAGGCTAGACGATGGGTAGAAATGCAGACATCTGGGGAAAGAAGAATTTGAGGAAAAGCTGTACATGTATGTGGACCTGCGAAGCAGACTTAAAAATGTCAGGATTGGAAGGACTTGCAGGAGGAGAGGGGCTCAAGAGTCGGGGAAAATTTGGGAGAAATGTATGGTTCACTAAAGAGAAAGAGGAGGGAGGCAGAAGGAAAGAGATGAAGAAAAGGAAAAGGGTACACTGGGTCCAAACACTACAAAGGATGCCGCTCCTCCGTCTAGGGACAGGAGGATGGACGTGGCAGAAGGAAAATCCCTCCCTTGACTTTCAAAGTTTTCCTATCCACATGGGAGGTTCATTTCTGAAAGCTGGACCACGTTTCTTTTCTTAATCAGAAACCTCTTAACGAGACTTAGTACACCTTTTCAGATGTAGTTAAATAAATTACAGGGTTTTTTTTTTTTTTAAGTGCAGACGCCCATGTTATCAAATCACCAATTTCACCTGCATTAATTGCTTTAATGGGCTCTAAAAACAGCCACCTCCTCTCCCACCTCATCAGGGTCTCTGGGGAGGCCATCAGGGAAGGTTGCTGGGAAACAAAGTTATGGATGCAGCTGATCCAGGGGACAATGCTGTCACACTCTGGGTCATGCAACTGTCTGGTATGCCACCCACATTGTTATAAGGCCTCACAGATAATCAGAAGGGATGGTGGGGGGGACACATAATTCTATTCAACCACTGGGCTTTATTACTGCTATAAAGCAAAAATGCCAATGCCAAAAGCCAGATAGGAGCAATTACATTTTTAAAGAAACTCTGTCAATGTGGGGATATTGACTACATTTAGTAAATGACTCTGCAATTCAAACAGCTACAGTGGATCACATGGGCCCTGAGTCCAGTATTTTCTTCCAATGGCACCTAAAAAAATCCAACCAACCAACCAAACAAACAAATACAAAACTAAGCAGGCATAACAGAAGACTTTCAAAGATAAGCGAAGGCTGTCCATACCATTTTTCATTACAATGCTTGCAGCAGGACCTCCCCTGCCATATTTTCCAGACTGTTGATGTTCAACAGCAACAATGACATGTTTGTGAGGAATATGGGCCAGGTTTGGTGGTAGGAGAGCTGAGTAACAGAAAGGCAAAGGGACCGGCCCAAGGTCACAGCCGAGTTACATTGTCAGATGAACCCAGGTCCATCTCCAAAACCCAACTCTAACCTCTTGGGTACATACCTCCCTTCCTCAGATTCTCTAGTATATCCGTTGACCGTGCACAAGTGGAATCTTGCAGCAAAATAGTTAAGTATGGGGACAGGAAAGTTCACCTCTCTGGTCAAGTCTTTACGGGGATAAACAGTGTTGGGGATGGAGGAATCCTAAAGGAAGACAGTGTTTCCCAAACCTTAGCATGGTTAAGGCTTGGCTGGGCAGTTTGTTAATTCTTAAGCAAGCTAACATTGTAAATTACCACTTCTAAGGCTCTAACACCCGGGTATTTGGCAATACCCTTTTTAATATCATTTTACTCTGTTCTTCCCTGCAGCCGACAGCTTTAGAATCCAGGAAAGAGGACATTTGGGGGCTTGTTTATGGAAGGCTGATATATTTGCTTTGCATTCAGAGTTGAGAGGATGCTGATATTAGGAAACTCAGGTGGAGAGAAAAAAAATCATGACGAAACTGGCTGCTAACTGAAGCAAAGCCACAGCCAATTTAGCAAAAGGAATACAAATTCTCAAACGGGGAAGGAGGCAAAGGTGCTGCGACTGAAAAGGAAGAAAAAATAAATCCATTTATGCATGCTCAGAGAATAAAGCAGCTTTTAAGCATACGTGTGGTTACTGGAAACTTGGCCTTCACCCAAAATGCTGGGCTTCTAGAAACCTGAACAGTTTTCTTTTTGGTTTTTTGTTTTTTTAAAAAAAGAAAGAAAGAAAGAAAGAAAGAAAGAAAGAAAGAAAGAAAGAAAGAAAGAAAGAAAGAAAGAAAGAAACCCAAAAGCCAGAAGATATATCTCACCCAAAATTGGTTCATTGATTGCTTCAGAATGCATAAATGATTCTATTTTGGAATCAAAGACACAATCAGGCTGCTGAAATAACCCACTTCTGGGAATGTGGTTTGAAAATTAAGAGCAAAGTGACAAATGAACTAGCTGAAAGGGTCTTGTAGAGTGGCTCTGGGCTTCAGGGGATGAGAAAAGTCGTTGAGTATCCAGGCACAGACCACATTTTTTTTAAAGGCCTTACACTCGAATAGCAGAGGGTTCCGAATGTTGCTACACCTAGTAGTCATTTGATCCCCACAGCCACCTGGAAGGACGCAGGTGGGAGGTAGTTATGCCCATTTCACAGCTCCGAAGACTGAGGTTCAGAGATGTCACGTGAACTGCCCATGGCCACACAGCCAGCTTGGGGGTAAAGCACACACTAGAGCCTGTGGCTTTTTTCAGTGTTTCTGTCTAGCAACCACAACGCTGGCATACACAGACTTCCTTCAGATCTCACTCTCAGGAGCTGGGGAATTCTGAACTCACTGGTGCTGGATTAGGAGCAAGATCATTCCATTCGTTCAGCAAATACTCATTTATTTATTAAAGCACCTACTGTGTGCCGGGAGCTGGGGAGGCGTGAATGCGCAAGGCAGATCAAATCTTGGTTATCCTGGAGCAAACTTGTAACGGGGGAGGCAGACCATAAACAGACATAAAGAAATGTCCTTTTAGTAGTGACAAATGGGCTGCAGGACACTAAAGCCAGGTAAAAGGATACAGGAGTGGGCAGGTGGGTGTACTACTTCAGAGAGGGTGACAGCGATGCAGAAGCATGAGAATGTCACAGCACTTTAAATGCTGGGTGACCTGTGGCCATGGATGGGTCTGTATCCCCCAAGGACAGAGGTCATGTCCCGTTCATCTCTGATGTCCAAGTATCAGCCACAGGCCTGTGTGTGGTAAGCACTGCTCAGAGAATGCATGGATGCACGTCTCTACCCGACGATGGAACAGGCTGAAATACACCACTCTCCCTTGATATGTAGGTCTCAGACAGCACCCCCCACCCCCCACCACCAACTTAGTAAAGTGAAGTCTCTGGTTGGTTCTTAAAAGGCCCTCAAATGTCAAGTACAAAATGTGACATCTGCCACGCTTTCTAATAAGGGGACTGGCTGGCACTGTCTTCCAGGAGGCTGACTACAAAACCCTTGGGCTGGGGTCCAGGCAGGGAGGCCACTTGCTCCTAAACCCAGTGGGGACCTTGAGCTCCCCAGTTCCATCTCCTTAAGCATGACCCTCCTCGCCTGCCTGCTCCCCTGGGGAAGGTTAAAGGGAACAGGAGGGATAAAGCACCCAGCACATAGTAGGTACTCGTTAATGTCAGTCTCCCCTGTTCCCAACAGGCTTCCAATAAAGTAAAGTTATAGTGCAAGTGCAATGCAAACTACATACTCTAGGTGACAATGATGTGTCAATGTAGGTTCATCAATTGTTGATAATGGGGGGGGTTAGCATGTATCCACTATGTGGGAAATTTCTGTATCTTCTGCTCAATTTTGCTGTGAACCTAAAACTGCTTTAATAAATAGTCTATTGGAAAATAAATAACCACAAGTGCACTGGCCCCATGATGCTGCCTGCTGCAGCTGACACCAGGAATGCACGGAAAAAGAATGGAGAGAGAGTGATTCCCATTCTCTGCACCCTTTCCGCTTGCCAGGCTTTAAAAGTAAAAGGCCAATGTCAGCAGCACAAAAATCTTAAAAATCACCCCTACCCTGGGGCACAGTTAGAAGTCTGTGTGAGTTCAGAGTTAATATCAGATTCTTCCTCAGGAGTTTAAAAAAGAAGAAGTCAGTTCTGAAAGATTTGTATTTCAGCCTCCAGATACCTCCGGCCATTTAATGTCATTCTTTCTAATCAAGATTCTCTCGTCCTGGCTGAGGATTAGTCTGGGGTCCCTGAAAAGGGTAAACCAAAGGCTTCCCTTCCAGGTCATAAAACAACCTTGCTAGAAATCACCAGTTGGAGCCTAATCCCCTATGAACGCCTGCTTCGGTGCAAAGCCCTTTGCAGGATGGAGGGGGGATTATGATTCTGAGAAGACTGTACATGTGCTTCAAGCTTGAGCAGACAGGCACATGAGCAAGGGGCTGCAGGCACTGACAGGTGCAGGCAGGCTGTGTACCATGGGTGCGGCTGAAGGCAGGCAGAGTTGGGAAGCAGCAACATACACACAATCCAGTCGGTCGGGGGGTTAAAGGATCACACTTATCTTTGCAGCTCCATCCAAATGATGAATCGATGGCAAGTAATAAACAATGCTGGGTTTGTCAGCAGAGGGGAACGACAGGAAAACAAGACACTAGTGCTGGTGTGGTTCTATATCTCTTTCATGTCCAGATTCAAGTCAGGAGGCAAGAATTTTCTATAAAAATACCGATTTTTTTTAAGGGCATTCTCTTCCACCCTACAAAATGCTTCTTTGATTTAAAGAGTAAATAACCAGAGGAAAGAGGATTTTGTCCTATCTAGGCATAATTTTCTAAAACCTTGAGCCTCAGCTTGAGCCAACTAAATATACAAGACTAAATTAAAGAAATGGACCCACTCAATGTACTGCATCACACTCTGGATATGCAGCAGCCACAAATCTACTCAGTAATGGGCTTATTAATAAGTGAGCTTTTCCACATGTCATTGCTGGCAGGATTCATAGGACCCAAGAGTGAAAGCAGGACCAGAGGAAAGTCTGTGCACGCCATGGTGCCATGGTTTCCAAACTGGACACAGGAACGAGACCAGGGGGAGAAGCTACATTTCAGACACAAAGTTGGAAGTGGTAATAATTTGTAATGGCTTCAGCTAACCATGCACAATGGGAAAAGGACAATTGTGTCATTTAGAACATGCTGGACCAGATATAATGTCTTATATGAATATGGACAGATTCTTTCCAGGTTATTATGCAAAGGGAGAGAGGGTGCGATCGCTCTAATTAAATGAAAGTACCGGCAACAGTTTTTAACTTCTGGAATATTTCAATTCTAATATGCTCCTTGAATTCTAATATGCTCCTTGAATTTACCCATAGGGGTGCTGAGGCCATAAGGAAGCACCTACTGTGCAATTTTTATTGAGAGGAAACACACACATATGTGTACATATCTCAGCAAGTACCCGGATACCCTGTGTTCTGCTACCCATGTAACCAGGAGATTCAGAAGGCAAGTGAGCAAGTGAATTTGATTTTGAATGCTCCCAGGGCAGCGCTGTTTGTGCCAGAATCCTACTGTTTCCTCATTTGCTCCGGAATAGCACCAGGGTTGGTGTTCATGGGTCAAGAGACAGCAGTCCAGCTCTCGTCAGTACAGTGTATAACCCATCAATTTCCTGATTTAGTAGGATGCTACGCGAGAGTGCCAAGATCCTCATCTCCCAATCCTTAGCCAACTTTCCTTATTCTGCCTTAAATGAAAGCCATTTCAAAAGAACAAGAAAACATCAGATTAGACATTCTAAATGCCTTCTGTGTACCAAGCAAATCGCAGACTGTCTGAGCTGGAAGGGATCTTGGACAGCTCCCGGCCCATCCACCCTGGAATGCAGAGAGGGTCGGTGACTTGCCCAAGGTCACATAGGAAATATGCAGCAGGGCCTAAGGCAGCATCCCTGGTCTGTGGACTCTTTGGCCAATTTATCAAGCACATTTGGCTGAAAACCTTTGAAAGGGTCTACTTTTTAATTATTATTAGTTTGGCTCCTATTCATTCAAGGTATTATTTCAAAACTCAAACATTTCAACATAATTGCAAATAGTACATGACTTGCCTTATCTGGACCTGTCACTGCTGATTCCTCAAGTGGGTTTCAAGAGAGGGGTGGAAGCCCCAATGAATATAGTATCAAATCCTCACTGAACTGCTTCAGGTAACAATAGATGCTTGATTTATCAGAAAGAGAAGTGGAAAAAACTGCTTGACCCACTCTTTAAAAAGCTGCAATGCTCCTTTATTCATAAACTCTTAGGTAACTTGATTCCTAAAATTTAATTTAATTTAATTTTTATTACACACGCACACACTGAATCTCTCTGTCTGGGAAGCTCAGAGGATCTGCTCCCCCTCAAACCACCTTCCATTGCAGGAAAAAAATAAAGATTGTTAAGACTGAAAACACATCTTCTACTAAATGCAGTGTGGTATCCTAGAACAAAATAAGGACATAGGTAGAAAAATCAGTGAAATTTGAATGAAGTGTGAAGTCCAGTTAACAGTAATATACCTTTACCATAAATCCCTGACATGGTGACTCGCAGCACTGCAGTTTACAAAGAACGGCTCTCCATGGAGAAATGCTGGTTAAGGGCAGTCTGTGCCTAGTAGAAAAGCTGGGGCCTCTTCTGGCTCTCAGTTAACAGGCTTTTCGCTCTTAATTTTGTGGAAATGTGTCAACAGTTCTCCAGGTGTTCTTTTAAACTGTCCCTGAAAGTACACGAGGAGTGCCATGGCCTCAGGAACTAAGTTCCGCCTCCTCCGTTTTAAATTCCACCCACCAAAGAAAAGGCTGTCCTCTTTTTCCCCTGGGGTTAATGTAACACAAAGCAGCCATCACTTTGCCCGTTGCTTCTGAAGGGTCCAAAGGGGTCCATGCCAGGCAGGTTATGTATCCCGCCACGGCTAGAAGAGGGGTGACCCTGGGGCAAGAGCTCATTTTGCCAATGTAGCCACTTCTGTTGGGAAAATGATAGTAAAGAGACAGAGCCACTCAGGTCACACAGGCTCCTGCGCCACAGGCTCCCACACTTCAAGGACAGCTCTGCTCCTATCAACCTCTCCCTAGCTGGCAAGGGTTTATTCTCAGGCTTCAAAAACTATGACATGGAGAGTTTAGGTTTTACTCTGGAAGCAGCAAGAGTAAATAAACGAGCTAAAGGCTGGTGCTGCTCTGAGTCACAGTTTAACAGCACCATGGTGTTGAGGGAGGTTCAGAGAGAAGATCTGGAGCAGGATCAATGAAATGGTGGTGGGGGAGGGCGGGGGTGGCAGGCCGGGAGCACTGCAGGTAAACTGAAACTCACAGCCAAGCAGCTTGACCCTTATGGCATGGCTGAGTCTGGGGTGCAAATGGAAGGGACACTCTGCGTTTTCAATGCCCAAGGTAACTGACAGTCTTTCCAAAGCCTATCACCTTATCACCTTGTGACCTTTAAGTTACCCAAGTCTTTTTAAATTGCCACTAAAATTGAATCCACATTTATAAATGATCATTTACATCAAGTATCTTTAGTGCATAAATTTATCATCTGGGAACTCCAGACCTTTTAAGGTCAAGGCTAATGGACTACTTCTTTATAAATACATGGAATGCTAAACAAAGGGAAAAGATTGATAGAGGGGGAAGAGGAATTGTTGCATGGAAACTCACAACGAGCTTTGCCCACTGCACCCTGGAACAGTATAAACCGATCGGCCTTTTTCCAGAAGCTGCAAAGAAGTTTCAGAAAGCCTCAAGGGCTTCCTTCAAAGGGGTTGATGGGCTGGGAAGCAAATGAGGGAAGCCAACATCAGGTGCACAGCCAGGGAGATGGCTCAAGACTCACCTGGACACAGGTCACTGAACGGCACTCAGGAGGAAGTAGCCATGGGCCTCTGCTGCCTAGGAGTTTCCCAGGAGCCAGCAGGCCCTCAGCTGGAGTTCAAAAGACCTGTGCTGGTGGGGAGCCAGGGGGGTGGGGGGGGGCGCGTGTTTTACAGAACAGTCCAACCCCCTGAGAAGCATTTCTCTGGAGAAGCAGAGCATGTGTCATTGTCCCTTTTCCCCCCAAACTCTTCACTTCTTGTACACAAACGAGGTGGGGGAAGGGGAAAGGGGGAAAAATGCCTGCAAAGGATCCATGAATCCACCCTGGACCCAACACTATCCATCATACTCCAGCTGGTTTTCAGTAGCCCTGGGCTGTGAGATCAGTGAGCACACACACTCCTTTAAAAAGCATGATTAAATCCCTGGAAGCTTGTTGTCATGAGGTTATATTTCTCAATTAACAGATGGCAGAGAGGACAAATACTCTCAGGGGCTGGGGAATTTATTTTTGACATTCAGGCAGGAGTCTCATTTCCAAAAAGGTTAGGGACCGCTTATTTGGTCCAGTGGCCCGATTTTCCAAGTGGAGAATAAGAGGTCCTGAGAGGGCAAATGACTTGCTTCAGGATACACAGCCTGTTCCAAAAACAGCGGCGTCAAGCCAGGGCACTGTGGATCACACAGACGGCCTCCTCGGGCCACTTAAGAGCTAACAAACTTTCTTTCAGGGAAAAAAACACCCACAGAATGGCAGCAGCAAAGGCCACCTAATGATGCCAAGCAGAGATTTTATCTCTTTTATTGCTCATAAGAATCCACAGCCCTTTTCACACATCGTAACCATACATTTGCTCAAGTATTTGACACTATCGCCTACACTAGCCTTTAAGCCTCACGAAGGGTCATGTCTGTTTGTGCAAAACTACGTTCCCAATGCCTGACAGCTATTTGCTCTGTAAGCTATACATTCCTGTTTTAAAGTTAAAAAAAAAAAAAAAAAAAAGGCCCAGAAAGGCCAAGTGATTCGCCTAAGGACACACAGCACGGAGTTACTGAAAAAGCTGTGCCACTCTGTCCATACTCTGCCCCAGACTCCTCTCCAAACCACAGCACTACCTTGACGGCCTCCGCGTGGGTCACCCGGGCCAGGGATTTGTCGTTGACTCGCAGAATCTGGTCCCCGACCCGCAGTCCTTCCTTCTCAGCTAGAGAGCCTGGTTCCACCAGAGACACGTAGATGCCCACGCCGTGCTCCGAGCCCCCACGGATGCTGAAGCCCAAGCCCTCGTGGGCCTTGGCACGCCGCAAACTCACCAGGCGCACCTCCCCGGGCCCCGCGCCGTCGGGGCCGCCCCAGGCGGGCTGCCTGTAGGGGGTGGTGGCGGGCAGGTAGAGGCCCTCGGCTGTGTATTGGTCGAAGAGCAGCTGGTCGGAGCGCGGGATGACCAGACGAAGCATGGGCAGCAGGCGCCGCTTGACCGGGCTGTCCAGCAGCACGCGCAGGGTGCGCACCAGGTCGAAGACGTTGCGGCGCGCGTGGTAAGCGTTCAGGCAATGCGTGAACTGCTCCCGCTCCGCCTCGCTCAGCAGCGCTGTCAGCGCCTGGTGCAGCTGGCGCACGTTGGCAGAGAGCAGTCGCAGCCCCGAGCCCCCGCCGCCGCCCGCCCCGGCCGCCGACCCCAGCGAGCCGGTGGAGGACGAGCTCACCGACAGGCCGTCCAGCGGCGCGTTCATCTCCACGCCAAAGCCCGGCCGGGCTCTGCGCGCGCGCGGTGTGGGGGGTGCCGCTGTCCTCGCGGGTACTGGCGCGACAGCTGGATCTCCGGCAGCACGGAGACGACGGCTGGAGCCTGGGTTTGTGGAGCACAGGTACAGTGGCTGGATCCCAGGAAGTCGCGGAGACCGCTGCTAGAGTCCCGGAGGCGCGAAGACGGCGGGGGTCGCGAACCTGGAATCCAGGGGACGCGGAGACGTCGGCGAGTTCCTGAAAGACACAAGAGTTGGCTGCTGGAGCCCAGAGGTGGCGGAGACTGCGGCTGGAGTCCGGGGGGCGCGGAGTGAGCAGCTACATTCCGGAGGGCACGGAGACGACGGGTGGCTGGAGACCGGAGGCGCCGCAAAGCTGACCTGACCGCCCCGTCACACCATGCCCGGGGCTCCCCCAGCCGGGCCGCCCGTTCCTCTAGGGCTGGGGGACCCCAAAGTCAGAAGTTGGGACGGAGGGCGCTCTAGTCCCAGAGCAGTCCGGCGAGTCGCAGTCGGTGAAGCCGCGCGGGCGTCCGGCAAGGGGTGCGGGGCATGCCCGGGGCAGCCCCGGGATGCAGCCGCCCGGGGAACCTCCGCGCCCCTGCGCCGCGCGGCCGCGAGCCTGGACTTTGCGAACTGTTGAGCCGCCCGGGCCGAGTCTTCCAGCGAGTTCCGACGCCGTCGCGTTGCCAGCCCGGCCCGGGCCCCGCCCCCTCGCCCCTCCTCCTGCCCGCCCCCTCCCCCCGGGCTCCTCAGGAAATGACGTCCCGCCCGGTGCGCCTGGCCGTTGCCTGGAGACGGGGTGAAACAGTCCAGCCCCAGGGAAGAAAGGGGTGAACGCGGGGGTAGGGATGGAAGGAGCTCCCGCGTCCCCTACCCCACCTGCAGAGCCGGGAGCGGGGCTCAGAAACAGCGCTTTTCGGCTTTCGCAGCGAGTGCCGGCCCCAGGATCGCTTTGGAGCAATTAGCCAGCTAGCTAATTCACAATTCGGGGGTGAAATCGTCAAGTTTTTTGTTTGTTTGATTTTTGCTTCCAAAATACTGGGCACTTCAGTCTCAGTTTTCTTCCTTACAGTGTGTGGCGCTCCCCTCCTGAACGCGCCCTGACATGACAAGTTCAAGGGTTTACGTGGACGGTCGTTGGCCACCTACTGTGTGCAAGAGACGAATACAAGCAGAGACTGCTGTCTGCCGGAGCCAACTCCGTGGCAGGGATGGATCAGACTGGACCCCTTCCCAGTCTCCATTGCGAGGGAAAAGCCACTTTCAGAAATATTATATAAAGTGTACACCCCACGCTCGCACACACACATACTAATGAGCGCATATAAAACTGGTGAAATCTGAGTAAGGTGGGTGGATTGTATCAATGTCAATGTCCTGGTTGCCATCGTGTCAGCATGGGGGGAAATTGGGTGAAGGGCCCATGGGCTGTCTGTGTATTATTTCTTACAACTGCATTTGGATCTACAATCTCAAAATAGAAATTAAAAATATACATATTTGAAGTGGCTTGAAGAAAAACTCTTCTATGCTCTCCCATCCCTAGGCAAAATGGGAAGATACACTCAGGTGTGCCCTGGAGTCTATCATCATCACCCACCCAATCCCCCAAATAAGATCTAAGTAAAAGCCCTGTGCTTTTATTCTGAGGGGGAGCTTCATAGTGCTACACACACACACACACACACCCCCCTACCTCACACACATCCCTTCCAACCTGAGCTGCCTCTCCTAAGCTACTCTCCTATGTATTTTTCCTAAATCTCTTCCAGGATTTCCATTGCAGAGCCAGCTGACTTCTATCCAGTGTAGGGCAAGATGGAGGATTACCTGGAGGATTTGGTTTGTGGTGGACCCAGAAGGATAGATCATTCATTTATTCATTCGTTTATTTATTTATTTATTTGGTTGCTCTTCATTCCACGTTTTTGAATCATCTGCTCTGTGCTGGGTCATGTGCTAGGTGCTGGAGACCCAGGGGAGAAAGATAAAATAAATAGAGTTAAAAACCAGTGTGATAAGTGTTGTGATGGCCGAGGGAGCCAGGTTTAGGAGAGGAGAATATGGTAAGGACTTTACTGCAGAAGCGACACCTGAATGAAGAACCTGTAAGGAGAACGCACTTTCTCCTCTAGACAGTGGGGAAGAGTGGAAAGGTTTTCAACACCAATGACTTAATGCATTGAGGCTAGGAATGGAAGCTGTATTTTCCCTGAAGATTTTCAATTCTTTACTTCCCTAAAGTAGACCTAGGTTAAATTAATGCCCAATAAACATATTTAACAGCATGTCTGAGGAAGATTTTTTTAAAATAGCCAATTAGGCTATCTTTGGACATCTGTCTTACAGCTGTAAGTTTAGTAGTTAATAGTGTGTATCCTCATTCCTCCTTTGTAACTGACGTTGAAGCCTTTCATGCAACTAGACCAAGGTGTTTAAGAAAAAAAATCAATCTTCTCCACCCCAGAAATGTATCAATGACTTACCTCAAAATGTCACCAAGCAAGGCTTAATTGTATGCAGTTCAGGTTTCCTGCTAACGTATCTCATGCTCAGCTTTCACTTAGTTTGTGTTTCAATTACAATTACTGTGATTGGCTTGATAAATGCATCCCAGGAGCTAAGCTCCCCAGTCCCAACATTTTATTTCTGTGCAAAGGATGTTTTCGAGGAGGTGTTTTGCTTTAGGCAGCAGAAACCAGGCTGCATGCAGTTGTAGTAGGAAAAGAAACACTTTTTCTGCAAACGTCAGAGACCATCTGAGATGCTGTGCTATTGTTTAATTTCATAGAGGATGATTTGGGAGGGCAGATGATAGAAAAAGAAATCGTTGGAGCTTCTTCCATCCATCTTGCATAACCACCTTCGAATCAGTTTGCACTGTGTCCCCTCAGGCAAGAGGCAGTGTATGACTGTGCTCAAACCTCCAGAATCCTATTTCATGTACGAAGATGTTTGTCATTCAGAAATGAGCTCCTTGAAATGCTTCGGCTTCTGAGGGCTGCACTGCAAGACCTGGGAGAAAAACCTGAGTACACAACTTGGCCTTGGTTGCATACTGCCCTCTTCAGAGGGAAAATATTATTCTCCCAGGCATGCAGCAGGCTTCCGTTTGCTTTCTTCACCAAAGCCACTTTTAATTGTTCATTAATGCTCCCCAGCTCTGGCCAGTGAATGCCCTTCCCTTAGGAATGTTCCTGGAAACTTGAACACACTGGAGCAGTTGAAAAGACAGAAGGAAGAAGAGTAAATTGTGTTGGGCATTTTTCTTTTTTCTTTTTTTTTTTTTTCTAGGCGGCCTCATTCTGTCACCCAGGCTGGAGTGCAGGGCATGATCATGGTTCAACTGCAGCCTCCACCACCAGGCACAGGATCCTCCCACCTCAGCCTCCTGGTTAGCTGGCACTGCCATGCCTGGCTAATTTTTTGCATTTTTCATTGAGACAGGATTTCACCATGTTGCCCAGCTGGTCTTGAACTCCTGGGGTTAAGCAATCCATCTGCCTCGGCCTCCCAGAGTACTAGAATTACAGATGTGAGTCACCACGGCAGGCCTGTGGTTTAGTTCCTATGTGTTGGTTTTAACCAAGAAGTTGAGCTGCACTCTGGATACCAGGCAGAAAACCATTATTCCAGTCTCAGAGCTTCCCTTTAACTAGTTGTGTGACCCCCCAGCAAGTGGCTTCACCTTTCATCTGTAAAATAAGGCTCCCAAACATCCTGCCTCCCCAGAAGACAACTGCAACCTGTATGTTTCATGCTCTGTGCAGCAAATGAAAACATGTTGCAACTCATAGAGTAACACTGAGTTGTTAGTTATTTTCCCTCTTTGTTACGGCAATCTTAAAATGCCTTTTGCTATTAAATATTTCGTTGTCATTGGAAGTGTGTTTCCTTTTATCCACTGGAATGTACCTTTAAAAGCAATGGAGATGAATTTGAGATGCCTTTGCTATGGGACATACAGAAAAATAAAGCTAATGTTTATTGAGTGTCAAACTGTTTTAAACACTTGTATTTTAACTCATGCTATCCTCCCACTACTCTGTAAGGGAGATACCATCATCGTCACCACCATCATCATGATGCTCCTGGTGAAACAGACAGGACATTGAGACATAGGGAAGTAACCATACCCAAGTTTACAAAAGTAGTGAATGGAAGCGTTGGGATTTGAACCCAAACAGTCTGGCCACAGAGCTCCTACTTTGAACCCCTATGCGGTGCGATCCCCCTAATGTTTGGCTCAGAAATGCTAAACTGTCTCAGTATCTCTGCTGGGGCTGGCATGAGGACCACATTTTCCCATGGATGGGAATGATACGAGGGTCACTTTTTCTCTAGAAAATTTGGTTGGGAATATCAAAGGTTAAAAACAAGCCACATGCAAACGATTCCTGTTTCATAAGGTGACATTTTGTGGTGGAAGGAATGAACAGGGGTTTAGTCAAGAAGGTGTCATTGGGAGAGATGGAAAGGATCTGGGGACCTCCCAGGGTTCTCAGCCTGATTGCAGGAGGAAGAAGAGGCTCAAGGTTATCTAATGCTGGCTGTCATGAGGAAACTTTCCCAGCTCTGGGATCCCTGGAGAAAGTATGTTAGCAACTGGAGTTATCACTTACGCTCCAGGACCACAACCTTCCTCTTCCCTGCAATGTCAGTGGGAATGATATCAGCAACGAAAAGAGAAGCAGTTGCCTCTACGAGTAGTAGATAATGCAGACAATATTGATGGAAGTGCAGGGAGATAAAAGAGAGGCGAGAAAAAGAGAAAGCACAAAAATATCAGGAAAAGAGGAGAGATACTGGTATTTATCTTGGCCTACGTGTAATCTCCTGAGTCTGTCTCATCATTATGGAGAATTGTATTATGTTTGTGCAAGAAAGGGAGTTAGAGCACAGAGCTGGTCTCCAGGTTCAAATCCCATCTCTGTTATTCACAACCTTTGTGACCTTGGGCAAATCACAGAGGGCTTTTTTGTACCTGAGTTCCCTTACCTCTAAAACAAGGACAGTGGTGCTGTCATCAGTGTTATTGCAAAAATTGATTGTGCTCTTATATGGAAAGTGTTTTTCAATATGCCTTGCACATACCAGGTGCTCCTACAATGCTTGACACATTTCTCAAAGCTCTTACCACACAGGAGCACCTCAAGGGCGAGGCCACGGCTCCTTTATCTCTCTGTGTCCACTGTTCAGCCTAAGGATGAGCACACAGTACATCCTAAGTAACTATTTGCTGAATGGTTCCTTAGACGCCTCCCTCTCCCACTCTTGCATTACGTATGGGACACTTAGGGGCCAGAGAAGATTGCTGTCTTGCCCATAGCCCTGCCAGTAGCCAGTGGTGCCTGTCCCAGGCTTTTTCCTCAAGGAAAATGTGTTAAGTGATTCCTGAGGGCTAAGCACTTTACAGACATTGTTTCTCTTAATCCCCAGAATCCTGTGAAGAGAATACTATTATTACCTCCACTGTACAGATGAGGAAACTGAGTGTCCAAGCTATGAGTTTGTTTCTCCAAAGTCTGTGCTCTCACTGCATCTTATAGTAAGACAGGTGGAATTGGTGCCAATTTCTCTTATACAGCTTTGGGGAAAATAGCAGACTATTATGATAGCAAAAATAAATTGCAGGGAGCTGGAAATTTTGTGGGCTGGAAAGAGGCAGAGTAGTGGAAGCGACCTTATCAGGCATGCTGTGCTGTAATCCGATTGCTACGAAGTCTGTTAAGAGCATCTTAAATCAGGGGATTAGGTATTGGTTACACTGGGACACTCACTCCAACACCAGCTCTGTTCTGATTAGAGAAGCCCCTAGCAAAATCATCCTTGCCATGTACACATCAGCATGGTTCGCTGGGGCATCCATTCATGCATTCACTCCATTCATTTATTCAGTTGGCACTTAGGTCCCTCTGCTCTGCCAGACTACACTCTGGGGATTCAGCAGGAGCAAGACTGCCATGGTCCCTGCCCTCCTGGAGCTGACAGTCAGGAGCTGTCTCATTGTGTGTGTCAAATGTGATGATGGATGGCTGGATGCAATCGTTGTGAGGTGTGAGGTGAGGGTCCCAGGCAAGGCTTCCCAGCTGGCATCCTCTTTTCTGAGCCTCAGCCTGCAACCCATTTCAGCATCAGAGCACCATGGTCAGTACTGCAGAGGGACTTGTTTAAATAATCCCTGCTTACTAACCTTGGAGGAATCACATCATCTCCCTGAGCCTCAGTTTTTTCGTCTATTTAAAAAAAAAAAAAAAAAAAAAAAAAAAAAAAAAAAAAAAAAAAAAAAAAAAAAGCTTGGCCAGGTGTGGTGGCTCATCCCTGTAATCCCAGCACTTTGGGAGGCCAAGACTGGTAGATCACCTGAGATTGGGAGTTCAAGACCAGCCTGACCAACATAGAGAAACCCCATCTCTACTAAAAATACAAAAATTAACCAGGTATAGTGGTATGTGCCTGTAATCCCAGCTACTCAACAGGCTGAGGCAGGAGAACCACTTGAACCAGGGAGTCGGAGGTTGCAGTGAGCCGAGATCACACCACTGCACTCCAGCCTGGTGACAGAGTGAGACTACTCCATCTCCCCTCCCAAAAAAAGAGCTTAAAGGGGGTGGCTGAAAGGGTAATGAAGAGAACACATGTAAAGTACATTGCACAGTGGCTGGGAACTGCGCAATGGAAACATGGAAACGGTGGAAACATGGAACAACGGGCAGCTCTGGGCTGGTTATAAGAAGTACAATACTTTGAGCAAATCGCTCCTTTGCTTTGCCTATCTGTATAGCTCCCATCAAATATTTTTTAAATAGTGAGATGTCTCACTTTCCATGGAATTGCCTCATTTTCTCACTGATCCTTCAGGAAGGTTTTTGCTTTGTTTTGTTTTTAACTTTAGTCTTCAGGGCAGTGTGAAAATGTAACTGGCCAGATGTGGTGGCTCACACCTGTAATCCCAGCACTTTGGGAGGCCAAGGCGGGCGGATCACCTGAGATCAAGAGTTCAAGACCAGCCTGACCAACATGGAGAAACCCCATCTCTACTAAAAATACAAAATTAGCCAGGTATAGTGGCATGTGCCTGTAATCCCAGCTACTCAGGAGGCTGAGGCAGGAGAATCACTGAACCAGGGCTCAGACCCTCCGTATAGTGTTGGTCAAGCTCCTTCTCTCCAACCTCAGTCTTCCCATTTGTACAATGAGGGGATTGGAGGTGGTGGTCTGCAGGCCTCTCTTGCTCTAAGGATTATGTTTTTGTTTATAACAGAGGAGGAGGTAGGGGAAAGGAGGAAGAGGAGGACAGGGGTAGGGGGGTATGAAACGTTTTCTGGGAGTTCTGGGCTGATACAAATTGAGACTTCTGTCCCTGGCTCCAAAGCTGACTGATGACTCTTCCTTTGACTGGTTTGTGGCTCTTAATGTCTCTTTGTCTCTGGGTTTCAAATAGCAGCTAATGGTCCTAGCTGCCTTTCAGCCAGTTTTGTGAGTTTTGCTTTTGACTTTGACCATCTTCAAAGACACTTGACAGACATTGTTATTACATTTACAGGGCCCGGCGTGCCCAACTACTTGGCAAATTGTGTCAAAGAACCTATAACTGTTACAGAAGAATGCTTTCTGTCTGCATTCTTCTTTATTCTTTGGAAATATGATATTCTCATTGACCTTCTCTGAAGGTCACAGTAAATGATGTTTCAACATCCTAAAATTATATTCTTTTTTTTCAAAGCCAGGTGGAACCTTAAAAATCTATTCAACTTTTTCATTCAATAAACAGTTTATCAAGTGCCTACTATGTGCCAGGTACTGTGTGTGGGCTGAAAGAGCTGAACTCTAGTCATTGTTCTCATGGCTCTCATTCAATTGGTAGTAACATATAAAGAATACTGGCTGTGTGCTGTAATATAGTATATTAGTAACTGATTGTTGTGTAACAAATTGTTACTCACTTGACTGCCTAAACAATATGCATTTATTACATCACAGTTTCCATGAGTTAGGAGTCAGGGCATGGGTTAGTCGGTTCCTCTGTTCCTCTGCTCAGGATCTCACAGGGCTGCAATCAAGGTGTTGGCAGGGCTCTGTTCTCATTTGAAATCTTCATTTGGAGAGCTTCTACTTCCAAGCTCATGCAGTCGATGGCAGAGTCCATCTCTCTGACAGTGTGACTGAGGGCCCACCTTTTTCCTGGCTGTTGGCTGGAAGCCACTCTCTATTCTGAGAAGTTACTAACAATTTTTAGCAATGTGGTCCATAAATGTTAGTTGACTTCTTGAAAGCCACAAGGGGTCTCTGTCTCTAGGCTGCTAAGATAATGCCTTATGCAACATACTGTAATCATGGGAACAACATCCCATCGTCTTTGCCACATAAAGTAACCTAAGCAAGGGAGGGCCATCCCATCACATTTACCATACTCTATGGGTTAGAAGCCTGCCTGCCTACATGGAAGTGGAGGAGAATATACATGGCTGTGACTCACTGGGAGATTGGGGGGGTCCCCTTATGGTGTGTCTATCACACCAGAAATGTCCAAGTATAACAAGTGCCCAGAGGAAGAAGCAACAGATTCTTCCAGATGAGGTCAAAAAGACTTTCTGAAAGAGGGAACACTTGAAGGAGGACACCTGAGTGAGTAAAGGGTCACCAGGTGGGCAAAATGGGAAGGATACTCTAGGCAGAGGAACAGCGTGAATAATGACATGGAAGCAAGAAAGAATGCAGTATGTTCAGGAAATGAAGGAAGTCTGGCATAACTGAATGTAGCAAGTACATGGCCAGAGATTTGGCTGGAGAGGAAGTGGAGTATGACAGACATGGAATGCTGGGCTAAGCAATGTTGACCTTATTCTAAGAGCAACGGAGAACCATCAGTTGGCAGGTGCAGATTCTGATTTTTCCTGGAGGAGTATCAGGCACCTTCTCTAACAGCTCTGAAAGATTTATAGATGCAGTTGTACTCCATAAAGATTCACAGTGACAGTAGCACTTCTTCAAGAGTATGATAGACATCAGAGCTTGCTAAAAATATGTCTGAGCCACCACAGCGTACCAAACCACAGACTGTTTATGTGGGAAGAGGCTGTCAAAATCCATATAGGCCAATGACTGCCTTTTCTCCTCACTGCAGTTTGAGGCAGTTTGGCAGATGTGGCAGGCATCAGAGTCAGACTGCCGGGGGTTCAAATCCTCATTCTGCCACTTGCCGGCTTGAAAGACCTTGAATGACTGACCCCTCTGCTTCTGTTTCCTCAGCCATTCAATGAAGGTAACAGAGGATGCAATGAAGAGGAAATGCAGTTATATATGCCAAGCACTCATTTGGCATAGAGTGTGTGTGTTAGTTTGCTAGGGCTGTGTATTAGTCCGTTCTTGCACTGCTATAAAGAAATGTCTGAGACTGGGTGATTTATAAAGAAAAGAGATTTAATTGGCTCTTGGTTTTGCAGGCTGTACAAGAAGCATACTGGCTTCCGCTTCTGGGGAGGCCTCGGGAAATTTACAATCATAGTGGAAGGCAAAGGGACAGCAGGCACATCTTACATGGCTGAAGCAGGAGGGAGAGAGAGGGGGAGGGTGCTACACACTTTTTATTTTTATTTTTTTTTGAGATGGAGTCTCGCTCTGTACCCCAGGCTGGAGTGCAGTGGCGCGATCTTGACTCACTGCAACCTCCTTCTCCTGGGTTCAAGCAATTCTCCTGCCTCAGTCTCCTGAGTAGCTGGGACTGTAGGAGCATGCCATCATGCCCGGCTAATTTTTTGTATATTTTAGTAGAGACAGGGTTTCACCATGTTGCCCAGGCTGGTCGCGAACTTCTGAGCTCAGGCAATCTACCGGCCTCTGGTCTCCCAAAGTGCTGGGATTACAGGCATAAGCCACCGCGCCCGGCCAGTGCTACATACTTTTAAACACCCAGATCTCACGAGAACTCTATCACCAGAACAGCACCAAAGGGATGGTACTAAACCATCTGTGAAGCATCCACCGGGATGATCCAATCACCTCCTACCAGGGCCCACCTCCAACACTGGGGATTACAATTGAACATGAGATTTGGGTGGGGACACAGATCCAAACCATATCAGGCTGCCGTAACAAAATAACACAGACTGGGTGACTTAACAGACATTTATTTTCTCACAAATCTAGAGGCTTGAAGTCCAAGATCAAGGTGTCAACAGGGTTGGTTTCTTCTGAGTCCTCTCTCCTTGGCGTGTAGACAGCCTTCTCCTTGTGTCTTTACATGGTCTTTTGCCTGTTTATGTGCCCATGTCTGTGTCCAAATTTTCTCTTCTTATAAGTCATATTGGATTAAGGATCACCCTAAAACATCATAACTACCTCTTTAAAGGCCTTGTCTCCAAATATAGTTATATTCTGAGGTCCTCGGGGCTAGGACTTCCACGTATGAATATGAGGTAAGGGAGGACCTAATTCAGCCCATAGTAGTATGTATATTCCCAGCTAATGTTAGATACTTCCTCCTCCCATCCAATTGGTGAAAATCTTTATGTCCCAATTCCAAGCATGACTTCTCAGGTTCTCCTATCTCTATTCTATGAGAACCAGTTTGTGTCATCAAAAACCTTCCAGAAGGACGTGTATTTGTTCCTTGCTCTGTAAATGACAAAACAAAAGCAAAAACAGCAACAACAGCCCTGGTGCTATCTAACACTGTTGGAATGTGCCTAACAAGTCACTTGAATAACCTTTCTTTAATTTAATCCAATGGCAGTAATTTTCTGGAACACACCATTGCAAGGGAGCAGTATGATCTCCAGGGCTTTTTGTTGTCTAATTAAAAGCCACTGTAGCAAGAACGAGATTGCAGTTGCCTTTCAGAATCACATTGTTCTGATTTTGGAGTTGGAGAAAATGAAGATTTTTTCACTGGACTGTGAGGAGGTTAGGAAGGGTGGCCGGCCCAGGGAGACTGTGGAAGCTTTTGCTCGTCATGTGGTGAAGGCTTTGTGCCATTGTTTTTGCTTGTCAGAAAAAGCCAAGGTCAATCCACTGTCTGGGAGTCCTCTTTCCTATAGGTGATGGACAGCGGAAGGCTGACCACAGGCTAAGATGCTCATTGGCTGAGGAATTTCATGGGGTGGGGGTGGCTGCTGATCCATTTGCAAAATTAACTCATTCATCAGCACTGTCTCACTGAACATTTATTAGGTGCTAATGGTGGGCATAAAAGTAAAAATAATTGACATTTATAAATATATATGGATTACAGGTTCCTAATGTGGGGCTCATGGCTTCAGAGCACCTGTAATGTCTGAGCAATTGTGCACCAATCTGTGCATGTGTGCATATGAATGTTTCATTTTTCTAAATTCTGTGGTCCGTGACCAAAAACAATAAGATCTCCTAATTCTAAATAATACTTGCTTCAATTTATTGAGAGCTTACTTTATCAGATACGTTATGTTCCTTTTTTCATTTAAGACTCATGTCAATTCTCCAAGATTTCTGTATCATCCCCATTCAACAGATGAGGAAACTGAGGCTGGGAGGCTAAGCTTTTAAAAGGCAAAGCTTGGGTTTCATCCATTCATCCAACAAACTTTTATTGAAGATCCCTGCTCTAGAGGGAGAGTTAGACCACCGCAATACAATGAGACGGGTGCTCCAATAGAGGAAGGCAGATGGGGCATAGAGGGAGCACCTGATCCAACGTGGAGGTTGGAAGTCAGGAAAGCTTCCTGGAGGAGTGAAGGCCTGCACCGAGTCTTAAGGAGAAGGCAGGTGAAAGAGTTGGGAAAGGGACTCCAGAAGTGAAGACTCATTTGCATCTGGGAATGTGCCAATTCAAGAAGGGGGAGAAACGCAGAAACACAGATCTGACCAAGGTCTTTTTTTTTTTCTTTTTCTTTTTCTTTTTTTTTTTCCCCAGAAACCTCATTCAACCAGTAAACCTCAGAAACAATATTCAGCCTCACTTGTGATCAGAGAGTTGCAAGTTAAAACAACATTGAGACACCATTTCGCACATACCAGATTGGCAAAATCAAAATAACTGACATTACCAAGTATTGGCAAGGTTGTGGTGCAAAAGGAATGTGCTTACAGGGCTGGTGGGAGTATAAATTGGCACAACCACTGTGGAGAGCTGCTTGGCAGTATCTAGTAGGCTTGAAAAAAATGCCAACTCTAGACCTGGCAGCTCCATATCTTGGTATATTTCCTGGAGGAAACTCTTACACATTTGTACCAGACATGTGTCCGTTGGTTTCTGCTATGTAACAAACCATCCCAAAATGCAGTGTCTTAACCATCACCGGTTTAGCTCACACTTCTGTGAGTCAGCTGGGCTCTTTCATGGGTCTGCGATCAGTTGGGGGCTCAGCTGGTAGCTGAATGATCTAGGAGGTCCTTACTTACTTGCCTGTCAGTTCGCTGGCAATTGACTAGGGCTATAGGAGCAACTGGCCCACACATCCCTTGTCATCCAATTCCATGTCACAATTAACACCTTTGCCTGTGAGATAGGAGATGCCTCGAATAAATGGGAGTTGGAGTCACACTTTCTGCAGGATGAACTGATTACATGAATTAGAAAAATGCAGCCTTTGATTGCTTTTCTTTTCTCTGTCACAGCTTTATGCTTTATTGGAGTATTATTCATGTACCATACAATTTACTCACTTAAGGTGTATAATTCTATGGTTTTTTTGTTATATTCTCAGTTGTTCAATCAATTTTAGAACATTTTCATCACCCCAAAAAGAAGTCCCATACCCTCTAGTCATCATTCTCCATAATCAATCTCCCAGCCCTAAAATGCCACTTGCTTACTGTCTCTAGAGATTTGCTTATTCTGGGCATTTCATACAAATGGAGTCATTCAATATGTGGCCTTTTGTGACTGGCTTGTTTTTTGTTTGTTTTTGTTTGTTTTGTTTTCTTTTGTTTGTTTTGAGATGGAGTCTTGCTTTGTAGCCCAGGCTGGAGGGCAGTGGCATAATCTCTGCTCACTGTAAACTCTGCCTCCCAGATTCAAGCCATTCTCCTGCCTCAGCCTCCCATGTAGCTAGGATTACAGGCACCTGCCACCACATCTGCTAATTTTTGAATTTTTTATTAGAGATTGCGTTTCACCACGTTGGCGAGGCTGGTCTCGAACTCCTGACCTTAAGTGATCCCTAAGTGCTGGGATTACAGGCATGAGCCACCGAGCCCGGTCTTTCCTTTTTTTTTTTTTCTTTTTTTTCTGAGACAGGGTCTCGCTCTCTCACTCAGGCTGGAGCACAGTGGCGCCATTATAGCTCACTATAATCTCTACCTTCTGGGCTCCAGCAGTCCTCCCACCTCAGCCTCTTGAGTAGCTGGGACTACATGTGTGCACCACCACATTCAACTAATTGTTTTACTCTTGGTAGAGCCAAGGTCTCACTAGGTTGGCCAGATTGGTCTTGAATTCCTGGGCTCAAGCAATCCTCCTGTCTTGGCCTCCCCAAGTGCTGGGATTACAGGTATGAGCCACTACACCTGGCTATGACTGGCCTCTTTCACTTAGCACAATGTCTTCAAGGTTCATCCATGCTGTAGTATGTATCAGAACCTGATTGCTTTTCATGGCTGAATAATATTCCATCATATGTCTTTGCCACATTTTGTTTATTCATCAGTTGATGGACATTTGGGTTGTTTCCACCTTTTGGATACTATGAATAATGCTTTGGATACTATGAATAATACTATGAATATTTATGTATAAGTTCTTGTGCAGACAGAGGTTTTCATTCCTTTTAGTTATATACCTTGAAGTAGAACTGCTGAACTGTTTAACCATTGTTAACCATAGATACCTCTATGGTTAACCATTTGAAGAACTGCTAGACTGTTTTCCAAAAAGGCTGCAATAGAGTTTATAGCCTTCAAGAGTTAACCTTTTGAGGCCTTTCAATCTAACACCTGCTTGTGTTACTTTTAGTTTCTTCTTTGTTGTTATTGATGATTTCATTCCTTTGTCAGCTTTCTACCAACCAGCATTCAGATGTGACATGGCTTCAGGCCCAGAAAACTCACAGTTTGGGGGCAGCTCTGTCTATTCCACCTTTTGGACTCTGAGGCTCTGACGAGATTGATGACCGGCAGCTCCCTTGCCTGCACACTTTCGCTGGCTTATGGGGAATCTTTCTGTTCCCAGTTCCATTTTGTTCCTGTTCCTTCTACTGTAGAACCTTCCTTAGCTCCGCCCTCTCCTCCATCCAGCCAGGGGAGGGGGGTTCCTGGGGGTCATCCAACCAACTCTCCATTTCTTGCTGGGGACTCTGAGGCAAGATAGGGTGGTTGTGGTGTCCTAGGTTAGAAAATAAGTTGATGGCAGAATTTGACAGAATTCCAAGTTTCTCTTTTTTACTTCTTATAGAAGTAAAGTGTGCTTATTGTGTAAAAATTTGAAAATAGATGCAAAAAGAATAAAAACACATTTTTTTGGAAAAAGATCACCCCTAAATCCCCCCACTATAGAAAATAAGTGCAAACATTTTGGGTGTATAGCTTTTATTTATGTAATTATCCATTCTTTTGTTCAGTGTGATATTGTGATTTACCATAAGAAATATATTTTTTGGTCTTTGACCCCAATTCCTGACACAGAGCTGCTAATTCCTTGGAATTTCCTGCATGATAGAAGTGTATTTTGTTCTAATGAGGCAACTCTTGGTAGGTTCCTGAATGGAGGTGGTCACCAGAAAGATGAAGCCATGATTAGAAGCTCAGAACTTTCAGCCTCATACTGCCTACCTGTATCCCCCAGGAAGGGAAAATGAGCTGGAGACTGAATTAATAATCTACCATGTGATAAAACCTCCAAAAACATCCCTGAGCTATGGGGTCCAGAGACCTTCCAGGTTGCTGAACACATGAAGGTTCTGGAAGGGTGGCAAGCCCACAAAAGACGTGGAAGCTCTACACCGCTTCTCTGCATACCTTGACTTGTGTGCCTCTTCCTCTGCTGTCCGTCTGTATCCTTTGTAACATCCTGTATAATAGACTGGTAAGTATACGTAAATGTTTCCCTCAATTCTGTGAGCTGCTCTGGCAAAGATCAAAACTGAGAAGAAGGTTGTAGGAACCTCCGATTTACAGCTGGTTGGTCAGAAGTGCAGATGATGACATGGACTTGTGATTGGTGTCTGAAGTGGGTGGCAGTCTTGTAGGATTGCTCCCTTAACTTGCGGGGTCTGTGCTAACTCCAGGTAGATAGTGTCAGAATTTAATTGTACCGAAGGACACCCAGCTGGTGTTGGAGAATCTGTCTGTGTGGGAAAAAACTCACATATCTGGGGCCACAGAAGTGTTAACTGAGTATAAAGAAAAATTCATTTTTCCTATGCACATTCAGTGAAGGTTTATTGGGTGTCTACCAATTGCTAAGTACTTTATCAAACCCTGGGGACTTTTTTTTTATATGTAGGTATATAAATATATACATCTTTCCCTATAAAAATGGAATCATCATTATATATATTATATATCATTTGAATTTCTCTACCATACCAACAACATGTGGTCAATCTTTTTCTATGGCAATGCAAATAAATCTACATCATTCTTAATGACCATATAGAATGTTCCATGATTTCTTTAAGCAATCCTCTGTTATTGGACACCTCAATATTTTAACTTTCTCTTATTGTCAACACAGCTATAATCAACAATCTTTTGTCTTCTTAACCCTTCAGATAAATTCATAGAGACATAACAGCTGGCCAAAAGTAGATTCTTTTTTAGAGATAACCTCTTTTTTTTTGTTGCCAACACCCATCAAATAGACTTCGTAGGTAGAGTCTCCCATCAGGAGTATATAAGAGTGCCTATTACCCACTCCTCGTGAACATTCTGCTAAGCCCTGGGGAACTTATTCTTTTTATTCTTTTCCAATTTGAAAAGCAAAAAAATTGGTTGTATGTGTTTCCTAGGGCTACTGTAACAAAGTACCACAAACTGTGTGCTGAAAAGAACAGAAATGTATTCACAGTTCTGGAGGCTAGAATTCTAAACTCAAGATATCAGCAGGGCCACCCTGCCTCTGAAACTTGCAGGGAAACCATTCTTTGTGTCTTTCTGGCTTCAGGTGTCTTCCTAGCTTCTGGTGGCTTGCTGGCAATCTTTGGTGTGCCTTGGCTTGCAGCTGCATTACTCCAATCTCTGCCTTCATTGACATTCAGCTTTCTCCCTGAGTGTCTCTGTCTTCACGTGGAGAGCTTCTTATTAGATACCCATTGGCCAGGCATGGTGACTCACGCCCGTAATCCCAGCACTTTGGGAGGCAGAGGCAGGCAGATAACCCAAGGTCAGGAGTTCGAGACCAGTCTGGCGAACATGGTGAAACCCTGTCTCTACTAAAAATACAAAAATTAGCTGGGTGTGGTGGCACATACCTATAATCCCAGCTACTTGGGAGGCTGAGGCAAGAGAATCGTTTGAACCTGGGAGGCGGAGGTTGCGATGAGCGGAGATCATTCCACTGCACTACAGCCTGGGCGACAAGAGTGAAACTCCATCTCAAAAAAACAAAAAACAAAAAACAAAACAAAACACACACACAAAAAACACGACACCCATTATGTTGGATTAGGGGCCAGTTCTACTTCAGTATGACCTCATCTTAACTAACTGCATCTGCAATGACTTTATTTCCATATTTCCAAATAAGGTTACACCTAAGATACTGGGGGTAGCCTTTGCTTAGGATTGGTCTTTCCTTCCTGCAGTTAACTCTTAGTGTTCCCTCACTGTTCTTTGTTGACTTTTCATTCCTCTAGTGCTCATGAAAACAATTTCCTATATTAAATTCTCTTTTTGTTGGCAGAGGAAGACGCAGTTCAATCCATAATATTGGTAATGCATGACTTTAATATTTGTTTTATGTCCCAGCCACTCAGGAGGCTGAGGTGGGAGGATCATTTGAGCCCAGGACTTTGAGGCTAGCCTGGTAACATAGTGAGACCTTGACTCTTTAAAAAAAAAGTGTTTTTTTCACACACCGGGACCTGTTGTGGAGTGGGGGGAAGGGGGAGGGATAGCATTAGGAGATATACCTAATGTAAATGACGAGTTAACGGGTGCAGCACACCAACAAAGCGCATGTATACATATGTAACAAACCTGCACGTTGTGCACATGTACCCTAAAACTTAAAGTATAATAAAAATAAACAAAAAATAAATAAAATAAATAAATAAATAAATAAATAAAAAAGTTGTTTGATTCCTGAAAAAAATTGAGCATTTTTCCATTTATACCTTTGTCCATTTTTCTACAACAATCTTTGTCTTTATTTACTTACAAGAACTCTTTCCAAAATAAAAATATTCACAACTAAACCCTAGGCTCTTTTCCTCTTTTACTCAATCTCAAACACAGCAAAATGTGTCCAGACTTTGGAGTATCTGTAAAATTGTCAGAGTATGGCTTGCCCTGGGTGCCGCTCTCTGCCTACTGGCATGGGGAGAGAATCCTCTCCTTATGGCCCCAGCTGGGGAATGTGACATTTTTGACTTCTGTATTAATCAAAATAGGCTAGATTATGCCACATTAAAAAAAAAATGACCCCAGAAATCTTGGTGGGTCACAGCACAAATATTTATTTCTCACTCAGACCACATGTTCGTTGCAGGTTGGCTAAGATTCTGCCCTGCACCATTACTCCAAGACCCAGGCTCCTATTGGAGCTCCCATCTGGGACATTAGCATCAGGAAAACAGAAACTACACTGTGACTTTAACAGAGAGAATTTAATATAGGAAATTGTTTTCATGAGCACTACAGGAATGAAAAGTCAACAGAGAAGAGTGAGGGAACACTAAGAGTTAACTGCAGGAATGAAAGACCAGTCCTAGGCAAAGGTCACCCCTAGATACGGGGGAATGAAGGGAATACATTGGGATTATCAGAGCCTAGCAACTTAGAGTCAGGGCTGGCCACACAGAGCTGGTACCCAGATCTCAGAAGAGGGGGAGCTGCTCAACTGGTACAAGTACCTCACAGGAGGTGAAATAAAGCTGGCTTTGGAAGGGCTGGAAACTGGAACCAACTACTAGTGCCAGGAGGAAGGGCTGTTGCTATGGAGACACTGACAGGATCAGCAGGCAAACAGGAGTGAGCAAGACCCTTCTCCCCTCTCCTTTGCTTGCAGCCTCTCCCCATGCTCACTAATGGCAAAACCAAAAGGAACATCAGACAAAAGAGCCTCAGCATGGCAGAGTAGAATATAGAAGAGTGGACAGGGTTAGCCATATGACAGAGGGAAGGGGAGTGTGATAAACCAGGCACTATTCGGCAAGTGTCCATCAGAAGTGACACCACCCACATCCCCTTGGCCAGAATAAATTAGGAGGCTAAGCCCTGTTGTCATTAGGCAAGAGAGTATTTCCTCCTCCATAAAGGGGCCTCCAATATTATGAATGGTAAATACAGAACAGTCTACCACGATTTCTATTCAGCCCCCAGATTCAAACAGGCTTTCACCTCATGAACATCTATCTGGTCAGCTGTAGTTGGAGCTTCCTCTTGTGGCCAGTGCCTGGTCAAAAGTACTGTAAGGTTTTGTTGCTCAAGGTATGGCCCAACAGCAGCCGCCTTACCTGGAATCTCTTGAGAAATGCAGATTCTCAACCCCACTCCAGATCTGCTGAATCAGAACCCTGCATTTGAACAAGTCCACAGGTGATTTGTGTGCACTCAAGTTTGAAAAGCTCTTCTCTCTTGAACCTGAACCAAAAGGAGAGTATGCCTTGCACATAAGCCTGGGTAGGGTTTTTTTTTGTTTGTTTTTTTGTTTTTTTCAACCACCTGTATCAGCAGCCTTGAATGACACTCAGTCTCTCTTAGATTCTGGAGTTAACTTGAGAGCCCATCTTAGTTTCCTACATTAATGAGAATTTTCTTTTTCTCTTTTTTTCTGCCTAGTCGTAAGGATTTAGTGAAAAGTTGGGAGGGACCACATTGGGGGTTGCTAGTCATTTGCCACTTTTTTTGCAATTTCTCAACTTCCAAGTCCATAGCTTTAACTTGCCTGTTCCCTGGTTTGTAACTTCACTTGAATGCCAGGCTCAGGTTTGTAACTTCACTTTGAAGAGGCTCAGGGTTGTGTTAATTCCCTAGGACTGCTGCAACAAATTACCACAAACTCGGCCACTTAACACAGCAGAGATTTATTCTCTCACACTTCTGAAGGCTGGAAGTCCAAAACCAGGTGTCAGCAAGAGAATGCTTCCTCTGAAGGCTCTAGGGAAGAATCCTTCCTTGTGTCTTCCTAGCTGGTGGCTCCTGGCAATCCTTGGCTTTTCTTGGCTTGTAGTTGCATCCCTCTCATCTCTGCATCAATCTTTACATAGTCATCTTCCCCATCTCTCTGTGTGTGTCCTGTCCTCTTCTTATGAGGACACCAGTGATTGGATTTATGACCCACCCTAAATCCAGGGTGATTTCCTCTCTAGGTCTTAAATTAATTACATATGCAAACACTCTATTTCCAAAAAAGGCCATCTTCTGAGGTTCCAGATGAACATAGATTCCGGGGGTCCCTATTCAACTGGCTACAAGGTTGAATGCATGTAAGTCCTAGGTCCTATTCAACCTGCTACCAGGGTGAAAGCATGTTGTCACTGGGGCTTACTCCAAGACCCAAACCCCAATGTTGATGCCATGGTTCCGTCATAGGGATGCCCCTGAGTACCCTGACCTCTCGCCGTAATTCTCTGTGAGACATGGCAGTGACAAGAGCCAAATGTTTCCCCTGCAGCTGGGATTGCACTAACCACAAATTCCAATGCTGTAAAATAAGTCAGAGCAAATCTCTTTGCCTTTGTAGCATGCAAATCCATGGATGTCTGCAGCAATCAACTGTACAAAAGCAATTATTTTTAAACAGTGCTTTCAATTTTCCATATGCTATGGACGGTCCTCAACTCAGCAGCTTTAGGCAACTTTACAGTAGCAAGGCAGTTGAGGCCAGTCATTTGAGCATTAGGGTGAACTTCTCCCTTCCTCAGGGCTACACCCAGGGTGACACAGTTATTTGCAGACAGAAGGTCCAAACCATGTGGTCCCACCAGACTGTGAGCTCTCGGAGAGCAGAGACTGTGACTTATTCTGTTTTGTACATGCAGAACAGTTTCCAGGACACAGCAGTTACTCCATCCGGTTTGGTCAGGTTTCCCATAAATGAACCCTGAGATGAAGATTCGCCAGCACGTGGTTTATTACAGAAGTGTTCCCAGGGAAATCCGCAAAGGAATAGGGGAAGCAGACAGGAAAGAACGGGGAGACCAGTCAGCAGGGCCAGAGCTGGAGGCAGAGTCAAGTGAGCGGGCTACAGTGTGAAATGTAAGGAGGTTTTTGCCTGAACCTGAGTGTTGAGCATCTCCTTCAGTTTTGTGCCTGGGTTGCCTTACCTGCCTCTCCCTGCCTAGTCCCAGCCCTTTGGTCATGGATGTGATTTCAGACAAAATCTCTCACAGGGCAGCTTCAGCCTGATCCTGGGGGAAACCTGGACTGTAAGTTATGCCTTAGACTTTTCCTGTTAGGGGCTAAAGGCCTGGGGCTTTCTGATTCCTGTACTCCCTGTTCACTGGTTAAGGGCACCTTGAGAATCAGGAGAATGTAAATTCCTAAGAACAGACCTCCTAAAAAGAGCCAAGGTGCTGGCTGTTGGAAGGGAAAGTGCACCTAAGGAGGGGGACATGGGGCACATGATCGGTAGGAAGGGATCTGGGTGAGCATCGATAATATGTCTCACCAATGTTTGTCGAACGAATGAGTGAATGAAGGAAGAAGTATATAAGTGAATGAACAACTGAATGAATTGAACAATTGAACAAAGGAAGGAATGCACTAAAAGTTGAGAGCATTAAAGTCTCGTCTTTGACCAACTTTGGGCTCCCACCCCACCCAGCTTGCATGTGGATGCTGGGTGACAAGCATGGTGGTGGATGTCCTCATAGCAAAGTTCATCTCTCCTTCACCAGGAAGTTTCCCATCACTAGTGGATACATAGAACGTCCAGCGACATGATCCAAATGCTGGTAAGCCTAATAGCCAAAAAGAGAGCAGAGCAGAATGTCTTTCTTTTCCCTGGAAGCATCCCCTAAGAGACAGCAGGGAAATGAAGAAGAAAGTCACTGGCTTATTAGTGACCTGGCTGACAGGCTCTTGTTCTCCCAATCCCTTCATCCTATCCATTAACCAGAGCTCCCCAAAGCAGCCCAGTATATGGTGTCACTGCTTAAATCCCATCACATCTCCCTGCTGACTCTCATTACATTCCAAAATATTTATGCATTTGATGACTCAGAATAATCATCTCTGTCCTAAGACTCTGAGACTGGCAGTAAGAGCAGCAGAGAATTCTTATCTTGCCTGGCTTTCCTGCTACCAAGAGAGATATGGTGCTAACACCAGTCATGGGGACAACATAAAACACTCAACACTGCTCAGCGTGGCCCCTCTCACCCCAGAGGACTTTCCTTGTTCACACTCTCATTTTCTGTTGGGGGAATCATCATTGTCCTAGGAACCCAAGCTTAACACTCAGAGTCAGGCCAGGCTCATACCTGTAATCTCAACACTTTGAGAGGCTGAGGCAGGAGGATCACTTGAGATCAGGAGTTCAAGACCAGCCTGGGCAAAATACCAAGACCCTGTTTCTATCATATTAAAAATACAACATGTTTAAAAAGCTCAGAGTCATCTATTCATTCACTCACTTAGTGAGCACCAACTTTGGGTGAAGCCTGGTGCTGAGTCCTAATCCTTTAGCTGTTTAATAGATGACCTTACATGAATATCTGTACAGTTGCAAGCATAGAAGCTCCAAGGAGATGCTTGTTAGATAAACAAATGGGTAGACAGAGCTCTGGATGGATGAATGGGTGGATGGATGAATAGATGATTGGATAGACAGATGAATGGATCTGTATGAATGTATGGGTGGATGGATAGAAAGATGGATGGATGGATAAATAGATGAATGGATAGATAGATAAATGAATCTGTGGGAAGATGAATGGATGAGTTTGGTGGAATCTATCAGTTATGTTTCCTTGGTATCCTTTCCCCCTCTTCTGGGAATAGAATCCTTCTTTTCTAAAGGGTACACATTTCCTGTGACAATGTGGGGCTGAACTTGACCTCTCACACTTTCCACCCTGGCCATGTGTCCTAGGCCTAGCTAATCCGGCTATCCGAAACCTCTGGCCACAGAAATTAGTTTTAATCCAGGACATGCAAGCCAGACCAGAGTTCTCCCTGGGACTTTTTGGCTGGTGCCAGCAGTAGACAACCTCTCTTGCCTGGGTTGCTAAACTGCTAAGAGACTTGTTTAAGGCTACTGGAGGCTCTTTTACCTGCCACAAGGAGAAAGCCTAAATGAGGACGGGAAGATGAGAGGTGGGAGAAGGAAAAAAGAAAATGAGAGAAAGGGGAGGAGGGAAAGGTGGAATAGGAGGAGAAAGAAGATGAGAAATAGGAGGAGTACTAGAAACAGTCAGAGACATAATTTAAGCCCCCATTGTGGGGAGTCAGTTGAACTCTTGGACTTCCCAGGTACATAATTCAATTTTTCCTTTCTCTGACTTAAGATAGCTTGAGTTGTATTTCTGTTACTTATAACCAAGAGAATCTTATCAGTGCAGAGTGAGGAGTAAATAAATGAGTGAATGCATGATCAAATGAATGAATGAGTTCCATAAATATCAAACTAGCCGATGTTTTTTCCTCCCTTAAGAGCTAGACCTGCAAATATAAGGATTTAATGAGATGTTCCTGGTTTCTACTGGGGCCTGCCTGATTGCTTCCGTTATGTTTGGTGTTGACTCTAACTCTTGAAATGTAAACGAAAAATGAAAAGGAAAAAACAGCCAACTAAAAATAATAAATTTCTGGAGCTGACATTCAACTGTGGCTGCAGATGCCAAGCTGAGAGTTATGAAAGAACGACTGAAACAAAAATCAATAAAATTTAAAATTCTCTCGAAGGCTTCTTCTCCACCTTCCCATCCCCATTCAAGCTGAAGTAGCGGGAGCAGGTGGGCACGCAAATCTGACTACACACATACATATTCCCCCTCCCTTCTCCATCTGCTAGAGCTTTGCCTTCATCAGAACTTTCCAACAGCTTTTCAATGATTGACAACAAGCGCCGCCTGGGGGTTCATAGAAGTCTTCCCAGATGAGGTGATGCCTGAGCTGCATCTTGTAGACTGGGAAAGACCCAGGTACAGAAAGGTGAAAAGGACTCTCTGGATGTGGAATCAGTGTAAGTAAAGTCACCAAACAGTTGCGGGCAAATATAGGCATTGGGAATGGTCATAGCTGAGGTTGAAGAAGTTGCAGAGGTCAATTATAAAATTCCTTGTAGGCTGGGTACAGTGGCTCATGCCTGTAATCCCAGTGCTTTTGGAGGCTGCGATGGGAGGATTGCTTGAAGCCAGGAGTTAGAGACCAGCCTGGGCAACAAAGAAAGACCTCATCTCTACAAAAAATATATAAAAATTAGTTGGGGATGGGGGAGGGGTGGCTGGGCGCAGTGGCTCACACCTATAATCCCAGTACTTTCGGAGGCTGAGGCAGGTGGATCACTTGAGGCCAGGAATTCAAGATCAGTATGGCCAATATGGCAAAAGCCCATCTCTATTAAAAATACAAAAAATTAGCCAGGCATGATGGCAAGTGCCTGTAATCCCAGGTACTTGGGAGGCTGAGGCATGAGAATTACTTGAACCCAGGAGGCAGAAGTGCAGTGAGTCGAGATTACACCACTGCCCTCCAGCCTAAGCAACAGAGTGAGAATCAGTCTCAAAACAAAAAAAAGAAAGAAAAAGAAAAAATCAGCTGCTGGTGGTGGTGTATACCTGTAGTCCCAGCTACTGAGGAGGCTGAGGCAGGAGAATTGCTTCAGCCTAGGAGTTCAACGTTACAGTGAATTACAATTGCACCACTGCACTCCAGCTTAAATAACAGAGTGAGGCCTTGTCTCAAAAAAAAAAAAAAAAAAAAGAAAAATAAATAAAAATAAAATAAAAGTATTTGTAAATCCAGAATTTGTGCGTTTCTCTAACTGTCCTCCGTGGAACATCTATAAGGGGCTCTACAATGGGCTTTTAAGCAACACCAGTCACAGAACCCCACTGCAAACCCACTTAGGAGAGGATCTGTTGGGGTGGGGTCACAGCTCTGAATTTGCATTAAATGCACCAAGGTGATTCAGATGCTCCTCAAGGTTTACAGAATGCTCCTATAATGAAATAGAGATTTCTTTTCCCAGCATAACAAGAAGGGTGGGGCTAGACAGTTCTGAGTTACTGTTGGCTGCTCAAGGAAGTCCTCAAAAAAAGAGTCCTTCTAGCTTACTGTTCCACCGAGTTTAATGCATGACTTTCAACTTCCTGGTGTCAAGATGACTTCTTCTCCAAGTATAAATTTGTGTGTCAGACAGAAAGAAAGACGGACGCACAAAAGGTGCTTTGTTCTGGTTGAGTCCATCCCTTCTTATCGGGAAAACCATAGCCTCCCAGAAAGCCCCAGACTGTAGATTTCTGCTTACATCTCACTGCCCCAAGTAAAATTGGAAATATATTAGAAAATGAAAAAGGAGAGATTGGATATAAGGTGAATAGAAAGGAGGTGATGTAGGGAGCTATGAATGGCGGGCCACGGGAGTATTTCAATCATCCCCACTGCTGATAGAAGTTTGACAAGGCGCAAGGCAGAGGCAGAGGGAGCAGTGGGGAGGCTGCTGCAGCCCATCAGGGAAAGATGACAATGACCTGCGGACGATGACCTGTGGACGATGACCTGCACAGGGTAGTGGCTGTGCTGATGGATTCAGGACATACTTTGCAGATCAAACTCACAAGACTTGATGGATTGTACAAGAACAGAATGAGGGAGGGAGCATAACGGGAAAAGATGCACAGTGAAGAAAAGGAGGAAGGGGGACCTTAAGGATGTCTGTAAGATTCTGGCTTCAGTCCCTGGGAATATGATGGCATTCATAAGTGAGCTTGTAGCTAGAGAGAGAGAAGCAGCTGGAATTGCTGTGTTGTCTAGAAATACGAAATCTTAGCATCTCATGTTGGAGCTCCAACTACAGGGGTGAATGTGACAGTCAAGAAGGGTAAGGTGGCCAGGAGTGGAAGCTCACGCCTGCAATCCCAGCACTTCGGGAGGCCGAGGCGGGTGGATCACCTGAGGTCTGGAGTTCGAGGCCAGCCTGACCAACATGGAGAAACCCTGTATTTACTAAAAATACAAAATTAGCCAGGCGTGGTGGCACATGCCTGTAATTCCAGCTACTTGGGAAGCTGAAGCAGGAGAATCACTTGAACCCGGGAGGCTTCATCTGTAATCCCAGCACTTTGGGAGGTCAAGGCAGAAAAATTACTTGGGGCCAAAGATTTAAGAATAGCCTGAGTAACATAGTGAGGCCTTATCTCCACAAAAAAAAAAAAAAAAAAAAAAAAAAATTAAAAAGAAAATGCTGGGCATGATGGCTCAGTCCTGTAATCCCAGCACTTTAGGAGGCCGAGGCGGGAGGATTGTTTAAGCTCAGGAGATCGAGACCAGCCTAGGCAACATATCAAGACCTCATCTCTACTAAAAATCAAAAAATTAGCTGGGCATTGTGGCAGGCACCTGTGTTCCCAGCTACTCAGGAGGCTGAGGCAGAAGGATTGCTTGAGTCTGGGAGGCAGAGGTTGCAGTGAGCCAAGATCTCGCCACTGCACTCCAGTCTGAGTGACAGAGTAAGACACTGTCTCAAAAAAAAAAAAAAAAATTATTTATGGCAATAAAATTACTTCTCTTAAACAAGATAAAGCAGTTGAATAAATACAAGTAGACTCCTGCTTCTAATGACAGTGTTAGGGACATTAATAAGCCTCTGAGACTAAGTCCTTGCACTATCCGGGCAGAGATGGACCAGTGGGAAGCAGACCCTCTTTCTGTTTATGGAAGTCGGGGGGAGGGAGAGATAAGGAAACTGAAGTGTAGACTTTGTAGGAGGCTTCCATGGAGCACATCCTACTTGTTCAGGTGACACTGTAAGCCTCAAACCACTGGCTTTCCCCAGGCCTCTAGGATAACCCAGGCAGATGTCTGGACCATGAAGAGTGATGAACATCTGACACCAACCACATCCATCCTGACGGAAGATGTCTGAAGGCAAGAATAGGAAATTAAGTGGATTGAGGGACTAGGGCCACCATTTCTTTCTTTTTGAATACATATTTCAGAAAGGTTTCTTTCTTTCTTTAGAGAGCTGAGTTCTCTGTCCTATTTGCACAGATGGTTAGCCTGCGGGGAAAAAAGAAAATTGGAATAAGCTTTCTTTTCTGCCCTGAATTCCTTCAGCAGACCCACAGACCAGCCTCTGGATTCATATGAATTAAACTCTGGTTTGCTCTTCAGGATACCCTTGTTATATTAATTTAGGGAGCATAATAAATCTGGAGTGAAATATGTTTGCTGCAAATGCTAATTCGCTCAATGAGCATATCAATTAGATCTTTGAGGCATAGAAATTATGGCTGTTAAAGATCTCAAAGGTCATTCTTAGCCCTCTCCAAACTAAAAAGGCAAGTGATTATCTGCTGAAGGTGTTGGCTGTAGAGGAGTTAAGGTACAAATATTTAACACCAATGAAGTGTCAGGTACCGTGCAGGGGACTGAAAATTCTGGAGTCCCAGAAATTTATCTATAGATCCAAGGTTATTTGCTGACAATAATAATAATAACAACAAGAACAATAATGTCAATAACAACAATGATAGCTTCTATTTATTGAGCAATTGTCATATCCTAGATGCTATACTAAGGGCTTTACATATATTAACTTATTTAATCCTTGCAACAACTCTATAAGGTAGTAGGTACTATCATTATTCTCATTTTGTAGGGGAGGAAATTGAATCATAGAGGATTTAAATAACTTTCTACTTCTGGCTAAACTGAAAGAATAGGGATTGTATTTACTCTCCCTCCCAAAACAACTGAAAAACCAAACAACAGTTCCCAAGACATTGGACATGAGTCAACAAAGGACACTGATCCTTGAGAGATGGGAAACAAATAAGGCGAGTCTCATGATCATCCCGGCATAATTCCTGGGGAAAGTTTTCAGTCCTCACTGCTGACCGGGAGGGGGGCAGGGGAAATGCAGGAAGAGCCCAGCATACCCCTTGAGTTGAGGATACAGAACTGGGTGTCCGAGGAAGCCAAGGCAGCCAGAGTTTGTAGGGCAGAGTACCAGAAAGAAGAGAGCTTAACAGAGAACTCTGGAACTCTGCAGGTCACTCACAAGTATTCAGATTACTGATCCGTGCATAGGGAAAACACCTGAGGCCAGGGAAAGAACCACCTTTAGAGGGAACATTGCTCGGAGTTCACACAGAACTAGGAATAGTGCCTGTTCCCAACAGCCAGAGTGGAAAATGCTCCTAATTTATTAGGCTAAAGGATCACTATGGGTCCTGTGGTACCAATAAGGGCATTATTAGTGGGAAAAATTAACACTAGACTAAACGCTGCTCATGCCTAACAAAACTTAAAAGGAAGCCCTGAACTGATCACACATCCCCCCAAAACAGCTCAAAAATATATCTGAGAAATATAAAGTGTGACCTGGCCAGATAAAATGTTTAAGTGGATGAGCCAAACATGTAAAAAGTTAAGAAAAAAGATATACATTCTATAATTTTTGTTTATAAGTACACTGTCTTAGTTCATTTGGCCTGCTATTACAAAATACCATACTCTAGGTAGTTTATAAACAACAGAAATGTATTTCTCACAGCTCTGGAGACAGGGAAGTCCAAGATCAAAGCATCAGCAGATTCAGAGTCTGGTAAGGACCTGCTTTCTGGTTCACAGATGGCATTTTCTTGCTGTGTCTTCACATGGTGGAAAGGGCTAGCTAGCTCTCTGGGGTCACTTTTATAAGGGCACTAATCCCATTCATGGGGGCTCTGTCCCATAACCTAATCACCTCCCAAAATTCTCACCTCCAAATATTACCACCTTGGGAATGAGTATTTCAACATATGAATTCTAGGGGGATAAACATTCAGGCCATAGCATATATGAAATTAAAATGATCTCTATTTATTTATTTTATTTATTTATTAAATTTATTTTTTATGTATTGAAGGAATACAACAATGTTCAGCCCTCAGCAAGATAAAATTTAAAATGTCAAGCATTCAATTGAAAAAAATGACCACACATGTAAAAGCAGGAAAAGAATGAGAAAAATCAATCAAACCTGACCCAGAAATGACAGGTGATAGAATTAGTGACTAAGGATTTTAAAATGGTCATTATAATTCTATTCCATATGTTCTAGAAGATAGAGGAAAAAATGAACATATTAAGTAGATATACAAAAGATTTCTTAAAAAAAAACAAAAGTTCTAAAGATGAAAACTGTATCAGAGATAAGAGAACATCAAATGAGACTCATGGCAGATCAGGCAGCAGAGAAGATTAATGAACTTAATGAAATAGCAATAGAAACTATCCAAAATTAAACACAGAAAAAAAAAAATCCTTTTGGCCAGGCACAGTGGCTCATGCCTGTAATCCCAGCACTTTGGGAGGCCTAGGCAAGCGAACCACGAGGTCAGGAGTTCAAGACCAGCCTGGCCAACATGGTGAACTCCCGTCTCTACTAAAAATACAAAAAATTACCTGGGCATAGTGGTGGGCACCTGTAATCCCAGCTACTTGGGAGGCTGAGGCAGGAGAATCACTTGAACCCGGGAGGCAGAGCTTGCAGTGAGCAGAGATCGCACCACTGCATTCCAGACTGGGCAACAGAGTGAGACTCCGTCTCAAAACAAAACAAAACAAAACAAACAAACAAACAAAAACCTCTTAAATATGAACAGATCATTAGAGAACTGTGGAATAATTTTAAGTGGCAAAATATACATGAAATTCTAAAATCACAGTAAGATACCACTTCATACCCACTAGGATGGCTATAAAGTATTACTTAGGAGGAATCTGTAGCATTAATACCTATATTAGAAAAGAAGAACTGTCTCAAAAAACATTACAAGAAAATAAAGCTATAGACCAATATGCCTCAGAAACATGGATGCAAAAATTTTAAATAAAATTTTAGTAAACTGAATCCATTCATATAAAAAAATTATAAATAGATCATGACAAAGTGGTAAAAATGGTAAATAGATCATGACTAATCTCACAGGAATGCAAGATTAGTTAAACATTAAAAAATCAATCAGTGCACTTCACCAAATTAATAAACTAAAAAAGAAAACCATGTGACCATCTCAATGGACACAGAAAAACTATTTGACAAAATCTAACGTTCTTTTCTTTCTTTCTTTTTTTTTTTTTTCAGAGATGGGATCTCATTATGTTGGCCAGCCTGGTCTCAAACTCCCGGGCTTAAGCGATCCTCTCACCTCAGCCTCCCAAGGTCCTAGGATTACAGGCATGAGCTACCACCTAAAATCCATTTCAGCCTAACATCCATTTCTGTTTAAAAAAAAAAAAAACCCTCAGGAAATTAGGAATAAGTGAGAATATCCTCGTATGAGTCTGTTGCCACGCTGCTGTGAAGAAATACCTGAGACTGGGTAATTTATAAAGAAAAGAGGTTAAATTGACTCACAATTTCGCATGGCTAGGGAGGCCTCAGGAAACTTACAATCTTGGCTGAAGGCACCTCTTCACAGGGTGGCAGGACAGAGAATGAGTACCAGCAGGGAAATGCCAGACACTAATAAAACCATCAGATCTCAAGAGAACCCACTGACTGTCAAGAGAACAGCATGGGGGAAACTGTCCCCATGATTCAATTACCTCCCACTGGGTCCCTCCCATGACACAAAGGGATTATGGAGATTACAATTCAAGATGAGATTTGGGTAGGGACACAGCCAAATCGTATCAGTTCTCAACCAGAAAAAAAGGGCATCTATTTAAAAATCTTCAGCAAGTTAAAACTGAAATCAGTAACATTTACAGATTTCTCAGACAGCAGCTTTAGAAGAGGGTGAACTTGTTTTAAACTAGATTTCTTTTTGTTTGTGTGATTTATGGATTTTGTTTATTCAGTTTCCCGCCCCTGCAAGCACAGAAAGCTGAAAACTAATTTGATTCAATTTTCCCAGATGCAATCTCATGTGTATTTTATGTTAGGTTTTAAAGTTTTAGAATTTTAACCAAATTCGGCACAAAGTGACTATGTTATATGCCCCCTGCACAAATATGCATTAGTCTGAGATTTTTCTTTATTGTAAACAATTTAGACCTCCGTGTGTCTAATAAAATTCCATCTAGATTAAAAAAAAATACCTTCAGCAAATATTGTACTCAATGATGAAAATATAGGACTGGGTATGATGGTGCACACCTGTAATCCCAGCCACTCAGAGCCGTGAATTGCTTGAGCCCAAGAGTTCCATGCTCCAGTGAGGCATGATTGAGCCACTGCACTTCAGTCTGGGCAACAGAGGGAAGGGAAGGGACGGGACGGGATGGGACGGGAAGGGAAGGGAGGGGAGGGGAGGGGAGGGGAGGGAAGGGAAGGAAAGGGAAGGGAGGGGAGGGGGGGAGGGGAGGGGGGGAGGGAAGGGAGGGGAGGGGAGGGGAGGGGAGGGGAGGGGGGGAGAAGGAGGGGAGAAGGAGGGAGGGAGGGAGGGAGGGAAAGGAAAGGAAAGGAAAGGAAAAGAAAGGAAAGGAAAGGAAAGGAAGAAAGAAAGGAGGGAGGGAAGGAAGGAAGGAAGGAAAGAAGGAAGGAAGGAAGGAAGGAGGAAAGGAAGGAAGGAAGGAAACATTTTTTTTCTGATAATACTACAAATAAGACCAGGAAGTCTCTTCATGTCTACCCAACATTGTTCTAGCCGGTGCAATAAGGCTAAAAATAATAATGGGGGGGGGTCAGATTGGAAAGGAAGAATTAAAACTGTCTTTACGGACAAATATCATAATTGTTTCAGTAGAAAATTCCATGGATTTTTAACTAAAAAAGTTTTTTCTGCCAAAAAGCTGTAAAACTAATGAGTTTACCAACGTTGCAGAATACAAGATCAATATACAAAACTCAATGGTATTTCTACATATTAGCAATCAACTGTGAGAAACTGATTTTTTTTTTTTTTTTTTTTTTTGTGGTAGAGACGTGTTACCCAGGCTGGTCTTGATCTCCTAGACTCAAGCAACCTGTCCACCTTGGCCTCTCAAAATGCTGAGATTATAGGTGCAAGCCACTGAGCCTGGCCAAATTTTTTTTTTTTTTTTTTGGTATTTTTGCAGAGACAGGGTCTCACCATGTTTCCCAGGCTGGTATTAAATTCCTAGGCTCAAGTGATCCACCTGCCTTGGCCTCCCAAAATGCTGAGATTGAATGTGGCTGAGATTGAATTGCACTGCACCCAGCTCAAGAAATTGAATTTTTAAAATTACCATTACAATATCGTAAAATATGAAATAAAGACAAACCTGACAAAAAAAAAAAAGTATAAGATTCATACAATGTAAGCTAAGCATTGCCAAGAGAAACTAAAGACCTGAAAAAAATAAAGCTGTACTATGTTCATGGATCAGAAGACTCCATATTAACATGCCAATTTTCCTCAAAATTGAACTGCAGGTTCAATTCAACCCCAGTCAAAAATCTCATATTTGCTTTTTTTTAATTGATAGGTTTACTCTAAAATTCATATGGAAATGCAAAGTACCTAGAAGAGCAAAACAACTTTCTAAATGAAGAACAAAGTTAGAGAACTTACACCACCTGACTTCAACATTTACAAAGCTATAGTAATCAGAACAGAGTGACACTGATCTAAAGACAGACAAATCAATGAAACAGAAAGCCCAGAAACTGGCATCTATATACGGTTAATTGATTTTTGACAAAAGTGTAGAGGCACTTTGGTAGAGAAAAGGTCATCTTTCCAGCTAATGTTCCTGGAACTATCATATATATATATATATTCTCACAGGAATGCAAAGTTCATATATATATGAAAAGTGATGAAATTCAATCCATATGTCATATAGTATACCAAAATTAACTCAAAGGGAACTATAGACCTAAATATAAAACCTAAAACTATATAATTTCTGGAAGAATACATAGGAGAAAATTTTTGTTTCTTACTGTATCGGATTGAGTAGTGTACTCCCCAAAATCATATTCTTCTCAGAACTTCAGAATGTGACTTTATCTGACATAGGGCCATTGCAGATGTAATTAGTTAAATTAAGATGAAATCATACTGGAGTAGAGTGGGCGCTTAATCCAATATGGCTGATGTCCTTAGAAGAAGAGAAACAAGACACACAGGGAGAATGCCATGTGAATATAGAGTCAGAGATTGGAGTAATGGGTGTATAAGCCAAGAAATGCCAAGGATTGCAGATAACCACCAGGAGCTAGGGGAGAGTTATGGAGCAGTTTCTCCTTTAGAGCCTCCAGAACCATGAAATAATTAATTTCTGTTGTTTTAAGCCACCTGATTTATGGTTCTTTGTTACAGAGAACCTAAGAAATTAATGTACTTACCTTGGGCTAGGAAAAGATTTCTTAACTGTAACACCAAATGCACGATTCTTTTAAAAAATGATAAATTGGTGTTCATGAAAAGTTAGAATTTCTGTCTGTTGAAAGACATTCTTAAAGCATGAAAAGGTACACCACAGACTGGGAGAAAATATTTGCAAATCACAAATCTGATAAAGGACCTATAGTCAGAATATATAAAGAACTCTCAAAAAGAAAATTAAAACTCAATTGTTTAAAATGAATGAAGGATTTGAACAACTACTTCACTAAAGAAGAAATACAGATGGCAAATGTGAACATGAAAATCTACTCAACCTCATCAGCCATTAAGGAAATGCAAATTAAAACTAAAATATGGGATGTCACTACACCCCTACTACAATGTCTAAAATTAAAAATACTGATTGCTATGGTTTGAATGTGTCCTCTCCGAAACTCAGGTGTGAAAACGTAATGGCCAACATGGTAGTATTAAGAGGTGGGGTCATTGAGAGGTGATTAGGCTGTGAACTCCTCCCTTGTGGGTGGGATTATGACTCTTATCAAAGAAACTTCCTGTAGTGTTCAGCTCACTTGCCCTTCTGCTTTCTGCCACGTGAGGATACAGCATTCCACCCCTCCAGAGGACATAGCCCTCACCAGACAAGTGAACCTGCTGGCATCTTGATCTTGGACTCCTCAGCTTCCAGAACTGTGATAAATTAAGGTTCTGTTCTTAATAAATTACCCAGTCTCAGGTATTGTGTTTTTGCAGCACAATATGAAATAAGACACTGAGACACAATATGAAATAAGACTATATTGCTATGGTCTGAACGTTGTGTCCCCCCAAAAATTCCTATGTTGAAAACTGGTTCACCAATGAGTGATATGAGGAGGTGGGGCCTTTGGAATGTGATTAGATCATGAGGGCTCTACCCTCACAAACAGGATCAGTGTCCTTATAAAAAAGGCCTGAGATGCCGGGCCCAGTGGCTCACACCTGTAATCCTAACACTTTGGGAGGCCGAGGCAGGTGGATCACCTGAGGTCAGGAGTTCGAGACCAGCCTGGCCAACATGGTGAAACCCTGTCTCTACTAAAAATAGAAAAATGAACTGGGCGTGGTGACACGTGCCTGTAATCAGCTACCTGGGAGGCTGAGGTAGGAGAATCGCTGGAACCCAGGAGGCAGAGGTTGCAACGAGCTGAGATTGCGCCGTTGCACTCCAGAGTGGGCAACAGAGCAAGATGCCATCTCTAAATAAATAAATAAATAAATAAATAAATAAATAAGAGTCCCCAGAGACCTAGCTATCCCCTTCTACTAGGTGAGGACAGAGCTAGAAGGTGCTGTCTATGAACCAGAATGAAGACCCTCACCAGACATTGAATCTGCTGGTGCCTTGATCTTGAGAAGTTTCTCACAGTTCTGGAGAAATAAGTCACCCTGTTTGTGGTATTTTGCTACAACAGCCCCAACAGACTAAGAGACATCACGAGATCAAGAGGTGGTGAGGATGTGGTGGAATGGGAACTCCTATGTGGCTGGAAAACAGTTTGGCAGATCTTAAAAAGTTAAACATACACATACAGTATAACCCAACCATTCCACTTCTAGACCTTTCCCCAAGAGAAATGAAAGCATACAACCATTTATATATGAAGGTCCATAGAAGCAGTATTTGTAGTCATCAAAAACTGGATATAGCCCAGATATCAATCAACAGGTGAATGGATAAACAAATCATGGTACCTCTACATAACAGAATATTACTCAGCCATAAAAAGGAATGCATTTTTTTTTTTTTGAGACAGGGTCTCACTCTGTTGCTCAGACTGGAGTGCAGTGGCACAATCTTGGCTCACTGAGACCTCGGCCCCCCAGGCTCAAGCGATTCTCCTGACTCAGCCTCCTGAGTAGCTGGGATTACAGGTGTGCACCAACTTGCCTGGTTAATTTTTTTTGTATTTTTAGTAGAGACAGGGTTTCACCATGTTAGCTAGGCTGGTCTTGAACTTCTGACCTCAAGTGATCTGCCCGCCTTGGCCTCCCAAAATGCTGGGATTACAGGCGTGAGCCACTGCACCCGGCCAGGAATGCACTATTGACACATCTAACAACATGAATGCATCTCAAAATAAATTATGTTGCTGTGTGAAAGAAGCCAGTCTAAAAAGAGCACATCCTATATAATTTCACTCACATAAATTTCTAGGAAATGCAGACTAATCGATTGTGACAGAAAACAGATCAGTGGTTTTCTGGAGATAAGGGTAACAGGGGGTGAAGCATGAGGAAACTTTTAGAGGTGATGGATGTGCTCGTTATCTTAGTTGCGATGATTTCACACAGGCTAACATGTCAAACTTATAATATTGTATACATTGAACATGTGTAGTTTACGTCAATCTTACCTCAAAAAACCTGTTGCAGAAATAAAAAGTTTTGGCTGGGCGTGGTGGCTCATGCATGTAATCCCAGCACTGTGGGAGGCTGAGACAAGAGGATTGCTCGAAGAGGCCAGGTGCAGTGGCTTAAGCCTGTAATCCCGGCACTTAGGGAGTCTGAGGTGGGCAGATCACAAGGTCAGGAGTTTGAGACCAGCCTAGCCAACATAGTGAAACCCTGTCTTTACTAAAAATACAAAAAATTAGCCAGGCGTAGTGGCGGGTGCCTGTAATCCCAGCTATTCGGGAGGCTGAGGCAGGAGAATCGCTTGAACCCGGGGGGTGGAGGTTGCAGTGAGCCAAGGTCATGCCACTGCACTCCAGCCCAGGTAACAGTGTGAAACTCTGTCTCAAAAAAAAAAAAAAAAAAAAAGAGGATTGCTTGAGCCCATGGGTTCAAGACCAGCCTGCGCAACACCATGAGTCCCGGTGTCTACAAAATTTTTTAAAGAAATTAGCTAGGCGTGGTGGTGAATATCTGTAGCTATTTGGAGGCTGAGGTAGGACGATTGCTTGAGCCCAGGAGTCTGAGGCTGCAGTGAGCTAGGATTGTGCCACTACCCTTCGGCCTGGGTGACAGAGTAAGGCCTTGGGAAAAAAAAAAAAAAAAAAAAAAAAAAAAAAAAGTTTGAAAAACAGACAGACAAAACGAGTTCCCCAAGGTCATATAT